>NC_053142.1:46410197-46721995 GCF_016808335.1 Panicum virgatum | reverse complement strand
TATATTATACATCCACGTTAGACCCACCTGTCGGGGTCTGAACGCCTATGCATGCGTCCCCTTGGTCTATAAAAGGGAGACGCTCGCTAGAGGAAGGGGATTCAAGCCCGGCGGGGGCAGAGAATACACTCATTCATACTAAGTACAATACACCACACAGTGGACGTAGGGTATTACGCCCCGGCGGCCCGAACCACTCTAAATATATGTGTTCTTGCGTTCTTGCCCCCGAGCTAGATCGGCCTAATAGCTTGGCACTTCCCAGAGTACTCCCCCTCAGGGAATAGGCGGGTGCGTTCCGCCACCCGGCTGTGGGTACCCCCAAAAAGCCCACGACATTTGGCGCCATCCGTGGGGAGGTGCAAGCGTTGGCTAGATCTCCAGGCTTCTGAGGCTGAGCTCATCCTCTGCAACGGCCACGAGAAGATGAAGAGAGGCATGGCGCCACCTACGCCGCATACCACTGCGCCCAGGTAGCGGTGACCTCGGTGCGGCGGCGCACGACAGCAACGTCTGCTGTGCGTCGCCGTGCACCGCCACTGTGACACCTCAGAGCCAGCGCGGTGGCGCGCAGCGGAGACGCCGTTGTACGTCACCCTACAACACCTCTGTGTCGGTTCAAGGTTTTCTCTCAAGCAACCACCAGGACTCCCCTGCGGTGACATGGCGTCAGCTCAAGGCTTTCTCTCAATGTGAAGCCTGGAGCCGACCGCTGTGGCCCAGGGAAAGTCTACTGCCATCTCCTCCCTCGCCAGGACCGAGTCTCCCTCGGTGCTGATGCAGACAGGATCCTGCCACCCGGCGCGGGGGCCTAATGCCAGCACCAAGGTCGAGCCGGCGAACGACCGCCCTTCTCCACACTCTGTGCTCATCCAAATGAGCACCCAGCTCGTGATGAGCAATCATCAGGCTGGCTTCCGGCGGCAGACGGCGGCGGCTGGGCCACTCCCATTCAAAGCCAAAGAATTCGTCTCCATGCTACCTAGGCATATGACAGTTCTTAGGCAGGGAAGGGCCCCCCGAGCTCCCGAGATGATGCTAGATGATGCAGTTCAGGCACGTCCAGGATGCCTTCGCCTCCGACGACTGTGGTGAACTCAAGGTGGCGATTCCACTCTGGTTGGGAATGTGCATGCCTTACAAAAGGCGGCTGTAGGTTACCCCTAGATAGGACTAGGAGAGCACATCCTTGTAATAATATGGCACCTACGTGTGGTCCGGAGCGGTAAAGGTCCGCCCTTGTAAACCCGATCTTTGGCTTCATCGCACAAACAGGCAACGCCAGCAAGTGGTCTAAGAGCGGTAGAGGTCCAGCCTCGTAATCCCGACCTCTGATGTACACCACGATAACCACAATAAAGGAAAATTGCTTTCTCAAGTCTTATCTGAACTTTACCTTAGTTACACTTATCCGTTTTGGTTTAACTGTGTCTTTCTCCCAAACGGAGTTTTTTCTTTAGTTACTAACGATCCAAGTTGAGTTGCTGGCTTGCGGTCAGCTGTGGACACCCCTTTTAGCTGGAAGGCAATTCGGACCCCTAGGGACATACTCAGGAGAAGTGGTGCCCGTATCCTGGGGTAGAGAAGCTCCGCGTAGCTTAGCCTGGTAATGTACCCTAAGCCTACGTACTTCACTGCCCTGTTACGAGTCCCCTAGTATCCGAGACTGCTGTCCCTAGAGGTCCCGGGCTCCTTTCTGGTATAAGACCTGGTTTCCTACACATTGCTGCAAGGACCGGTGGCATAATTCATGGGATCGTCAGCAACGACTCAAGTCCACTCCGGTGGCCCGCTCCAGCGGAGACCGCTCGCCACGGTCGACTCAAGTCCACTCCGGTGGCCCGCTCCGGGGGAGACCGCTCGCCACGGTCGACTGAAGTCCACTCCGGTGGCCCGCTCCGGCGGAGACTGCTCGCCACGGTCGACTGAAGTCCACTCCGGTGGCCCACTCCGGCGGAGACCGCTCGCCACGGTCGACTCAAGTCCACTCCGGTGGCCCGCTCCGGCGGAGACCGCTCACCACGGTCGACTCAAGTCCACTCCGGTGGCCCGCTCCGGCGGAGACCACTCGCCACGGTCGACTGAAGTCCACTCCGGTGGCCCGCTCCGGCGGAGACCGCTCGCCACGGTCGACTCAAGTCCACTCCAGTGGCCCGCTCCGGCGGAGACTGCTCACTACGGTCGCCAGGAGCCAGGTCCAGGGAAGTGTTTCTCGCTCCCTGAGCTGTCCGAGGTCCGTGTAGCCGCTTGGCATTGGTTCCATAACCCAAGCATACACCTTCGCCGCCCTATGGAAAGCACTCTAGTACCTGAACCTGGCAACAGGTGTTCCGGCCTCCAAGGGGTCCGGAGCACACCAACACAGCCAAGTTGCGTGGAAACACATCACGATAGTGGCCCCACCCGAAGGTTCGTACCTCTCCCGAGGTGGGCCCGGGGGCCACTGTCGGTACCCCAGGACTGGGGTACCCCCTCTTGCTGTGTCTAGGCAAGAGTCTCGTAGTTATCCTTAACTACGCCCTGACGGCCGAGCAGCCGGACCCCTGTGGTCCGGAGTCCTACTCTCCCGACAAACGGCCTCGGACCCGCTCCCCGCTTGAGGAGGGTTCGGTGACGCCACATGTCCCGGAGGAGGTAGCCCTCAGCCAAAACTGCTGGGGGCCCCGGACCTCCCAGGGAGTTCCGGACCCCCGCCGGGTCCCGGACCCCATATACTATCCGGACCCCTCAGCAGAGAGGAACCGACGCCCCGCCTGGGGCTGGTCCGGAGCCGCCACGTGTCTGTGGGTGCGGGCACGCGCGCGGGACCGCATGGCTTCCACTGGAAGACTCGCCTGCCTACCGCATTCAATACGGTAGGCGGAAGAACGTTTTGCCACAGCAGAGCCCGAGGCGGCTTTTGCCAGGTTGCACTATTGGTCGCGTGTTACCAAGGCGCACAGTGCAGTCTCTAGCGCCGCCCACGCCGCGTATGTCAGTCTACTATGCCAGTTGGACATGACGGCTCGGTTTCGCCCATGATGGCGCCTGCACGGTAGCCTTGACGGACTACGCCGCAAGCTACATTGCCCCAACGGGCGCCTCGCCGATGGGACAAATAAAAACCCCCTCGGTCAGAGAGTCTACAGGGCAATGAAGCGTATCCGAGAAGAGATTATCCACCGCTGTAGCTCCATTGAAGCCTTCTGAGCAGTATATTATACATCCACGTTAGACCCACCTGTCGGGGTCTGAACGCATGTGTATGCGTCCCCTTGGTCTATAAAAGGGAGACACTCGCTAGAGGAAGGGGATTCAAGCCTGGCGGGGGCAGAGGATACACTCATTCATACTAAGTGCAATACACCACACAGTGGACGTAGGGTATTACGCTCCGGCTGCCCGAACCACTCTAAATCTGTGTGTTCTTGCGTTCTTGTCCCCTAGCTAGATCGGCCTAATAGCTTGGCACTTCCCCGAGTACTCCCCCTCAGGGAATAGGCGGGTGCGTTCCGCCACCCGGCTGTGGGTACCCCAAAAAGCCCACGACAGGTATGGTAGCTACATAAAAAGTGCAAGGATCTTGTGTTATATTAAGTTACGGTCAATAAAGAATTGAGTTCTCCTATAGAATTGGTTAAAGTCGCCAATTTCTCCGCACATTGTATTTATAGAACCACTAAATTGGTTAGCTAGGTTATAACTTGTTATAGCCCTTCTTATCCTATACAAACACCAGCCGCTAGCTATTAATTAATTCTTAGATACAATCAGGGATCACGGTCATTCTTCAAAATTAGCAGTAAATATATTGTTTCCACATAAACTAAAGACAGGGATGATTAATTCATACTACAAGGCAAGTCTCTAACACCCACAGAAAAAGCTACCAGTAACGGTGTCCAAATCTCACAATCAATTGCACCAAGCTGCACCAAGGAGAGAGCCCTTATTGTTGGTGGTGGTGGTCCTCCTCCTCCTTCTCCCTCGAGCCTCAGTGGTCCTGCGCCTCGCGTAAACCGTGGAGGTTTGGGACTTAACCGCACTGCGCTCCTCCTCGATGACTGTATGCGAATCAGGATCAGCATTAGAAATTCCTGGGCCCAATGGCGATAGAAGGCGCCACCAGCAGAAGCAGTTGCAGCGAGATGGAGCACAAAAGGGGAGGCTGACTAACTGGCGGCGGACGAAGGCATGGGCGCAGGCGCGGGTAGGGGCTGGAGTCCGGTTCTTCTAGGTTTGATTGATGTTGCGGTCCTAGGAAGGAGGAGGTTGGTGACGTCCCTGAGCGGCGGCGCCGGTTCTTCTAGGTTTGATTGAGGTCGCGGTCTCAGGAAGGAGGAGGTTGGTGACGTCCCTGAGCGGCGCCACCGGCTTCCGCTGGCGCTTGATGGCGGCCGGCTTCCACAAGAAAATAAAGGATAACATAGCAAACTAAGACACGCCAGGCACTCTCAAAGCCGTCTGCCTAAGTTCGATCTCCTTCAGAATGCAATTGAAAAGGTGTTGTTATTGTTTTGCCTTCAAAAACTCTCGTATTTCTTTCCTTCCAAATGTTCCACATTGTGTACATGAGCAAGGCCACAACATGTCGCCGCTGGTTTTTTGGGATTGGCTGCAACGAAGAAGTCCATCAAAGCTCTAACTCCACCCCTTTCTCCGACCTCCTGACAAGATTATTCAAGACTTGCATCAAGTGCCAAACTTCCCGTGGAAAGACACAATCAAGACATAGGTGGGCTGCAGTTCCTGCTTCCTGATCGCAAAGGGGACAGTTTGGATCACACGGCCAAGCTCGCCTGATAAGCTCGCCTGCCAAGTTTGATTGCGCGCTCTGGTGCGTATGCCTAATTGCTTTATACAAGCCAAGGTACGTACCCCCCCCCCCCCCCCCTTTATCATCAGGTAATGTAATACAAATATATACCACACTTATTACAGTAGCAGTTCTGTCCTGTGTTGCTTACTGTCCCTTGACGCGGTTCCACGTGAACACCACGGAACTCGGCACATATATACAGAACACACGGACACTGATGGACGGAGCCGTACGCCAACGTATAACACGAACTAGACATGTACACACACGCACGATGTCAAGATGGCACCGCCGATATATCTCTTTCCATCATCTTCGTCCCACCAGCCGGCGGCCAGCAGGCTCTGAATTCACCCGAACATGTAGCTGGTCTCCAGCGCCCTGAACACGGTGGGCTCCTCCTCCATGGCCTCCACCACCTCCGGCGCCGCGTGCACGTACACCACCCACTCGCCGTCCCCGCGCGCGCTCGGCATTGGCATCACGTACCCGGCGCCCCCCGGCCAGGGGAAGTGGTACGATGCAAACGCCGGCCGGCCCCACCCGAAGTCCACCTCCCCCACGTGGAGCCGCGTCCCCGACGACACCACGCAAGCCGTCGCGCCCTCGCCGCCGGCTCCGCGCCCCAGGTACGCCCTCGCCACCGTCGCCTCCGGCCGCCGCGCCTCCACCCAGTCCACCAGCTCGCGGAAGTGCTCCCCCGTCGCCGCCTCCGCCACCCACCGGTGCACGTCGCGCGCCACGTCCGCGAGCGCCGCGCCGCGCAGGGCGTCCGCGCCCATCTCGCCGTAGGGGATGCTCAGCACGTTGCCGAAGTAGCCCCGCATGGCGCCGTCGCCGCGGAGGCGGGCGCGCCCGTCCACGACCACGCCCATGCAGCACGACCCGATCCCGCGGCGCGACGCCGCCAGGGCGTGCAGCCGCCACAGGTGCGCCGTGAACGCCTCCAGCTTCGTGCGCCCGGGCCCCGCCGCCGCCTGCAGCGCCGCGACGTCGGCGGCGGCCACGCGGTAGATGCGGTTGGAGGCGGTGGTATCCGGCAGTGCCGGCACGCGGCAGACGGGGACGAAGAGGCGGTCCGCGAGGGTGCCGGTGCACGGCGGCGCTGGATTGCGAGGCGCGAGGAACGAGCGGCGGAAGGAAGGGGCCGGCGGCGCGGGGCTGCCCCGGGCGGCTGCGGCCCACGCGACGAGGAACATGTTGAAGGAGTAGGCGTCGCAGACGCGGTGGTCGAAGGTGCAGCCGACGACGGCGCCGCCGCACCTGAACTTTGTCACCTGCGTGCATGTGCTAGCAGAACAGTGATGAATGATGATGTCATGATGATTGCTAGTTCATGTAGTACTACATGTTCAAACAGAACAGCTATGAATGATGATGTCACTTTAGCTACAGTTCATGAATAGTACTACTCCCTCCCTCTCAAATTATTAAAAAACAAAACGATTAATAATTTGGAAAGAAGGCGAAGTACTTAGCAACAAACTGTTAGAAATTAGTCGGATGCATAAGCATCTCTCTACGAATGTAGATCGGAAGTCAAACTATAGCACTGTTACCATAAATCTCTTTGTTAAACCATCTTCAAATTATGTCGTAATGTATGAGACTGTAATTTAGACAAGATCAATGTACTTGCCTTAAATCACTTGGAAATTAAACTTACAAAACCGTCTCAAATGTCACTCAACCAAATCTGTCCGTTTTCACTGCTATAGAGCTATTATCGCTGTAGTCTTTGTCAAAATAGGATACTTTCACATGATTAGCATCCTGTGCTGACGTGATATTGTACTTTTGGAGCGAGGCTTATACCAAAAATACCATCAACAAAAACTTAAGATAAATATGCTAGATTTTGCTCTCTCTACTCCTTTATTTTTGCATTACGACAGAGTTCTAGTGTTGTTTTTTATTATATTATCTATAAATATTATTTATAAATAATTCCGTTCCCACCAAAAGTTGAACCTAGGACATGAGGACTGCAACTGGAGCCATCTAACAAGTCAGCTAGAGGTTTGTTTGCTAATAACTTAGTCTAGTTAGCTAGTCAGAAAATGTTTTGCGCACCGTGGACGATCCTAGCTACAAACCAAACAGGGTGACCTGAATTTTTGAAATCATTGTAGCACAAGTCATTATATTACCTCAGTGGAAAAAAGAATATACTATACCTAATGTGTACGCGAACAGATGCAAAGCCTTGTGTGCTAATAATATTTAGAAGTTGGTAGGATAATTGATGAAGCATGAAAGTGGCATACGTACCAATGCAAACTAGAAAATTCCATTGTCGTGGTCTCAAGGAAAATAAGGTTTCCATGCAAAGGGGAAACATAACACGAAGCGATGATGCATGGCATGACATACTGCGGCTAAAAAAAAATTTGTATAGTTGAAGGTTTCCATGTAAGTAGTTGACTGCCCCATGGAATCTGTCCAAAAAGCTGTGAAAGATCCACCTTTTTTATCTTTGGTGAAGTTTGGGTCGAAATGAATCTTCGACTCTTCGTGCGTGTTGGTGATCCACAAAATTCTGTAACACCGTACGTCATCTTGGTAACCTACCTGCTGCTAGCGCATGCAGGTATATTAAGCAGGTGCACTGCATGCACGCGTAGTACATTCTTGCCACGTCAGTACGGTTTCTCGTGTAGATCCTATCTTAGTCGGCAACTCTGTTCGTAGATGGAGCTGTGCACTGGGATCAAGCATCTGCATCGTTTACTATCAACTATCAAGTGCATACACATGCTCCATCTACGCACGAGAATCATCGTGCATACATGATCAGACGGTCGAATTCTATTTTTCCAAGTAGTTTTGTTGCATGTTTTTTTATGAGAAAAGTTTTGTGCATGTTTGTAATGATCGTCGTGCATGTTTAGATTGTTTGCGTCGATGCTTCATTGGCTTATTTACTTTTTTTCTAGAGACGGGAGAAATGAATGGGTCGGACCTGCACGGACATTACGCCGGCCTTCTTCTTGGGCACGAGGTGCTCGACGCTCTCGTCGGGGCGGCCCAGCCGCAGGTCCCGCATCACGGCGCCGCCGCCGGCGCTGGCCTCCGCGACGTCCACCCCGCGGCCGCTGCACAGCAGCTCCGGCTCGCCCGCCGCGTTGGCCACCACCTCCCCGGCCAGCGGGTAGTACGCCACCAGCGTCTTGGCCAGCGCCGCCTTGAGGACCGCGGCGGCGCTGCCGCCGGGGGCCGCGTAGCAGAAGAAGACGCCGACGTCGATGGGCGGCAGGATGAGGTCCAGGTTCGACAGCGGCAGGCGGTGCTCCTGCACCGGCAGCGCCGGCGCCACCGTCGTCACGGCCGTGATCTTCACCGCGCCGGCGCCGTCGGTGGTGCCTTCCTTGACCATGTTGATGCGAGTGCGCGCGAGAGAGATCGAGCGGAGAGGGAGGTGGAGCACTTGCTTTGGTTTCAACTGCGGATGCCACGGGGTGGATTTATATAGCAGAGGTAGGTGCTATATAGTCTGCTATAGATACAGGCACGCAGGCATGGCATGTACACTTGTGCAATTGTAAGTTGTAACAGAGTGCGTGCTTATTAAATGTCACATCTGCATTGGGAACGCGCGCCGGATTAAACCTCTGAAAGTCAAGAACCGATGACGTGCCTGCTCTATTGCCCTCATCGATCAGAATTTGAATATGAACAGAGGAGGCGATCAAATATACTACATGATCTAAGAGAAAGTTGTTTACACGGCAACAGCGTGTGCGATTTCTCATGCAAGACCAGTACTGCGCAGGAAGGTCGCATGCATCGGCTGTGGGAGAAATTTCAAATGGAATGCAATTAACAACCGCCCATCTTATCTTATTATTTGGCCAACAAACGGAGCATCTACGTTCGCTCTCAAGATCTAGAAATTCCCACGTTAATCGGAGAAAAATAGAAAAATAAAAATTATCCATCACTGCCGTTACGATAAAAATTAGCCTAAAATATCCCTGTGTCTAATTAAAAATCACCCACCAATGCCATTATAAAAAATTAAATATAAAATATCATTTAGCTATGTATCAGTTACAAATATATACTATTAATAAAAACTAAAGCTAACAACAATCAATTAAAATAAAATATAAATAAGAATAATTATCTGCATAATATTATTAAAGCTCAACAAATCAAATTATTATTATAGGTAGATCATAGTTGAATTGTTTTAATCAACAATAAGACATAATTTACGATAATGAACAAGATGATGTATGGTAAAAAAATAGTATAACATTTAAGTGAGGATACAACGACATGCAATTTTTTGAATTTTCAATACTAGCCACGCAAATGCGCGGGCTATATGTCTAGTTTCAATGAAAATAGCTGGGAGAACATACTCGTATTTCGCTAGTGCATTACTCTGTTCCGCGTCTTATATGTGACTGTGAGTCTCAGCAATTCTATTGCAGCATGCCCAGCATCACAAAAGCACACGCTATCCGATCTACCAACTCGATCAGTCAATCTCCCTCTCTCTCTCTCTCAAATCTTGGCAAAATCTTCTCACAGAATCTTGGCGCGCGCAGTTCTTCTCACCAATGCAATTCAGAAATTAATTAGGGAAGGCCCTGTACGTACGTGTGGCATGCATCCAGAGAACAGGACACGTATATTCAGTACATACGTACATACACATGTAGTACAGTATCATATATGCATTGCGTTCAGACTTGTCCCAGGTCCAGGCGAATATGGAGATCGAACCAGTACTGACGACGAAGCGACCAAGCTAGAGATGCATGCATGGCTAGCTGGATCTGTTTTTGAAAGCGCCAAGGCCTATAATGGTCTCTGTTTTTATCTTCACTCCTACTGAACATCTTATCGTCCGTGTTTCTTCTCTCCTCTCCATATTTGATCAACTGAACCAACAATCTGTTTTTGTGACGCTTCTGTTCTCTTCTCTTTTGGAGGTCTTGCCAACCGTGAAGAACTGAAGATATGAGTCGTCACCCGGTAATTATTTGTTCAGTTATACATTATTAAAAAGTTTGGATGCCCATCAACAATAAGAGCAGAGGAATGGACAAAGTTTATAGATAACCAAACCCACATCGTGAGCAAGGTTGTTATGTATGGTTATGAAAAACGTATTAGGGAAGGGAAGAATACAGCTACTAGCAGTCGTCATGCTTGCTAAGTCGATCACATAGATGCTTGACACTAAAGTACACGCATGATGCTTTTATTTCTCTCGTTTGCTTGTTTCATGAACTGAATCAGTCCTAACTGTGCAATGCCGAAGCATCACGCTCTCCCACGCATACATACACATTGGTGGTTACCTACCACACACAGTGATGCTTGAGCTAATCTATATCGTACCTAATAAACGCATGGAGACAAAAGACCACAAAGCCACATCTGTTCACTAGCTAGGTGATCTGCCCTCCCCTCCGGTCCGGTCCTGTGGGGAATGAGTCAAGATCAGCTTGTCAAAAGAAAGAGACCTGAAAGCAAGCAAAGTTGAAATCAACAAGCAACCTCACTCATCTATTTAAGGAGTGGGCTTTAACCTTTGATAAACTCTCGTTGGTTACAACAAATGAGCATATATATTCAACAAAATCAATCAAAAGTTGGCTATCATCCTCAAAGCTCAGAATAATATCTATACATAATCTTGCATTATTCAAGCCAAATATTAGGTTTAGTTGGCCGCCACACGAAAAAGGCATGCCGCCCGCAGGCAATTTTTAACGCCAAACAGTACTCTCTGTACTTTATTAATACATGAATGGCAGAACTCCAGCCTGTTCTCTTTCAAAAAAAAAACTGTCAAACAGTAGATCGATGGCCAGAGAGCTAGCTAGCTGGAGCACATGCACATCCATAGGTGTGGCACGAGAAAATATTAGGAATGAAATTCACGCGATGTTGTATATAGTACTCTGCATTTCCTTTTTTGGGTGTTTCAAAAGATATATTTTTACATTTGGAAATTAAGACCAGTCAAGGTAAATCAAATTAATTTGAACAGACAGAGAGAGAGAAAGAGAGGGCCAAGGCAGCGAACAGCCCGGTCAAATTAATTTGGGGGCTATTTGGTTGTCAGGTTCTTGCCTAGTCAAGCTCTCGGCATGTGACTTCTAAGTCTTTGGTTGCCTATGCCAGCGACCGAGCCAGGTTCCCGCGGTGCAAGATGCACCTATGAGCCAGGCGCCCAGGCCCGGTTTCATGTAAATGGTTTAGATAAAATAAGAAAAACAAACACGATTCAGTTCTGCGAGTTTGAGAAAAGAAGCGGCTGTGTGCTGTGCTCCAAGGGGCCAAAATGAGAACACTTCGCAGCTGCAAGCTAGCTAGCTGCCAAAACGGTCGCTCGAATAGTAGTATAGCTTAGGCATGACCTGCATTCAGCATGGCCAGGCCATGGGACATGATGACTTGGTAAGAAAGAAGGCAAGAAGGCGTACGTGCACTCGTGCAGTGCAGGTGACGATGCAACGACGCAATCAGCTTACCGAACGACGAGATTTGTTTTTGTCTCCCGTCAGAAAGACCGTCCAAAGTAATAACAACTCCAGATTCTGGTACGGTCATACTCCGTATGCATCTTTCTTACTTGTCCTCCTCTCAAATGCCTTTTGTAGGATGAGATTCGCTGCTGTGAGAGAAGATGACTACTACTAGGTCAGAGAGAGAAAATTAAATTAAATTAAACCTCATGACCGTATTAATCGACTCTTATCTTATGATTTCCTCTGCTACTTTCTTTTTTCTCTCCTCAAAACACGCCACCTAGCCATCATGTTGGTTTTTCATTGGCTAGCACGCCCATTTTTTTTAAGTTCTGTAAGCGTGACAACTATTTTTTGTTTCATTCTTGTAATAAACAATATTATGTTTGAAAATTTCCCGTTGTTGATCACCAGGAGAAAATAACCTTAGCTGCTTTCGGGTCTAAAAGAATGGCCCCTAGTGACGGGCCACCCAAGCCGGACATACGATGGGCCTTGGCCCGTACAACAGTGAAGACAGTACCACACCGAAAACAACCCAACTCCCAAATGATGGAATTTTTTTATTTTTATATTATTTTTTTTGGATTTATCAAAAATATATGTCGTTATATTTTTTTGCAAATATGTCACCCTGCCGCCGGTTCGTTTGGCGGTAAGAAACTACCGCCGGATGAACCGGCGGTAAGTTCCTTGGCCCACGGCCCATCAAACATACCGCCGTTTAATCCGGTGGTAGCTACCTACCGCCAGATGAACTGGCGGTAAGTGCTACCGCCGGGCTACAGCGCGGCTATAACCGGCTGTAGCCGGACTGTAGACGGCCAGATACCTGCCGCTGTTTGAAATGGCGGTAGGTATTCGCATATTTTTTTAATTATTTTCTTTACGTTTAGAGATATTTCAGAAAATAATAGAGATAATGGAGGTTACGGAAATATTTTTTAAAAAATTAATACAAATTAGATTTAACTCTAATAGAATGTGAAAATATATTTTTATGAGATATTCATGAGTTTCAATTACGATTTCGATGTCCTGTCACCTTGCATCAGATTCTTCTGCACCCCCACTATAATTAAAAATGTGGGAGGGCCTACGGCCGTTTGAAACGGCGATAGACATGCGTGAACCATGCCTATAGACCAAATATCTCCATCTATAAATAGAACATCGCCCCATCTCATACGAAGTCACTAGCCATCCCCGCACTACCACCATGTCTTTCTCTGGTTCTACCTACATTCCGTGGAACAAGATTAGAGAACCTGTGCCTCAAGGAGTGCAGGTTCCAATGTGCTTCTGCGGTTCGTTGTGCAAGCTGATGGAGTCCAAAGTTTTGGGCGATGACTTCGGCAGGAGGTTCTTTATATGTGAGAACTACGAGTACGATCCGCCAAAGTGCTACGGCAAGGACAAAGCGAAGGTATCACCTCGCCCTATCTAGTTTGCGCATTCGGAGTTTAGTAAGTTAATTCTAACTCGGCTTGGAAATAGAGTCCACCACCTCTCTGTGATTTCATACAGTGGCTGGACACGGAGCAATCGACCGAAGCTAAGGAACACGTTGAGCGCGAAGCAAGGTGGGCTGCGGAAAGGTGGCAGCGAATGCTGCAAGAGGAAAAAATGGAGGAGAAGCGCAAGAAAGATAAAGAAGAGATCTAGAAGAGGTTCGCAGATATGGAACGTCGGCAGGCGGAGGAGCGTGAAGCTGATAGGGAGAGGAAGCGAGAGAGGGCCCGCCGTGCGAAGGAGGCGGGGCCCGAGGCTATTAGGAAGGGGAAGTATCCTCGGTGCACTCAGTAGATGACTATCATGTAATGTTCGAATTTCATATTCCCTAAGGCGTGTTAGGTATAGATGGAACACGACGTTAGCGTGTTCGATGTACATGGCAGTGCAATTGTTTTTGTAATTTGAATGTCTAATTAATCTGCATTGTGTACTTTCTACTACAAGTACCCATTTCATAAAACATGAGCTACAACTAGATTTTTCAGAAGCATTGCTCTTCAAATAAACTTTTCAGACCGACGTGATGACAACTCCATGGGGATATATCGACCAGTACACATAATAAAAACAAACAAAACAATCACCGTTCATACATTGAACACAAATAAAATAGTGGTCTACACAATTCAACGCACACAACATATGACATGACATGTCAGGTCCTGTTGCAAGCTACGGTAACGAGGTCCAAAACTAAACCTAGCATGCCTTAGGTAATTCGAATAAACGTTATATTATTTATTCAGACGGGGCAGTACAACATCAATCATTCACGGGAAGTACCCTTATCACATCCCGCCATGTCTGATTTTGCACGCTCGCATTTGCATAAATCTTCATTCACCTTCTTCAACCACTCCATATATTGCTGATCACGATGAGTGATCCACGTGTCAATCCACTCATGGAAATGACACCAATGAGTATGCGTGTCATCACCAGCGTACTTTTGCAAACAAGAAACGATTCAAAATTATTAAAAATAACAAAAGCATATTTACAAATTAATTTATATCTGTGATGTTGCACCTCTTTTTTGGACTTCCTCGATATTCTTGCAACACCAATACCTCTGGTCAAAAGTCTCGTAATCACGAAATATGTTCGGAACACCGCATTTGGCAATAGCAATCGGGTGGCTCTACACCTTTCGGCCATACCTTGCAATCTGTAATACATCTATTGGGATCGTTAGGAGAGGGTCCTAAATTAGCCTCCATTTCCCGACGGAAAGCTGCCCGGGAGAATGAGGAGCTCATAGCTGTTTGTTTGGGCTAATTAAAAAAAAAGTGGAACCTGAATTGCAAGTCTGTGCTCTCGGCAACCACAATGTGGTCTTTTATACACGCAGGGTTGCCTGCATCGTCCAAGCACTTTGAACACAGATATTACCTCTCACAGCTCCACAGTCGTCCACGCTTCTGCACTCGCACGCTCCACAGCGCGCACTCATTGCACTTTAAACAACAACAGGACCTCTCACTGCTCCTACCTTCAGTACTCGCACGCTCCACAGCGCTCACTGCTACCACTTTAAACACGGACACGACCTCTCGTTCCTGACTTGTACCCTCGCACGCTCAACACCGCTCACTCATCCCACTTTAAGTACGGATATAAGTACGGAAAGATTCAACATTTATGTACTCACACTGAACTGTAGGAGCCACCTCTTTGTCGGTCCGTGTGCGTGGTTCGCAAGCAAGGGCCGGTACGGCAACGCTAGCTCGTTGCGCTGAACCCCGGCGAACCGAGCCAAAAGGTCGTCGCGCCACGAGAGTCCCACGTCCTCTGCACCTACGGCTCGTCCAGCACACGGCAAGCCTAGAAGCATCGCCACGTCCTGAAGAGTAGTGGTCATCTCACCGACCGGGAGGTGAAACGTGTGCGTCTCCGGACGCCAACGGTCGAGAAGTGCCGCGAGGAGGGACATGTCGAACTGAAACCGTGGAGCCCTGTCCCTAGGTCGACGTGCAGGGTCGGCCATATCTCCCTCCACAAGTCGCGCAATCGGGAGAAGACCTGAAGCGCGTAGCCTGCATCGCGAAAATGAAACATCAAGTTAGAACAAACGGTTACGGAAACAATTAAAATATGTGACAAATGTAACCCGTACCTAGGAACCCAGCGACGGTGTATCGGCATCGTCGACATGGGCACATGAGCCCGAATCATCCCTAAGCTTATGCCACGGACCGCAGACATGTACGACCGGTGGCGCTTGTCGACGAGAGCATCGAGCAACTCAGGGGTGGCTCCTTCCTCGTGCGCCATACCTGTATAATAAGATTTATTAGAAAAAAATTCAGAACATAAATAACAATATTAAGCATAATAACATTAAGTAATACAACAAATACTAAATAAAACACTAAATAAAACATAACGTAATAACCTAATAAATGATGCACAACAAATTACATATCATATAATTTCAATTTCCAATTACAGCAACAAAGTTGAACATACGTTTGCGCCACATATTACAATAAATATTCGTACGCCAAGACGAAATCAGTTTACAACATATTAGTTCTTAATATTACATAATTTAACATCAAACATGATTCAATAGCGAATGACACAGATGACAATCGTCATTGATCACATAAGGCCATCGTTGTTCGGACGGCGGCCACGACGACCCGTTGCCTGCGTTACCGGATTTGGAGCAGCTTCTGATGGGCCCGCTCCATCTGTACAGCCACCATAACTCAATGTCGTACAATCCTTGTACGTATGACCCGTCTCATGGCACTTCGAGCAGAGGCGGACGTCTCGATCAGCCTCCGATCGATCCATGTTATTTCTAATGCGTTTTTTCTTGCGTCGGCCCACCCCTTGAAACATTTCTGGATTTGGATCCGGAATGTAAGTTACATTGTGTCCAGGATCAGTTATGAAATCTCCTAGGATGCGGAACCCATAAATCTCGTGCCTCCAAGTCATCCAAATAGTTTTCTTCATGAAGTAATTTGAGACATACATACGAGACTGTAGTCCACCAGCTTCAAAACAGGCAGCAATGACATGTGTGCACGGCAGGTGCAGCAGCTTTGGCTTATGACATGAGCAAATACAAGCATCAGGACGGAGAATACACTCATGCGCATGCTTCTCACGCCGGCCCCCCATTCGGCCTTTGTCCCTACACATCACCTCGTACCGACGTTCCATAGAGCCAACTGGAGTCACCCGATGTAAACGGGCCTTTTTGAAAGCTTCCTCCATATACTCCATAACCTTGTATCCGTAAACTTTGCGATTATCGACCATATCTTTCTGTGCCACAGCATAACGATCCCTAAAGTACTCGCAAGTGCGATACAAGAAGAACTCCACGATCCCAACAAGTGGCAATGATCTTACACCACGCAGCACCCAATTGTATACCTCGGCTAGGTTCTTAGTCATTAAACCGTACCTAGCACCTCCTTCATCAAACAGTAAAGCTCATTTCTCTTTTGGTTCGTGCTCAATCCACTCCGAGAATGTCTTAATTGCCCTTCTCCTTTTGCGCCTGACATTCGGACCGTCCAAGCCCACGTCTTCAAGTGAGATCTGGTCGTCCTCCTCTGTATTGACAGATCTCTTTGCTAGCTCCGCCATTTGTTTTTTTGTTAGCTCATCCAATTTTTTCCATAGGAAGTTGAATTTCCTTTCCTGATTCTGGTTGCATAACCGCTTGAATAGCTTCATAAGGGTTTTGTTCTTGAACTGGCTATGAAAGTTTGCCCTCATATGCCTCATACACCACCTACTCTTTAGGTCCGGCCAAAGTGCAGTCCTACTACACTCAGTAGAACCATTCTGTATGTCATCGATTGCTTGTAATATACACTTGTGCCGATCATGAATGAAACACACGTTCTCTACATCTTTGACAATCATCTGCTTCACCCTCTGCAAAAACCAATACCAAGTATCCCCTGATTCTTTCTCCACAAAGGCAATTGCCAAAGGCAACAATTGTCTGTTACCATCAGCTGCAACAACTGTGAGGATTGTGCCTTTATACCTTCCTGTCAAAAATGTCTCATCTATACAAATGACTGGCCGGCAGTGCGGAAACGCCTCAATGCAAGCGCCCAAGGCCAAAAACGACCGTTGGAGTACCTGCATTCCAGGCTTCTGGGCACATGGATATGTTTTCAAGTCGTAGTAGCTACCAGGATTTCTAAGACATATAGTGTGCAGCAATGCCGGCATATTGTGATACGAAGCTTCATACGTCCCCCACCTCATCTGCAGCGCTTTCTGTTTCGCTCTGTAAGCTTTGTTGTAGCTAATTTTATATTTAAATTCCTTCTCAACAGCACAAATGATTGACTTAGGTTCATAACTAGGATTGTCCACGATCAAAGGGTACATTTAGTTAGCTATGAAACCTGTACTGAGATTGCGGTGCTGTGGTTCTAATTGCTCAAGCATGCATGTGTGCTCCACAATTTTTTTGATCTCCCAGAAATCCTGCCACTTGCCCATAGAAGCGTACACCTTAAAAGGATATTCGCTTCTCACACAACGCACGTCATATGTTCTCGGACTGCTCTTGACAACTTTGAACTGTCTTTGCAAAGAGAGAGTCGACCAACGTTTTATAGCTTCGTTCATATTGTCACTGTTGGCATACACCGAACCGATGCATACCTCATTTTGCATGTACTCCCAAGGGACCGCTTCACCTTCATTTACACTTAATTTTGAAAAATCATACCCGGACCAGTTGTGTGGGACATGATAATCATCGTCATCATCATCATCATCCGAGGAGTCATCATTCATTGCATTGTGCTGTTGTTCACCCTCCCTCTGAAACTCTTCAACTATCTCTGGAATGTTTTCCCCTTCATCAGCCTGACCAGTTGCTTGACGAGGTTCGTGTGGAGCATGTCTATCATCTTATAAAATCTCGAGTTCACCACCTTCTTCATGAGGTTCATGCATCGTTTCGGTTTCTTCCGATACTATATCTCCCTGCCCTTCATGATCTCCACCCGCTTCAGTTCTAAAACTAATCTTCCCGAATGCTTGAACAAACAACACAAGCGGTAAGCCTTGGCTACTACTTATATTGACATAGTTCCTCCAATTTTGCGTCCCTTCAAGCGGCAATAGCTCCCAAAATATTGGTTTCCTTTGACTGACCACTGCCATGACAGAGATCTCATGTTCATCTCGACTAAGGCCGAAAGCTTTAAATAGCCAATTGGATATTGAAATCCAAGTCCTCTCTCTAGCTCGGGGTACTTTTTTTTTGTGATCGAGCTAAACTCTGACAAATCTACCCCTTCAGGACCATATCTAATTTCTCCTGACCCATAAAACACTTGAAAATACAAATCATCTGACATGCCTGCCAATATTTACGACAATAATTACTCGTCATTAGAATTTAATCAACGACAATAATTACTCGTCATTAGAATTTAATCAACGCTAAAAAATATTTCTGCTATTTTTACATCTATCTTAATTGTTTCTCTACAATTTCTATTACTGACAACAATTTCTGTTTTTATGTAATATAATATCAATTAATAATATTTTTATGAGACTAATATGTCTGTTTGAACTCATTAATATTTTCAATTATATTCATATGTAAACTAATATTTTCAATTACATGTTCTACGATTTTGTATCAAAATAACTTATTTTCAAATCACTAATATTTAGTAAAACTATTTCTACACCTAAAACTATATTCAAATCACTAATATTTCTAATCCTAATCTACTAACTATTATTACTAAAATTAAATTTTAAAATTTACCTGCGATCCGATTTGCGAGCGCCGCCTCGGTGCGGCGGCCGGGGGAGCGCCGGCGAGCCGCGCCGCCGGCCAAAGCCCGGCGCGCGGGGGCCGGGCGTGCGTGCGGGTGCGGCCCTGACGAGGCGCGCGGCCGGCGGAGCGGGCGGGCGGCGGCGCGGGGCAGCGAGCGGGCGGCGGCGTTGGAGGAGCGGGTGGGCGGCTGTAGCGAAAATGGCCTCTCATGCCATATTTCAATATAATGTTTTGGCGATTGATGACACACGCAACACTTGAACTAATGTGTTTGCTTAGATGATATACTCAGGCTTTTAGGTTCAAGGGATGACAAAGAGAAGAGAGGCGAAGCTAGGCCCGAAGGGCCGCCCCTACGGGGGTTCCCCTAAAAGAAATCAAGTCACTGGTTGAACCGACGCCAAGCAAATTACACACGTCGGTGCATTGACTTGAGCACGTCTGGGAAGTTTTAGTATCACCGGTTAAACCGACGTAAGGCAAAATGTACCCATCGGTGCAATGACAGAGATGGCCTGCGGGCTAGGGTTTGGCACCGGATGAACCGACGATAGGAAGTTTGAATACGTCGGTGCAATGGCAGAAGCAGACCAAGAAAAATGCATACATCGGATGAACCGATGATGCACCGGTTAATGGCGTCGGTGCAGTTGTCCAGAGAGTTTGTTTTTCAAGGATCAGAGGACAGTTGCACTCACCGGTTAAACCGACGATAATATTACATACACCGGTCGATTGCGTCGGTTGATTGCCCGTACACGTAACGGCTAGTTTTCAGTGGGCAGTTTAGTATCACCGGTTAAACCGACGATGGCAATTTGGGGAGCATCGGATTAACCGGTGTTAAGCACATTTCTGGCAGCTTTTCCCCAACGGCTATATTTGCTTGTGATGCCTATATATACCCCCAAGGCCGCACCATTTGAGAGTGCTGGAGTTCAAGGAAGTATACAAGAGCTAAAGATCATCTCCAACCACCATAGAGCTTCATTGTACATCATATAGGCTTAAGCACACTTGTGAGAGTGCTTAGTGCTTGTTTAGGCTTAGTTCTTGAGAGAACTAGCTTGAGAGAAAGTCTTGCTGCGGCAAGCAACTTGTGTACTCGTCGTGTGACCCTCCGACTTGGTGTGGAGTGGCAACGACACTTTGTGCGGGGAAGGAGGCCCCTACTTGGTGTTAAAGCTCCAAGATAGTGAAGACGGTGCCGTGGTGACGCTTCGAGATAGACGGTGGCGGTGACCTCGTCTTTGTGACTTGGCGTCACTTAGCCTTTGCTTGTCGGGAGCCTTGGAGGCGTGGCAAGACGGTGATCAAGCGAAGAGACTCGGCATCCCACTTGTTCTTTGTGAGCAAGTGGCCGTGGACGTAGGGAGGGACTTTGGTGTCCTAACCGAACCACGTTAAATCGTGTGTCTTGGTGTCTTCACGGGAGTTTGCATATCCTCTCCCATACCGCTTTACTTACCGCATTACGTTTCCGCATTTACTCTTTCTTGCTTACCTTTACTTTCCTAGTAAGTTTGATTAGGATTGGCTAGATTGCAAGTCTTTTGGGGTAAGTAGAGGGTAGCATAGATAAACCTTAGTCATAACTAGCATGTGTAGGACGTGTTAGGTTTATCTTATGCAATTAGATTGAGCCCTAGGATAGAAAAGCGATTAGCGACCCTATTCACCCCCTCCCCCTCTAGGGTCGGACACCCCGGTGATCCTTACAGCGGCGGCGCTGGGGGAGCGGGCGAGCGCGGCATTAATATGCCGGTCCTTATCGCCGGTTCAAACGGCGGTAGGAAATTACCGCCGGATCATCCGGCGGTAAGATCCGGCCCACCACGGCCCACGGGCCCGCCTGGTTACAGCCGATTCAAACGGCGATATGAGCCTACCACCGGTTCATCCGGCGGTAACAACCTTCCGCCGGATGAACCGGCGGCTGGGTGACATTTTTGAAAAAAAATATCACGACATATTTTTTTGATAAATCGGAAAAAATAATATAAAAATAAAAAACTCCAAATGATGAGTACCGACCGTGGTGTTCTCTTCTTTTTTTGGCATTTTTTTTATTTCTCACTCACTTTCTTGACCAGCCAAAAACAGACACTTCAAGTGAGAGAAAAAAACATAACTGAACGACATGGCCATTTCTTCAAATTAAATATTCTACTGCATTGAATGGATTAAAAACACTGGTTCGAATTGGCATTGCACTGAATGGATGAAAAGCTGAATGGTAAAAGATGAATAATAGGCAAAGGCCAACCGGTGGCCCATGACCCGGCCGGGCCGGTGACGGGCAAAGACGCGCGCCCACCGATCGTACCACGGATTTGGCACGTTGTTAACCAAAAAGCCCCTCCTACCCCTGCCCCATCAATCATTCATGTCATCGAGATTATTATTATTATTATTATTATTATTATTATTATTATTATTATTATTATTATTATTATTATTATTCATTCGCTGCTGCCAAAATTAATGAAGCATGCTGCTGCGTCTTTGCGCGCGCTCCCTTTTTAATTACCGACACCAGCGGCCTCCAGTCGCGTCACGTCACGTGGGCTTCGGCTGTTACCGGGTGCCGGTTTTGCGGTTCTGGCCCGCCTTACGGTACGGAATCACAGATCAACCCCCCGGGACTATAAACTTTGACGGTACGGATCCGCGGAGAAAGCGGAGAAGAAAATATCGTAAAGGCCCTCGGCTGAGGAGATATCATATATCTAAACGGACACTGGCGCGAGCAGTTAACCAGCTCACCCCTCTTGCTAACACACCGCACTTGCCAAGAGAGAGAAAGTGAGAGGCGACTCCACTCGTCTTCCCTCTCTCTCTCTCTCTCCTCCTCCTCCTTTCCTCTGGTCTCTGGTCATCGCCCTCGTCTCCCCGCTCTGACTCCATCCCCAGCCGCCGCCGCCGCCGCCTCCAGCCGCTGCCCCCGCCTCCGCGCCGCCAACCCGTCCCGATCGGCCCCTGAATCGCCGGAAACCGTGAGCTGCGCGAGGTGGGCTTTCCTGCGGGTTCGTTTGAGCTTGATTTAATTGCTGGAGGTGGTTCGAGCTTGGGATTTGGTCTGGGCTGGGTTCTCTTGGGGGTGCTAGTTTGCTTCCTGTAGTTTGATTTGGTTTTTTGGTTGTCGGGCGAGGAAAGATGCCCTGGTTTTGCGCGTTTTGTTTTTCTCCTTTGTTTCTATGGGGTCGGGGGCTTGTCGGCTTCATGGTTCGTTGTACAGCCTGCAGCTTTAGTCAGCCGTGGCATGGTTTTCTTGAGGATTGGGGATGCTTAGTGCATTTTTACTCAAATTCGTTGGCTTCTGAGCATTTCAGGAGGTGTAGTTCCCATTTGGGATAGGGGTCGGTGGCTGCTCCCCTTGTTTTAATCCTTTCTGGAATGTTCACATGTTCTTAACATGTAGCTGAATGATGTACCCTAATAGTTCTTATTTCTGATGTATTCTTGCTGTGCAGGCGGCCACTGTTCCTACAACATATCAGGGACGACAGGTGGACTTCTGAAAAGGGTAAACCTTAGATTGTTGCACGATGGTCGAAGGTCCCAATTTCGCTGGCATGATTGGTGGTATTGGTGGTCATGACAATGGTGGGAACTTTTGCGACATGGCATACTACCGGAAGCTTGGTGAGGGCTCAAACATGTCCATCGATAGCCTTTACAGCATGCAGACCAGCACGCATGGTGGCTCCATTGCAATGTCTGTGGACAACAGTAGTGTAGGGTCATGCGACTCCCATACTAGGATGCTCAATCATCCGGGCCTGAAGGGACCTGTTGTAGGCAATTACTCAGTCGGCGGGCACAGTATTTTCCGCCATGGACGGGTGTCTCATGCCTTGAGTGATGATGCGCTAGCACAAGCATTGATGGACCCAAGGTACCCAACTGAGACCCTCAAGGATTATGAGGAGTGGACAATTGATTTGGCTAAGCTCCACATGGGAATGCCTTTTGCACAGGGTGCCTTTGGAAAGCTCTACAGGGGTACCTACAACGGTGAGGATGTTGCCATTAAGCTTTTGGAGAGGCCAGAGGCTGATCCAGAGAGAGCCGGGTTAATGGAGCAGCAGTTTGTGCAAGAAGTTATGATGCTTGCAACCTTGAGGCACCAGAATATAGTTAAATTTATTGGAGCATGCAGGAAGCCAGTGGTTTGGTGCATTGTGACGGAGTATGCAAAAGGTGGATCAGTTAGGCAGTTTCTGACAAAGAGGCAGAACAGGTCAGTTCCACTAAAACTGGCGGTGAAGCAAGCATTGGATGTTGCAAGGGGGATGGCCTATGTTCATGGTCTTGGGTTCATTCATAGGGATCTAAAATCAGACAACCTCTTGATTGCTGGTGATAAATCTATTAAGATAGCAGACTTTGGAGTAGCTCGGATTGAAGTCAAGACTGAGGGAATGACACCTGAAACAGGAACCTACCGTTGGATGGCACCGTAAGTTGACTTACTGATGTCATTTATTCTACTTAGTTTTTTACTCACTGTTTATTCTAATTAGTATATTTCTGTTTCATGTTTAAACATATAAAAGCATGGGTCGCACAATTCTGTATTTTGATACTGGACATTATATCTTGTTTGGTCATAGTGTCATAGGATGCTATCCAGGAATTATCTTCATTGACATCTTTGCTGCATATTTTAGGTTTTGTTTAAGGGTGCAAAGCCAAAATGGCAAGGAATGCAAGTAGGTTTTTGTGTTTGGATATTTGATAGAAGCTTTGATCCCAGATTAGCTGTTGCTTTACTGCATTGTTACCTCCATATGTAATTACTTAGAATGCATAACATAAAACTAAATTTGCATCTTCCTCTTTCATCTGGAACAATGATTAGTTCTTCAGACTTGAAATATCAGAATGACCATTTTCTCCAAAAAGAAAGGAAAAGAGATGCTCTTGAAACACCTTCTGCTATACTCTTAAATGCTCCCAAGTAGAATATCAGTTACAATTTCACTCACCCAATAATATCGTTGATATTCTGATGCATCATATGTGTCACTTGGACATACCGATTTTTGAACCCTTCTGCTACAAAACTAATGTTTATTGTTTCCTGGTACATTTTTCTCTTTAGATTTGTTGTACCAAACTGGCAAACTGTAACCTTATCTTATCAACATATTTTTCGATGGTGTGGCGGGATTATCTAACGATCTGGGTCGACACTACCATAATTTGTATTTGGTTTATTTTCATGGGCAAGCAGTGGCGTTAGAAATTTTCAATTGGGTGTGCACTAGTGTAAAGAGCTGCGGGTTGTGGGCAAGGGGTATTGTTCCGAGTATTTAGAATTGAGAATTATATGAAGGGAACATATCAGGTACAAACCAACCACTCCGTGCAAACTATAGAAACTTCAATCTGGGCCATCAGATCAACATCCAAGAGGAGGGGCGCAGAGAGGTGAGAGGGGGGATTTGCAAAAGTGTGATTACCCAATCCAAGGACAGGTCCAGATTGTAAAATTACCCAATCTCACATACCCCTTGGATGTTGATCCAATGACTCAGATTGAAGTTTTCATAGTTTGCACGGAGAGGTTGGTTACCCAGTATGCCGAACACAGTATGTGCAGACGTGCAGACGTGCAGTACACAACACAACAGGAAACATTGATATATGCACATACTGAAACATTTCAGCTACCATTGGAAACTACTTCATTTGTCATGCCTGGCATGTGAATTTGCTGTATTCTTTGTGATGATAGCATGTGGGCTTACATTGTTTAGAGACAAGCATTTCAAAGTTCAAACCCAATTCAAAACACTGTTTTTGACTTTTTTCATATATATATTGAGTTGAACCCAACTAGTGTTCCGAACTTGATCCTCAAGTTAGCACTGGTCTGGATCTCACAGTAGTTTGAGAAAAGATTACCTTATGAACCAATGTTTTGAAACATGTATTGTGTTTCATTTTCTCATGTCTTTCTGTTCCTTACTTGTAATGGTGTGGTCCATTGTGATCACGCTAATGCCAGGCATACAAGCCCAGCTGCTTATGGTTATATTTTTGTGTTGTTTAAATCTGGCATATACATTAAAAATGGTGAGGATTCTTGACACCTTGATTTTCATCTTGCAGAGAGATGATTCAGCACAGGCCATATGACCAGAAAGTTGATGTCTATAGCTTTGGCATTGTGCTGTGGGAGCTTATAACCGGCATGCTCCCTTTTGCTAATATGACAGCAGTACAAGCTGCTTTCGCTGTGGTGAACAAGGGTGTCCGCCCAGCCATACCCCAGGACTGCCTGCCCACCCTCGGCGAGATCATGACAAGGTGCTGGGATCCAAACCCTGATGTGCGTCCCCCGTTCACTGAAGTTGTCCGGATGCTGGAGCATGCTGAGATGGAGATACTGAGCACCGTCCGCAAGGCCCGATTTCGGTGTTGCATCTCCCAACCGATGACTACCGACTGAATCCGACAAAAGTAGAGTTGAAAAAGCTCTGTGGAAGCATAATTGAGTGTATTTATCATATGTCAAGACTTTGCTCAGCTGAAGTAGAAAGCCCACCTGAGTGTATGGCTGTGTGTGTATATACTCAGGTTGTCTCCCAAATATTTCCCTCTCCTTAGAATATACCTAGTTTGTGTTTTCAGACTCTTGAGATGTTTTAGGGCTAGCCTATGTCCTGTTGTCAAAACACCATGCAGGGTTCCTATTCTTGTAACGGCCTTATCCCTGTTGCTTTGTTCATGTGTTATGACCCTCCTGCTGAAATATGCTTATGTGCACAAACATGTGTTGCTTCAGTGTATATAGCATATATAATTTCCTGGCAATGGCCCTGTTCCAGTGGCAACAGTTCTGATAGTATTTGCCTTCAGCTAATCTGCAGAATTTGATCAGAGTCTAAAGCAATTTCACGTATTTCTGAGATATAGTTGTTGATGGAATAAGCCATGTGCCACTGAAATAAAATACACACACAATGCTGATCGAGGTGGCCACTGACCAGGTTGCTCCGGAGACGCAATGGAATGGCTAATAGAGTAGTAGTGATTCAACTGCAAGCTATACAAAAGCTAATATCTATACGCTGCTCACCCTCATGGCCAAGTCACTGGGCATCATTCTTGAGGGGGCTCAGTGAAAGTCATTCAGAGAAGAGTACAGATGAGATGCAGGAAAATAGGAAGAGCTTACTAGCTTAGGAAGCTACGAAACTATATTATAGCCTGCCAAACCGGTGGTGAAATAGAGCCATCAACTCTAGCCTATCATGCTCTATAAACTAGTAGGCAGCAACTCCCATTTTCGGCTACTCCTTTGCCGATCTCGCCTCCATGACACATCATCACATATATGATCCAGCTGTTCCTCAGAATTAATCATGAAAGGTGAACGAAAATTCAACCGCTTCCCTTCAAAAGGTTACCAGATTCTGCCGTTTTTGGCGTGGTTTCTTCAGTCTTCACAGGAGCAGCAGATGCCTTCTCAGCAGATGTGGTATCTTCAATCTTCAGACTGATTTCTTTGTCCTTGGTTTCTTCTAGCTGGACAGCCTGTGCAAAGGAGTCTGAGATTTGAGTCACGATGCCTACTGCTACACTGGCCACCACCAGCTTCTGGGCCTTGGGATCAGCACACTGTACCTTCAGCTGCTGCCTATTATCCAACATAGCCTTCTCTTGTTGCTCATAGAAGTCAAAATCCTCAAGGATGGTTGTCTTGGCATTGTGGTTCTTGAAGATGGCCAACATTTGGACACCTTGCTCTAGTTTCACCTGCAAGAGACCCCATTAACACAAGGATCAACACAAGAATTAGGGATCATGTAATTAGTTGTACCTCTTGTGTGTCCCTGCTGTTTGTCACACGCTTGTCCTCATTGTTCTCCAGGATGATGTGCCGAACAAGGTTGTTTGGGACATCCTTAACAATGTGCCATTTCACAGGGAACTGGCCACTCCATTTGTCATTCTGCCAGTAATCGACGCTCTTGTCAAAGTCAACAGGTCCAATCATCTCAGCTACACCGCAGAACTGACCACTGCCATTAACCTGCAAAGAAATCATTCTGTAACCTGGTACTTGTAGGCCTGATAAAATTGTTCTGTTTTCTCAGCAAAAGATAAAAGAGAAACTAACAGTGAAGGGAATGATCATACCGAGAAAAACAAGAAAATAGGACAATACTCTTCTTTGTCTTTCGCCTCACGATAAGCAGCATTTAGCTTTCTGTTCCCTCGGGCAGTGCTGGCCCAAACATTATACTTTATGCTTTTGTGAACATGATCTTCAGTGTAGGACTTTATTACAAAGAATTTGGCATCCTTGTACTCGGTGACGAAATCAGGGTGGTTGTACTTCTCAGGATCAACTATTAACAATGCCTTTTTATTTTTATCCTCAACTGAAGAGCTCTCCACTTCTTTCTTTGTTTTGGTGGCTCTTGGGCCACGGCTTTGCTCGTACAGAAAGTCAAGAGAGCCCTTCTCATGCTTGAAGCCTTTGTTGAAGGTGTCAAATCTGCTACTAGCACTGCAACATGATCTACCGCCTCCATATTTGCCACCTTGTTCTAATGCAGTGTATGATCCAGAGTTATACATGGAACCCTGGTGCTGCAAGAATGCATGCCATCAGTTTTAAAACAACACAACTGGCATGGTAAGTGCAGTAAAAGAAAAAACACAAAATTGACTTTTAAAATCAATGTAGTAATAGAACCAACCATGGACCATAACACTGATATAATCAATGAAGAACATGCTAAATACAATTGTATAACCGCATACCATTCCAGAATTCAGGGGTACGTTTCCTTGCCCAAAAAATTCAGGAATACCATTAGAATGCATTGGAACTGCAGCAACTTCACAAAATCAGTACAAAAATGGCATGTGTACACTATAGTAAAATATAAGTGATACCGAAAACCTAAATTCAAATTTCATATATATTATGAGGAGCCAAGTAGATATTAAGAAGATGAAATCGTACCTCCATCCAAAGAACCAAAAGGCTGATGGAATCCAGGAGTCGGTGAGTAGTAAAGCTCATCAGGAAGGTAGTACTGGTGCAAAGGATCAAACTGTGATATTCCAGTAGCGGAACTTGAATATCCCATGCTTGGAGAAGCAGGTGGCTGGTAGTAAGGACTTGACAAGGGGTAGAGCAAAGAGAAATATGACTGGTTGTCTTCAAGGGTTGACATAAGGGAATAAGCTCCGTACATCACCTGTGAATTTTTTGCATATTGAGGAGAAGCATTAGTAATCAGTTATAAAATCACTTCAATCATGATCAAGAAAAATTAATAAGCAGGAAGAGATCAACAGTCCAATACTTACAGGGTATGCAGCATTAAGACCCTCCGCACTCGCCATGTATGGATATTGTTCCCATTGACCCAAATGGTTTAAATATCCTGTAGAAGAAATCAAAAGGCTTAGATACAGTAAATCTGAAAAAAAAATTCACGGCCCTAAAAAGGTAGAAAATAACAAAACTACAATATGCTGCCTTATCAAAAAAAAAGGAAAAAGTTGAAGTAACTACGTTTCTTTTCTGCCCTTCCATAAGGCCAAGATAGAGCTAATCAGCTAAAGGCAGAACTTTTTCCAAAGAAAAGTGTGTTGTGGGGGAGATTTTAAACCATGATGTGCACCATCAATGCATGCTTTATGTGGTGCAAAGATGTCCCGGTAGGTGTAAGCATCAACATAGAGAGACAAAAAATACAGTCTAACCTCCAGAAAAGAGTGCTTGTGGCTGAGAAGCATACACATTGGGCTGGTAGCCGAACTGTTGTTCTCCACCTTTACCCATAAGGCTAGACTCCTCTTGGGCACTTTTTGGTGATTCTAAGTAGCTTGCAGCATGCACCACAGTAGTAGATATTTTTTTATCTTTGCTCAAAACAAGCTGACAGAACAGCAATATTACTGTTAGTAATTCTACATGTTCAGCAATGACGAGGAAAACAACGAACAAGCATTACTGCCATAACCTGCTCTTTTGCATCCACACTCATGGAAGGATTTTTCTCGACTACAATCTGTGATTCCGATAGCACCATAACATCTATTCAAAAGGAACAATCATATGTAAGTTCAGCAAAGCAGCATAAGTTGCATTGTGATAGGCCCAAAGTAGCGTGTAACAAATAAATATAATATGATGTCACTAACATGCCCCAACCAAACATGAACTAGGTTTAAAAAAAAAAAGCTCTGATGATAGTGAATAAACATATGTATACCGTTCCAGATTCTGTGGCTAAATTTACATAAGTTTCATGTGATCGAGACATGGGCAACAAGCCAACAAGCTCCCATTATACACTATACAGCAAACAGATGCTATTTCTTCAGGGGAGACTGAAGAAACAATGAATAGGGATACATCATGTAGCGCTATAAACGGCAGAAGTTTTACAATTACATTTGCTCGAACTAAAATGCTCCAAAATGCAATTGGAACACATAACAAACTGACCAGGGGCGAACTTAGCATCGGGGCATGGGGGTTCAGTTGAACCCCTGAAAATTTTTGGAACAATAAACTGCAATTAGCACTCCACCAAGCAAATAAGCCGCAACGAGCCGAAGGGAATCGAGCATCCATTCGAAAAAGTGATGCTTGGAGTAAAGGAATCACAGCAAAGAGAAGATTCTGCATATGACAAGCTACGAGCAAGGGCTTGGGCTTCCGTACCAGCAAAAGAAGACAATCCAAGCCTAGGTGGATTCCCAGTTGCCCACTCCACTCCGGCGGCGGAAGACGACGACGGGGACGCCAACGAGAGAAGGAAGAGAGGACTGAAGCGCAGTTGCGGCGGACACGGCCTCGGCACGAAGGGCGGTGGCGCGGTGGAGGCTAGAGACTGGAGAGGGGCGCCTGCGCAAGACTGGAGGGGTGACGAGTTGTGACTTCTAAGCTGGTAGCTGTAGTGGTGAGTACTTGTTTGAGGAGAACTGCGTATCTAATACTATAAGGTCAACTAGATATGTGCTATTATAATTGTCCAAATTTAGAAATCTGCTATTACAATTTGCTATTTATCTGTTGATAAATTTTTTTAGTACCAAATCTGTCAGATTCCTATATGTTTGATTGTGTTTTAGAATTTGTGCTATAACTGTCTACTAGATTAGGGAAAAGTATCTTCACATACTTGCGGCCATATGACTTATCTCAACCATTCATTCATCTCACATGATATCCATCCAACCGTTGAATTCCCCACCTACCCATGATTCTCTCACCTACCTATGATTCATCCGACTGTTGATTTCAAGATGAATAATCCGGATAGATCACGTGGTTACAAGCATATGTGAAAAATTCATGTTCGATAAATTGTATGTAGAGTCGTTACATTAGAACTATGTCATTATTATAATTTTGTTTTTACCGGGCTCATACCACATTCTACGCTTGCTACAGCCATTGACCTATTTGTGGATCAATGTATTTTCGTATGTCCTCTTTTAAATATATGTGAGTAAAATTAAACCATCCTAGAAACATTGTTGAAAAAAAACTTAGAATTTTTATTTGGATTTTTCTTAGTGATGATTTTGTATATACGAGACTTCCGTGTGTTGCGGTGGTCTATTTTTTGGAGTTGGCATGATTCAGGCTACGAGCTTGTTCATATGTGTGGGTTTTGTATACTTGCATTTGCAGAAGAAAAACAGAAGGTGCATTTTGGTGGCAAAGCGAGCAAGGGCTTTTGCAAAAGGGATAAGGATCTCATGCCCCCATGTGAAAACCATCGGAGCGAGGTCGACATCTTGCAGAAGATGCGAGTACTTGGTAATGGTCACCCCGGCCCTATCCGGCTATCCCCCCTAATCCCCTCTCGTCGGTCGCTCTCATCCGCCCTTTACCAAACCATCGCGACGCGGTGACGACGACGTGACGATGTGGACCTCATTCTTGGGAAGAAAGTTTGGGCGAAGCTGAAAAGGCGAGGCGGCTCGGCATGTGCTCGCCGCCCAGTCAGTGGGGAGGCTGTGAAGGAGTCAGAGCGCAGCGGCCGCGCACGTACGTACACGCGTTTTCCTCGCGACGTAGAGAACACGTCGAGGCCGCGCCTCCAGCGTGCCTGGTTGATTCGAGGCGAAGGCAACGCGTAGAGGAGGGGGAGGCCTCGTGCTTTTCGCAAACGGCCCGACGACCCCGCGAGTCGTCGTCCTGTCTGTCGAGTGTCGAGAGAACTGTGCGCGCGGCGCGGAGGAAACTAGCCGTTTGCCCTCTCCGTCTCTGGGGCCCTTCGGATGACGCGATGCGCGTAGGCTGAGAGAGTAGCTAGGGGCTCGTAAATTTCGTTGCGGGGGCGGCGCGCGGCGCGGAGGCGCCGGCGGCGTGCAGCGTGCCCGAGGTGCAGCCGTGCGGAACCGGCACGCGGCGCGGCGGCACCAGCTGCCACGACGCGGCGGAGTCTGTCCGCTCGGCGCTCGCGCAAGTGGGCGTGTGGGGCGCCGTCGGCGTGGCTTGCGGGGTGCGGCGGCAGCGACTGGCGCCGTGGCGCGTGCGCTTCGCGGCCGCCGCGTCGCCGCCTGCCACTGTGCGCGGTTGGGTGGAGGAGGATGGGCCGCGCGATTGCTGGCCTCTGCCGCAAAGGCCGCCGTTGGTCTACTAGACGCCTGGCCTACTGGGCTGAAAGGACGCGCAGTAGCCCAGTAGTTCAACGAAGTTATGGGAGCAGGTGCCAGTTCATCATCATCATTAGATAAGAGTTGGAACAAACAGACATCCAAAGATCAGCAGAGTTCAGAAACTGTATTACATTTGACAGCAACTGCTACTCTATCTACGGGAGAACATTTGACAGCAACTGCGGTAAAGGGGCCGTAGCAAGCAGCTTGCCGTCCACTTCATCAGGATCCATGCCGGGTTGGAGGATGAGCACACCATTCTGCTTTGCTTGCCGTCCCATGCGCACTCGCTCAGATTTGGTGCCCGGCTGCCCGTCATCTTTTATCCTTATCCGACCTTGTTGTTTCCACCACGGCTACGGCTCCATCTGCTGGGATATTGGAAAGCATATTGCTAGAATATTACTCGGCCAATTGCACACACGAGACCCAACAATACAACATGCCAAAGATGCTGTTCCTAGGAACGGCCATCCTTAAAACCTGAATCATCGATGTTTACGACGAGACCATAAGACAAACCAAGCGTTCTTCCTTGTTCCATTGTTATTGCCACTCGCGACGTAAGGAAGAGGGATGGAAGAAGAGGAAGCGATGAAGAAACATGTGAAAATGTTGCAATTGGCTGGTGTTGAATCTCTTCTATCCAACGGAGGAAAGGTGAGAGGAATCGTAGGATTTGGTAATAGAACTCCGATCTTCATTTTTTTTCTGGTTTTGTCCCACTGTCCTAAATGAAGTTTGTTTTCTATAGTTCTCTCATGGAAATAAAGTGCAGGCTTTTCAGTTTAGTCTGCACAACTAGTTCATATGCAAGCTTATATTTGTACTGCTCTAAAACAAATCGGTATGCAAGCAAGCTATTACCGTAGTAAACAGACATCAATATAGCTGTTCTCCAGGAGAAAGTCATTGTGGTCATTACTTCCTCATCATGTATAAAAGGAATTATTTGCCAGAGATTAAATTGCAAACATACGTACCTGCATGATTCTTCCAAAATAATATCACTCACTGTTCTATTTTGAAACTAAACTGTTGTCTAAAAATACGTTAAATTCTGCCGTGCTTGTTCTCAAAAGAAAAATAATTCTTCTTTAGCCAAATATGTCTGACTGAAGGAATTTGATATCTTTCATGAAAAAGCAGGAAGTATCTCTGTCCTCCATTGAAGAGAAGATGACCTGCCTCTTCTTCTCGGCTCACTGGTGCAGGCCATGCAGGAACTTCACCCCAAAGCTAATCCAAATCTACACAATGCTCCGGAATACTGGCAAGAATATCGAAATTATCTTCATATCACTTGACCATGACGAGGCAAGCTTCTTGGATCACTTCAAAAGCATGCCATGGCTCGCTTTGCCATTCAACACTAGCCTAAGGCAAAAGTTGTGCAGTCACTTTGGCATTGAGCATATCCCCGCACTGATTCCTTTGTCAGTAACATCATCTGGTGGACTGGGATTCCAAGATGATGTAGTGGAGCTGGTTGAGGAGTACGGAGCAGATGCATACCCCTTCAGTGCAAATAGGAAAGGGGAGCTAGAAGCCTTGGATGATGCCAGGAGACAAGGAGGTAAGCTTCAGGAGCTTCTTGGCTGCAAGGACAGAGACTTTGTCATAAGCACAGATGGCATAAAGGTGAACTTTCATCAACTGCCTCTGATAATCAGTTATATGTTTGATACCGCATTACTAAAGCTTGTGAAATAACCAGGACATGATTCAGGTGAGAAAACAGTCTAGATACATACTTGAGAAAAAAAAAAGATACAGAATTGGGAAACTGTGTCAGTAGGCATATCCATGGCAGGTAACAAAAAAAATCTTGCAGAAAATACAAAGGCACTACAGCAAGGAGCTAAACAATACACACTACAACAAGCTAATATGCAAATACAATCTTATGCATCCTAGGATCTTACTAAGTTTTTTGTGCAAGAGAAGGTACCAAATTAATTGGAAATGGAAGATAAATTTATACTGTAAATCTATGTTTATCTTATAGTTCCTGCCATATAAAGCATAAAACACACTATTGATGAAAAATAAGTGTAGCTCCTTAATACTGTATAAGCAAACTACATGGGTTAAAATGTAGCATCCACTGGGGTAAATTTTCAGATAATTTGATTGTAGAACATCATTAACCAACAACACTTCCAAAATATTGTGCAGTTGTTGATGATAGTGATGCCATATTAAGTGTCTCATACACTAGGCTTACATCCATTTCTACTTTGCATCATTCACTCTAATCATTTATTCAAAGTCCAACATCCAATGACAATGTTTTTCAGATTTCTATAGCTGACCTTACTGGGAAGACTGTTGGACTGTACTTTGGGGCACACTGGTGCCCACCTTGCCGCTCATTCACGAAAAAGCTGATAGAGGTGTACAATGAGCTGAAGATACTGAGACCTGGAAATTTTGAGGTTATCTTCATTTCCATAGACCGCAGCAAAGAGGAATTCCAAGCAAGCCTAAGTGCTATGCCTTGGCTTGCCATCCCCTATTCTGACACTGCCAGGCAAGAGCTAACAAGAATCTTCGCTGTCAAGGGCATCCCAACACTCCTGATACTTGGTATGGATGGTAAAGTTCTAAAAACAGATGGCAGAACAGCAATTTCAGCTTATGGTGCAACAGCATTCCCATTCACGGAATCTAGAGTTTCTGAAGTGGATGAAGCACTCAGGAAGGAAGGAGACAAGCTGCCTCACCAAGTGAACGATCCACGACATAGTCATGAGCTCGAATTGGACATGGCCAAGGCCTATGTCTGTGATGAATGCCTGCAGGAGGGGAGGCATTGGGTGTTCTCTTGTAAGCAATGTAACTTTGATCTTCATCCCTCCTGTGTAGAAGAAAGTAATTAGTGAAGACAGCATCTAAGATATGTGTATAGTTAAACTACGCAGTTTTACCATCAATGTGGACTAGAGAAATGTGTGACGATACTAGGTGGGGATCTGCCGGCGTCACGCACGGCGACGAGGAGGACGACAGCGCCGCCTCGAGCAGGAAGAAGAATGGAGAAGTCAGGTCATTGTTGTTTTCTTCGATACCCTCTCCAGGTTCACACATGAGTACATAACACGTTCTCAGTACAAGGCCCATGGCCCATTCTGGCACGCAGGCCGCAAATAAGATAGTAATGGCCTCCGGCCCATATATGAATATGACATTCCCCTCCCCTTAAGACGCAGCTTGTCCTCAAGTTGCCACTGATCAACCATGATGCTGGTTCTGCAGCAGAAACATGTTCTCCCAGACTGCCCAATGCAATGGCCAAGTCTCCCACTGTACAAGAGCATGAGGAATAGCAGAGTTACCAACTTTCTTGAGAGTAACATCAAGTACCTGTGGTGTTGTCGCCGTGATATCCATGGTCAGGCACTGCATCTGTTCATCTGTGGAGACAGTAGTCTCAGGTGGAAGAGCTTTCTTCATCTGTGGAGACAGTAGTCACCAACATTGAACTCTCTCTCTAGCCTGTTTATCAGCTTGTACTTTCATTCTCTGCTGAGCTCTGACTAGATTCTGTTTGATGGCTTGAGTCATTGCCGAGCGCTCTTTCAACCATTCTTGAAGATCAGTGACTGTGGAAGCATCGTCTGGGACAATGCCAAAGTGTCTTGGTGGATTTCCATAGAGCACTTCAAAGGGAGTGCGGCCCAATGCAGAATGGAAAGTCGTGTTGTACCAGTATTCTGCTAGTGAGATCCATTGAGACCATTTGGATGGACATGCTTGGACAAAACATCGTAAGTACATTTCCAGACATTGATTAAGCCTCTCGGTCTATCCATCTGTTTGTGGGTGATATGAGGAACTCATATTCAGAGTGGTGTCTGTTAGCCTGAAGAGCTCCTGCCATAGTGAACTGGTGAAGATTCGGTATCGGTCTGATATAATCATTGTGGGTAGTCCATGCAGTTTATATATGTGATTCAGGAATAGCTGTGCTACAGTCAGTGTTGTATATGGATGAGACAGAGGAATGAAATGCCCATACTTTGAGAATTTATCAATAACCACTAAGATAGTGTCATAGTTTTTGGATTTCGGCAGTCCTTCTATGAAATCAAGACTAATTATCTGCCAAGCCTGTGCTGGTATAGGTAAAGGATGGAGCAAACCAGGGAGCCGACAGTGCTCAGATTTAGCCTGGGAACATACCTGACAGTTGGAAACATAATGCTGGATGTCAACTTTCATATTGGGCCAAAAGAACAAGGATTTCACCTTGTGGTAAGTTGCAGTCATGCCACTATGGCCTCCCAATCCACTAGCATGCAGAGCTAACATGACAGCCTGATGTGCTTCTTTGTGATTACCCAACCATATTTTTCCTTAATATCGAATGACACCATCTGTCAAAGTATAGCCTTTGTCATTGGTTCCCACCACACTTAACTCAGAAAGTAACTGTTTGGCATCAGGATCTTGTTGATAACCCTCAATGATGATTTCTAACCACTTTGGAGTGCTGACAGAAATGGCCAACAATTGGTCAGAAGTGGAATGTCTAGATAATGCATCAGCTGCTTTATTCTCAAGGCCCTTTTTGTAGACCAGCTTGTATTGGAGTCCCAACAGCTTGATGAAGGCCTTTTGCTGCATGCCTTGGTGAATCTTCTGCTCTCCTAGGTGAATGAGACTCTTTTGATCAGTTAAAATGGTGAACTCTTTGTGCTGCAAATAAGGTTTCCACTTGGTGATGGCCATGATCAGAGCCAGACACTCCTTTTCATATGTGGATAGGGCTTGAGTTTTCACCCCTAGTGCCTTACTGAGGTATGCTATGGGGTGACCACCTTGCATGAGGACAGCTCCAATGCCAGTAGCAGAAGCATCAATTTCAATGGTAAAGGGTTTGGAAAAATCTGGAAGAGCCAAAACAGGTGCAGATTGTGGCAGAACCGCCTAAATTATCCCGGCTCAAGTGCGTAAACCATCACCATAAAGGCAACATTAGCTTAAACGCACTTCAAACGGAACAATTTTTGGTCTGTCGGGTAACGTCCCGATACAACCACCGATTCTCGGATCGAACAAGCATACCCCGCACGAAGGCGAGTTCAGAGATATTACAACCACAATTTTACAACTCAGGCATAATAACGATTACAAACCAGTTAAAAACATTATTACAAAGCCAACTTAAATAAAACAGTTATACAAGTTATGATTATAAGTTCAGAGTCTAAACAGCGGAAGATGAAACACGATGACTACAACACGTCGCAAAAGTATACCAAGCTAGCCCAAGCATGGTATCACTCGTCATAGTCATTGCCGGCCGAAGACGTATCCCACTCTACGGACCAGCCAGGAGGCAACGAGCAAGGATAGGTCAAGCTAGCGATCTGATCTTCAAAACTCATACCTGAAAAAGGGTTTCAACAGCAAGGCTGAGTATTCTAATACTCAGCAAGACTTAACCGCCAACGGGTATATGTAGCCCACCTTAGCTAGACTATGCAAGGTTTTGTGAGGCTCTGATTTTCCTTTTGCTGAAAAGCAATAAGAGTATGTCCTTACTTTCAAGTTTTAGCTTCAAGATTCTAGTTGATTAACCATTCTATGTAAGCAGCTACTGTCCAATCATGGTGGAACTTCTAAGCAAACATCAAAATTAATAAGAATATTGTTGCTCTTATTACTCTGTGTGGCAGATCAATTAAGCAGTCTCATTTCATCGTGAGAGGCGGACGATTCTGAATCGAAATTCAACCTTGCAAGGATAACCTAACACACACGTTTGGAACACCGTCGGGTCGTTTCCAAACAACCGTTTGCCTTTCTTTCCGGCTCGTGGATAGGAACACTCTCCCCGACTACAGGGCTCCAAGGTCCACCCGTGCCCGGTCCACCCTTGTCCCTAGAAGTCGTAGTGTTGCGCAACATAAAATAAAACCTATCTCTAAGAGAGAGTGTCAGGTATATCCACTCCCCGGTCCAATCGGTTACTAGGCTTACCGCGTACCATATTTACGGCATGTGGCTAGTACGTTCAAAAACTTAACCGGCACTACCACACACCGTGACCTTAGTAAGTTCATCAACACAGACGGGGTATCACATAAGGTCATGATATCGAACACAACCCCGTCTGTCGTCCTTATATTGATAACAGAAAGTAAACAATCAATTCCTATAAAGCTCGCGAGTGACAGGCAATCACTCGACTTTTACCGGTCCTATAAGCTTAGCAATTATTCGAACTCAAGTCTAGTGTTCAGGACATAGGTTCCTAGGATCATGCATCTAAGGTTTCAATTCAACTCCTATGAACTGTAAATGCACAAGTAAAATAATACAGTAAATGATATTAATTTGAAGTATAGGTTATGTCCGGGGCTTGCCTTCTCGGTAGTTGCTAACTATTTCAGCCCTAGGCTCTTCCGAACTTTGGTCCGGGGCTTCAGTTAGTTCCGCAGTGTTTACTTGAGCTTCGAGATCACCTCCGTCAGACTCCGGAATCAACTCGTACGTCCCGTCCGACAAAGTAGTCGTATCTATATGTAATGCAAGAATAATATTAAAAACACACATGGGCAATCATTTATAGAGTAGTTAAATAACAAATCTAACTACACAAGGCATCATGATCAACAGCACAAAAGAAGTTAACTAACTTCATAAAATGAGTAGTGGTGATTTCCTATACAATTAAGTCATGGTTTGCAAATAAATCAACAAATCAGAGTACAAATAGTAATAAATTCTACCAAAATTACACTAAACAGAATATGAACAAAGTAATCTACCCTGTAAAAATCATGCCAAAACATTTAACCATGTAAACACAATAAATTATTTATGCAGGCAACACCTAGTACAAGCTTGAATTATACCAATCAAAATAAAGCAGATCAGAAGCTCAAAATTTAACATGAGATCTACACAGTGAGGATCTAGCTACTGTGAATTTTTCATGAGTTTATCTACACAGAATTTATTCTGAGAAAATAAACAAAACAGACATCAGTTTAGCAAGATTAAATTTTAGCTCCTGTTCTAGCCATGAACTGAAGCTCAAACTTCCTAGACAAGCTAAGATACTCCAGATGAACACTCAGGAATAATTTCAGGATTTATCAAGAACAGAAACTATTTACCATAAATTAAGTCTAATAAACAAGGATTAAATCAAATAAATGGCTACACAAGAGAACTAATCATGAAATTTTTATAGCAAAGCTAGTGTCACATGAGTAAACCACCATAAAAGTTTCATTGCAAGATCAGGCTTCACACAGTAGCTAAGAAAAAGATAAAAACAACTGATATTTATGCACTAGAAACACAAATCAATTTCTACAGCAAAAACTTGCAACTAAAGCCTAACATATTATGGTTCTAATGCATAGAGCTCTTCAAGAGGATTCCAAAACATCAAGATTTGCTATTTTAAGAATTTTCTACAAATTGATATTGAATTTCAAAGATCACAGCAAACTATTACAAACAAGTCCTTCGAGCACTATTCCTCTGAGTCTAGAGCTTTGCAGACAGCCCCCTGGGCTTTTCCAAATTCTAACACCGACGTCCCTGGCCGGGTCAGAGAGGGGAGGCGGGGTTTGACCGGCCGTTTCCCGGCGAGGGGCTCACCGGCGGCGAGAGTGGAGGGGTGCGTAAGCTTCACGGGTGCAAGGCGCACCTCTGGGTGCTTGGAATCGAGGCTAGGGCGGTCGGAGGTGGGGTGTCGATGGCGAGCGGCGGCTTGCGGGCTCGGAGCACGGCGGCGGGATGGCTCCGGTGAGGTTTGGGCGAGGGGAAGTGGCCTGGGAGCTGCGCTAGGACGAGGCGACTCTAAAAGTGGGGGCTGTAGGGGTGGAGCGGGCCTGCAGTGGCGGCTCCGCGGCGGGGTGGAGCTCGCCGGGGTTCAAGCGGGGCGGTGGTGGTGTTCTGCGGCTTGGGAGCGAGGATAGAGCAAAGGGATGCACGAAATCGAGTCCTGGGATAGGTGTAGTGCTCGGGCGCTCGCTAGAAGAGGGCGGCGTGCTCTGAAGGGGGCGCTCCACGGCGGCGTCGCGGTGGCGGCCGTCGGGGCGGTTCTGGAAGCGGCGGGGCGCGTGGCTCGGCCAGGAGGCTCCAGCGCGAAGCAACAGGAGGGGGAGGAGGTCGTCCGCGACGCGTGGGCGCCAGCGCACGGCGGAGTAATGGCCGGGAAAGCCGGGAAGGCGTCGGCGGGCGGCGCTGTCGGTGGCCGGCGACAAGAAGCAGAGCAGGGAGGGGAAGAAGGGGATAAGGGCGATTTTGCAATTTCCAAAAGTTCCAGGGACCTCTCTGTAAACAAGCAATAACTTTTAAACTAAAGCTTAAATGGAAAAGTGCCCAACATGAAAGTTGTTCAATTTTCCAAGATCTACAACTTTGATGTTGTGCAAAAATTTATTTGACCAAAGATTCAAGAGCTAAAATTAAAAACATTGAAGGGATTTTGAATTCTAGGAAATTTGTCTTTTTCAATGCAAAATCACTTCAAATGTAGACTTACAAGCAAAAATGACTACCATGCATTAAATGCACTGAAATTTTGCACAAACACCCTCCATAAAAGCTATAAACACAAATAACTATATAAAGGACCTTGCATAAAATCATAATTACACATATAACCTTTCATAATTACAAAAAGGTCCTTTTTAAGTATTTCAAGCAGAAGATGCATATCAACAAACACAATTACTGTGCAGACACCTATTTAAATTACTGTGCAAACACCCGGGGTGTTACACAGATGCTAATGCTTGCTTCAGTGTATCAAAGGCCTGCTGGTGTTGTGGGTTCCATGAGAAGATGTTGTCTTTCTTCAGCAAATATGTTAGTGGTCTGCTAATAATGCCATAATGTTTGATGAACTTTATGTAATATCCTGAGAGACCCAAAAAACCCCTTAGTTGTTTCAAATCTTGAGGGACAGGCCATGAAGTCACCGCTTGAATCTTTGCTGGGTCTGTAGAGACACCTCCAGCACTGATGATGTGACCTAAGTACTCCAAGGACTGCTTGGCAAAGGAACATTTGGATTACTAGAGCAAAAATTGATGCTCACCTAGTATACGAAACACTTGCTGCAAGTGCTGAATGTGGTCTTCCAATGTTGGGTTGTAGACTAGTATATCATCAACAAAAACCAGCACCAACTTTCTCAGCAATGGTGAAAAAATAGTATTCATAATTTGCTGAAATGTGGCAGGAGCGTTTGTGAGGCCAAATGGCATGACCTTGAATTCCCAATGCCCATGGTGAATCTTGAATGTTGTCTTATGCTCATCCTCAGGCGACATTCTGACTTGGTGATAGCCTGACCTCATGTCTAGTTTAGTGAACCATTGTGACCCCTTGAGTTCATCCAACAACTCATCAACTATTGGTAGGGGATATTTGTTTTTCACTGTTATGGAGTTGAGATTTCTGTAGTCTATGCAGAACCTCCATGATCCATCCTTTTTCTTAACTAACAGTACTGGTGAAGCATAGGGACTTGTGCTTGGTTGGATCACCCCGTTGGCCAACATCTCCTTTACTTGCCTCTCAATATCATCCTTTTGTGTGGGTGCATATCTATATGGCTTAACATTGACGGGTTGAGCGCCAGGTATCAAGGTAATCTAGTGGTCAAAAGCCCTCGCAGGAGGCAGTGTAGTGGGGTCGTTGAATAAGTGAGCATGCTGCTGCAATAGCTCCTGAAGCTGAGGTGGTATGGCCGTTGGTGGTGTGGCATTAGGTTGCATGAGAGATAACTGAACTAAGTGTGCTACCTCGCCTTTTTTGATCAGTCCTTGCAGCTTTCTGACTTGCAGTTTAGTACACTTGGATGTGCAGTCTTTAACACCAGCTAATGTGATTCTTTTTTCCTTATGGTTGAACCTCATTCTTTTTCTTTTCCAATCAATCCACATAGGACTATATTTTTCTAGCCAATCCATGCCTAGGACCATATCATAGAATTTCAGATCGAGCACTCTTGCATCTGTAGTAAAGGTGTGACCTTGTGTCCACCAAGTTACATCCTTGACAATCTTAGTACTTGAAATTTGACTACCATTAGCTACAGTTACTTGCACTGAAACTGTATCCTCTTGGTGAAATTGTAACTTCTGAGCAGTAGCTGAACTAATGAATGTAGATGAGCTGCCAGAGTCCACCAGGATTAATATCTCTTGATTGTTTATGAGGCCTTGCAGCCTAATGGTCCTCTTGCTTTGAGTGCCCTCATTAGCAGACGAAGATAGTGATAGCATTTCCTCTTCACTAGATGTTTGGTCCTGGTCCTGATCCTCTGCACTGGTATTTTCCACATTCATAGCCTCAAGAAATTCTTCTAAGACTGAGAGAGGTATCTGATTGGGGCATTTGTGATTTCTTACCCATTTGCTACCACACTTCATGCACAACCCCTCTGCTCTTCTTTGCTTTCTCAATGCCACTAACTTATCATCCCACATTGGTTTAATGGTTAAATCTGGTGATGACACGGTTGGAAAATCTTGAGGTTTAGAACCAAGCACTCCTGCAGACCAAGCTGTGGATGGTCTTGGGCTGAATTTGACAACCTCTCGGGCTTGTTTACTGTGATACCTCTTAGTAGAGGCTTCCAACAGGTCCTCCTGCATGAAAGCCAAAGAGAGAGCGCCATCAACTGTTCTCGATTTATGGAGGGTGATTGCATTGCTTATAGAGTAGTTCAACCCATCCAAAAACTTTTGAACAAAAAACACATCATCAATATTGGGGTTATGCACAAGCACTCTGTGTTTTGCCTGCTCAAATCGCTCAGCATATTCTAACACAGTGGTGGTTTGTCTAATGGACAGGAGCTCCATCATGTAGTTTTGGTATAAATCTCAGCCAAATTTGACCTCAACAGCTACACACAGTTCTAGCCAACTCTCTATTGTGTGCTGGGCCTCATATGTCTGAAGCCAGAGTGAAGCATTGCCTTTAAAATTTAAGGTGGAAAAGGGCACCCACAGATGAACAGGGACATTGTACATGGCAAAATATTTCTCACACCTCTCCTTCCACACTCTAGGAAGTTCACCATTGAAAATAGGAAAGTCTAACTTAGGCAATTTGTACTCTCTGTGATGGGCATGGAAATTGTGGTGTTTCCTATCACTGGACTCAGGTTCATCCCCAACATGTGTATGCAGTACAGGATGTGGAGACTCACCCTTGACCAGGGTGTGATGGAGAGAAGAGTTCCTCCCATCGGCACCCTGGTAGTGTGGTACGACGCGGTGGCGTTGGCCCGCCCCTCTTCCTCGCGCGGCGGGGCCTAAGGCGGAGCAGTAGCGGTTGCTGCTTCCAAGGCCTCGATGCGCGACATGAGATTCTTCATCGACATGCTGAGTTCGGTGGAGATTGAGTCGGCGTTGATACTCCACGTGTTGAGACCGTCGACGGTGGTGAGCAGCTTGAGTTGCCCAGCCTAGAGGGCCTTCACTTCGGTGACAAGGAGATCGAGTTTCTCCTCCGCCGTGGCCATCCTTGCTGTTAGGGTTGGTGGTTTCCGGCCGCGTTGGTGAGATTTTGGGGGGGGGGGGGGCGGTGGTGGTGGGCTTGGGGAAGGTGAACTGGGTTGTGGATTGAGTGGAGGTCGGGAAGTGGTGGCGGTGGTGGATGGTGGCGCCAGGGTCAACTAATCCGACGGGACAGGATAGGATCGAGTCGCCGCGGTGGAGAGGAGGCTCTGGATACCAAATGTGACGATACTAGGTGGGGATCTGCCGGCGTCACGCACGGCGACGAGGAGGACGGCAGCGCTGCCTCGAGCAGGAAGAAGAACGGAGAAGTCAGGTCATTGTTGTTTTCTTCGATGCCCTCTCCAGGTTCACACATAAGTACATAACAGGTTCTCAGTACAAGGCCCATGGCCCATTCTGGCACGCAGGCCGCAAATAAGATAGTAATGGCCTCCGGCCCATATATGAATATGACAAAATGCTCCTACAATCATGCTATAAACTTTATAGGACTCAATGAAAGCAATGGATAAGATTCCTATTTGCTTAATGCAAGACCTGCTTGGTAAAAGGAATTAATTAATCTCTATCTCTATCTCTATCTCTATTTCTATCTCTACTATTACTAAAGCAAGCAATGTTTCCTTGGTCGGTTAATCGCAATCCTAATCGGAATCCAGGTGACCGTATGTTAAGTTAATAAGGGTCTGAAACTATTTAGAATTAGCATTTGATGAGTAAAATAGAAAAAGATTGAAATCCTCAATAGACACGTACTATAATATCATAAAATAAATATAGTGTATAACGTATATATTTTTATATGCTAATTAGTATATTTATATAGCTTCCTGTAGCAACACACGGGCATATTTGCTAGTTAATTCTAATGATTCGAAAAATAATACGTTTGCATGCTGATTTTGTAAGAACATTGTTAGATTGGCATTAAATGCAAGGAGTACTTGGTCCATACCCCTATGGAACATCTCATATAGGCATGTAGCTATTTTGACGAACATATGGCGTGCAGCCATTGACATTAAGACAGACACACCTTTACTTCCAGGAATCAGTGATATAGTTGCCGTGTTCTAATGGCGCTGCATGATGGGGTCCAAGCTTACCAAGCGGCAGCGGGATCATTGAAAAAAACGGCGGCTTCAAATTTGAAGAATGCAAAGAAAGGGGCGTATCATGATAGCAGAAATTGCCTAACGGTATCTGACCAAACGTGACCATAATTGGAAGCTTTGTGAGAACTCTGTGCTAATAGGAATTACCTTTCCTTACTCCAAGTAGCTGTCGGACAGAATTGACGGAGGAGAAATCGGGGTGCGACTGTACAGTGAAGACTCAGGGGAACAGGGTAAGAAGAGGGCGAAGAATTTAGATCGCATGGATAATTTCACTAAGACCCTCGTCACTCAGACACTCAGTTCTCATGGCAGACGTGTTGCACTTTTTACGAAGGGCCCTTATAGCAGTCTTTAATTCCCGATGCTAACCAAGGTCGTTTTCGTTTTCTTAATGCGACTGTCTCGATGTTAACCCTGGACACTGCAAAACTGAAAATAACAGCTCGTTGATTTGCTTGCCCTTCTACTAAGTTACGAATCACTTGTGCTTGTGCCTTATACATTCTGTTTTTTGTTTACCGGTGAAAAAAGCAAAGATAACATGAACTGCAATGAGAATGCGACAAATCCCAAGCAAAACATAAAGGGGCTATTGGGTTTTTACCCCTATTTGAACCCCAATTGTAATCTTACCTCCACTTTCTTTCACTTTGCATTTATACTCCTATTGTTTGGAAATGAAATCTCATTTTACCTCTACTCCGTGAACATCACATAACAGTGTTAAATTGTACAATTTTACCCTTGCGAATATACCCTGACTTTTTAGAACTTTGTTAATATATCCTTATTTGCCATTATATTTCAGCACATTTCAATAATATATGAACAAAAAATTGACAATTTTGACAGCATCATGACACACAAAAGTAAGTTCAAACCACATGCGATTTTTTTATTTGAGGGATTTCTACTGTTTTTCTACATTTCAAACCACATGCTGAACCGTAGGAGAAGGAGAACGTGGTGGGCCACGCCGGCAACGCCATGTCCAGCCTTGTCAAGAAGGTGGTTCCAATGCTCCGTGCTCCGGCCACCGCCGTCAAGGAAGCTTTCGCTGGGAGGTAGCATGGGTAGTAAGCTCAAGGCCGCAGTGGAGGTCCCGCTCCCTATCTACTCCCTAGCGCTCCTCCGGTGCGACCTCGCTGCTCGCCGCCGCCGCGAAACCTGCCGAACAAGCTCTACCTGATCCCGACGAATAGAAAAAAGAGGAAAGCGAGAATCGGCAAGCACACGCCCGTCGTCATGCTCCGTGCCGCCTGGCTTGTCGCCGCCACCCGCAGCTTGGCCACCGGCCTCCATCACGCGCGAGAGAGAACGAGTGGAAGAGTTTGGCTCGATGTGTTCCGTGGAAAAGGGACAAAGGATAACAGGTATGTTTGTCTTTTTATAGGGTTTTTGTTATTTTTTGTAGGGTTTTATTCTGAATGCAACTAACACTGTTAGAAATAAAAATGCAAAGTCAAAGAAAAGTATGAGTAAAATCATAATTAGGGTTCAAAGTAAGGGTAAGAATGCAATATTACCAAACATAAACGGTGCATTTTATTAGCACTTTAAGTTAGTTGTACCAATTATATAGAATTTGTCAAGTGATTAGTTTTAACAAGTTGAATGTTATCTGCAGATCAAGACAACTAATTAATTTGAAAAGAAGAATCCACATATACGTTAACGGAACCACACTTAAATTTTATTTATACCATGTAGTAAAATTGTCAATTTTGAAAAGAATAAGCTTACTTAACAATTATATTAGCCTTACTTTTACGAGAAGTATAATTATTATAAATCAAATGAGCTTAGAAACATTGCAAGATAATTTTAATTTGCCCAAAACAACAATGAATAGAGGAATATCCACGTAGATGTAATCACGCATGAGCAAGCGGATAGAATATCGACACGCGCCTCACATTCCCATTCTAGGTATGCAAAATTACAAACCATGTATTGATAAGTCGTTTTTTACGAGTCACCACTTCTAGAAAATTGCTCGTAATACGATGCACAAGTATTGCCCGTATCCTTTATGGACTACGGGAAAGATTATTTATTGAACACTAGAAAAATTGCCTGAAAATTTTCTATGTTTGTTATCTTTTACAGAAGTGTAATGAATATCTTTTACATAGAATAGTTTTTCTACAGGATATATATAGTTTTTTTCGGTGGAAGGATATATATATATAGTTGTTAGTAAACAAATACAGAAAATTTCGAACTTATTTTCCGTAGCGAAAGAATTTTCTTTATCCTCGAGTCCGACTACACTGACTGACTGACAACTCAACCCTCGTATCGTCTCTATGGGGGTGTTTAGAAACAGGACTTCAAAAAAGTCCTAGGGACTTTTTAGTATTTAAAAGTATTAAATAAATATTAATTATAAAACTAACTGCAGAACCCTAGGGCTAAACTGCGAGACGAATCTAATGAGATATCTTAATCTATGATTAGCGAATGGTTACTATAGCATCACTGTAGCAAATTATGAATTAATTAGGCTCATTAGATTCGTCTCGCGAAAAAGCACTCAGCTGTCAAAAAACATTTATAAACAGATTTTATTTAATGCTATAAAATAGTAAGATTCTTTTTGATGTGATAGGGACTTCTGAAAAAAGTCCTGGAGCCAAACAAGGCCTATATTTGCATACCGCACCTTGCGCTTTGTAATTGTTTTCACTTTACCTTCCCGTGTCGTCGCCGAGCCGACTCAGAATCAGAACTCGTGACGCCCAAACCCTCGCACCTCCTCGGCGGCGGCGGCGTACGGACGGCAGCGCGGCCATGGCGGCGGTGGCCACGGTGAGCTCCGCCAGCGGGCTCCTCGCGATGCTGCAGGAACCGGCGCCGGAACTGAAGCTGCACGCGCTCGCCAGCCTCAACTCCGTCGTCCACCTCTTCTGGCCCGAGATCTCCACCAGCGTCCCCACCATGTGAGTCACAGTCGCTACTGCCTCGTCCCCCCGTTCCCTTGCGCTGCGCGTGCCTATTCGCCGCCGCTGTAGCTGCTGTGTTTGTGCGATTCGTTCGGGCGCCCGCCGCAGGCAGCAGCTTAGCTGGACTTCTTAGTGTTTCGATCTACCTCGCTGATTGATGAGGACTGCGGAGGGGAAGCTGCCTGATTCTGTAGCTGTTGCTCGATTCATTCAGTTCGATCAGGCGTTTGTGCAAGAGAACCGTAGGTCATGGGTCTGTTCTGATCTGTTAGATGGGGATTCCAGAGGCCCAGCTCCCGTTTATATGCTCGTTAGTGTGATATCCTACCTATATACTGGTTCTTGTAGCTGAATTGGTACTCCAAAGTAAATATTCCAACGCTCTGCAGTCGTTTACCCCTGCTTGGATTAGTATGGGTTTTGGTGGGTAGATTTAGCTATTTGCCTCAAGAGAAGGGGATATCAGTAGGAGTGAACTGAGTAGCGGTGATTGAGCATAAAATTTTGGACTTCCATTATGTTTTAAAATATAAGGGACATATCGTGTGAACCTGGGGGTGGGAAGTATCGGCATGGTTTCAACCGATGACTGGAAAATAAATGCAAGTTTATCTTTTCCTTTATCAAATCTATGTCATGCAATAGGGACTTTCCCTGTTATGTTCAGTAAATGCACAATTTGGTTGCAGTATGATAAGCTGATCGTTTCTAGGTGGTTATGTGTCGTGATAGTTGTTGTTTTCTTTTATGTTACAAATTTCTTGTTTCTGAAACGCTTGTTCCACATGGAGAGCCCTTGTGTATGTGATCTGACTTTAATTTCTGTTTGTAATTGTATTCACCGAGTATTTCACTATTGTTGCTTGCTTCATGGAAGTTATCTGACCTTTTGATAGTGTAGCTATAATTTTACTTGGATTTAGTTTATGGAGCTAGAATTCTAGATACTAGGGTGGTAACATAGAAACAATGAACTCCATCTGGCCCTATATTTTTCGGTGATTAGTTCATGACTGAGCAAGCACAAAGTGTGCCGAGTATTTCCAATAATTTATGTCACTAATTAGCTTCCAACTGTTTCTTTTTTCCTGCAGTGAGAGCTTGTATGAAGATGAGGAGTTTGATCAGAGGCAGCTTGCAGCACTAGTCGTTTCTAAGGTATTATGTTTCGATATTTTTTATATTTCTATGAAAATGTCATTCTTCTTCATTTTAATGCTGAAGTTTGTTCTATATCATTTAGGTATTTTACTACCTGGGCGAGTTAAATGATTCGCTGTCATATGCACTTGGTGCTGGACCTCTTTTTGATGTTTCCGACGATTCTGATTATGCCCATGCTCTTTTAGGTGAGAATGGTCTTGAGTTGAGCTATTATGATGATACCGTTATCGTAATATCTTTTGGTCATCATTTTAATTTTAATTTTTTCTCTTTCAGCCAAAGCATTAGACGAGTATGCCAGTATCAAGACCAGAGCCTCCAAAGCTACAGAGGAGGAAGAGAACATTGATCCTCGATTGGAGGCCATAGTGGAGAGGATGCTTGAAAAGTACGACAATATCCTATTGCTTTGTTATATCTGTCAGTTCATCAGATGGGTTATGAACCTAATCTTATTTCATTATCTCAGGTGTATCCTTGATGGAAAATATCAACAGGCCATGGGTATGGCTGTTGAATGCAGGAGGCTGGATAAGCTGGAGGAAGCAATTGTTCGGTGTGATAATATTCAAGGGGCTCTATCGTATTGCATCAACCTTTCTCATCAATATGTTAATCACCGTGAATATCGCTTTGAGGTAAAGCATTTCTAGCAGGCTGAGTTTTTGTTGAAGTATAAGTGAATTGCCCACCTCTTCCCACCAGCTTATGCTCTTGGGTTGAATTGGTTGGTGCATGCAACTCAATAGTTTTCTTCCATGCAAATGCATGGATCTTTTTGAATTGTCGTTATTTCTGACGTATAAATTTCTTTCTCTCTTTGCAGGTTCTCCGTTGTCTTGTTAAAATATACCAAACTTTGCCAAATCCAGATTATCTGAGTATTTGCCAGTGTCTGATGTTTTTGGGTGAGCCAGAAACCGTAGCAAGCATATTGGACAAGCTGCTTTCTGGAAGCAAGGTACATTTTTGCTCTTTGTTCTGCTGCGTTATTTGATGGCATTTGCAGTTGCTTACATGAGATATTATTGTCCAGGATGATTCTCTTCTCGCATATCAAATTGCATTTGATCTTGTTGAGAATGAAAACCAGGCCTTCCTTTTGAATGTGAGAAATCGTCTGACCTCGCCGATTCCTGTGCCATCTAACCCTGACACTGGATCAGCTTTACAAGATGATCAAACTGCTAGTGCGGGTACAGGCACAGAAACAGCTGGAGATGTTCAGATGAGAGATGACACAGCTACCCCGAATGGAAATGCTCACACCGTGGATCCAAATGAGATAGCACATGCTGACAGGCTTGCAAAAATTAAAGGAATATTATCAGGGGAGACTTCTATTCAGCTGACATTGCAATTTCTATATAGCCACAATAGGTAAAGTTATTTATTACTTGTTAAACGGTGACAATTGGCCTTGGGAATACAGCTTTTCCACCTGATACTGATTTGATGTGGTTGCCAACAGGTCCGATCTTTTAATTCTGAAAACAATAAAGCAGGCTGTGGAAATGAGGAACAGTGTTTGCCACAGTGCAACTATATGTGCCAATGCAATCATGCATGCAGGAACTACTGTAGATACCTTCCTAAGAGAGAACCTGGTACTTCTATTCTTCTACTTGCTGTCTCTGCATCATATGGAGATTATAGCCATTGCACTATCTCATTTTGGTGTTATATTGCAGGAGTGGTTAAGCAGAGCAACCAATTGGGCGAAATTCAGTGCAACTGCTGGACTAGGTGTCATTCATAGAGGCCACCTTCAACAGGGCCGGGCTTTGATGGCCCCTTACCTACCTCAAAGTGGTGCAGTTGGTGGTGGTAGTCCATATTCAGAAGGTGGTGCCCTCTATGCGTTAGGTCTGATTCATGCCAATCATGGTGAAGGAATCAAACAGTTCCTCCGTGAAAGTCTTCGCAACACCAGTGCTGAGGTGATTATTTTTTCTTCCTGTTCTTTTCTCTCGTTATTCACTTCATGCATACTTCGCTAACTCCAAACAAATGCCATACAGGTCATCCAACATGGTGCATGTTTGGGACTTGGGCTTGCAGCTTTGGGAACTGCGGATGAGGAGATATATGAGGACATAAAGAGTGTCCTTTACACAGACAGTGCTGTGGCTGGTGAGGCCGCTGGTATTGGCATGGGCCTGCTCATGGTTGGGACTGCCAGCGAGAAGGCTAGTGAAATGCTTGCTTATGCACATGATACCCAACATGAAAAGATTATAAGGTCAGTTCTTTTCAATAGCTGCACAGTATTTCTAAAGAAGCACCTATTCTGACATTTCTACTCTTTTTCTCTAGGGGTTTATCTCTGGGCATTGCATTGACAGTATATGGTAGGGAAGAAGAAGCAGACACCTTGATTGAACAAATGACTAGAGATCAAGATCCCATACTACGTTATGGTGGTATGTATGCATTGGCTCTTGCCTACAGGGGAACTGCAAATAACAAAGCTATCCACCAGCTGTTGCATTTTGCTGTATCGGATGTCAGTGATGATGTTCGGAGGACCGCAGTTATGGCTCTTGGATTTGTTCTATACAATGAACCCGAGCAGGTTTGTGGAATTAATTGCTAGATTGCATTTGGTTACCTTATGATTAACTAGATGCGTTTTGTGCAGTTATATTTCCTTGGATTATCATACATGAACTTAAGAACTTTCACTCACAAGCATCAATACGTCTTTTTTAATTTGCGCTTTACACCTTCTGTTGTGATTCTGCAGACTCCAAGAATTGTGTCCCTGCTCTCTGAATCATACAACCCACATGTTCGTTATGGTGCAGCATTAGCTGTTGGGATATCTTGTGCAGGAACCGGATTAAGTGATGCGATCTCCTTGCTAGAGCCTCTTACATCAGATGTTGTTGACTTCGTGCGCCAGGGAGCTCTGATTGCTATGGCTATGGTAATGATCCAGACCAATGAGTCCTTCGATTCTCGTGTTGGAGCATTCAGGCGTCAACTGGAAAAGATCATTCTTGACAAGCATGAGGACACCATGAGCAAAATGGGTGCCATACTAGCTTCTGGTATTCTTGATGCTGGTGGTAGGAATGTCACAATCAAGCTCCTCTCAAGGAACAAGCACGACAAACTCACTGCTGTGGTTGGTCTTGCTGTTTTCAGTCAGTTCTGGTACTGGTATCCTCTCTTATATTTCATCAGCCTGGCCTTCTCACCAACAGCCTTCCTTGGGCTCAACTCTGATCTGAAAGTGCCGAAGTTTGAGTTCTTGTCACATGCTAAACCGTCCCTTTTTGAGTATCCCAAACCAACAACTCAGCAGACTACAACTTCAACCGTGAAGCTGCCAACAGCTATTTTGTCAACTTACGCCAAGGCAAAATCTAGGGCAAAGAAGGATGCAGAAAGCAAAGCTAACCAGGAGAAGGCCACAGAAGAGGCTTCTGGTTCTTCTTCAGGCAAGACAGCTAAAAGTCAGGAGAAGGATGCTGAGGCGATGCAGGTAATAAATGTCTTCTTTTTTTCTTCATGGTATTCGTTTATAACATTTTATTCTGTGTTGTCATCCATGAGTGAGACTAAGCAATATTTTGAGGTTGGAATGATGCTTTCCATAGTGAGTCTTTAGTAATCAATAATCATGTATAAAAAATGGTGTTCCCGGATGCTTAGCTGAGGTAAGCTCATAAACTACTAGTCTGGACATTTAGTAAATCTACTTTGTCGTGATCCAGATCTAGATGAATTTTCTGTTTTTCATAAGCTGGCTTAGAGCCCTATATTTAAGGATAATTGGAGACACCATCACCTTACCTGTATTTCTTGTTCCAAGGTTGATAACGCCTCAGAGAAGAAGGCCCCTGAACCCGAGCCAACCTTCCAGCTCCTGACAAACCCAGCTCGTGTGATTCCTGCCCAGGAGAAGTTCATCAGGTTCATCGAAGGTAGCCGATACGTCCCGGTGAAGCCTGCTCCCTCTGGATTCATCCTCCTCAGGGACCTGCAACCCACCGAGGCTGAGGACCTCGCGCTGACTGATGCCCCCTCAACAGTCGCAGCAACCACTGGCAACACGGCAGCTGCTGCAGGCCAGCAGGGATCAGGATCATCAGCCATGGCTGTCGATGAGGAGCCGCAACCGCCTCAGCCCTTCGAGTACACCTCGTAATTGATGCCTGGGTCTGTAGAGGTTTGTGTTGGTGGCCTCAAGTTACAAATCCTTTTGCTGCTGCTATACCTTTGCCCTTGCCCCCCCCCCCCCCCCCCCCCCCCTCTTTTTTTTTGAGTACGTAGTGTGCGGAAAATTTGTTGTTGGTTCGAAGACCTTAGTAGAATCATGAGTAGAGAATTTACTCGAATTGGTGTTATAGGATCGATGTTGGGAATCTGGGATATGGCCTGGGTCAAGCCCTACCCTCCCTCCTGCTTTCTCCTTTTTCCTGTGATGTAATATGCTCAAATGTTTGTCCTGAAGCACGTTTCTACCACGGTTTAATTCTCTGTTGCAATGCTGATATTGCACAATTTCTGAACGCTGGGAAGATAAGAGCATGAGAATTTTCTACATGAATTGACCCAAGATGTTTATGTACTCGTGCAAAGTTTTTTTTTGGCTGGCATTTGCCTGAAAATTGTACTTTTCAAGATACGAGGAAGGGGTAACAGTGAGACTGATGAGAAATTCTGATGGTGTTTCGACGGACCGAGGAACTTCAGGGGCACGGCCGTTTTTTTTTTAAAGACATCTTCCGGCGTCCAAAACCAAAATTGACGAACACCACGAAAGGGACAGATCAGCTGTAAACTGGTGTATAAAAGTTACTACAGAAGTACGAAGAGGATGAATCATTTATGGGCATGCAAAATTTAGTGTGAGAAGGAACAGAAATCTGTACGTGAATAACTACTCGCGTAATTTTCTCTCATCCTTGTACACCCTCAAAATTTCCATGCACAGACGTTGCTTTTTGTTGTGGTTTAGGTACTGATGTGTTTGATATGCTTCTACAACACCATAATCCGTGGCAGCACAAAATGCTTAACATAAACATGCGAAAGACGAAACACGCGCCCGTACTGGAGCGAGCCGGCAACCCGAAACTATCCGACGCACTCGGCAAACGGCAGAGGCAGAGGCAGACCCTTCCTCAATCACCGATCATCTAGACCTGTACGGCTGTACCACTGGACGACCCACAAAACACATCTGATTGGCAGTTTGCAATTCCGTAATGCTGTACGAGATACACTGATCACAATTCGCAGGATGCAAGAACTAGATCTACGGGGGGCTAGTTAAGTATAGTTATCAACACAAGCTTCTGGTAGTTGCATCACCCTGATACCCCACTTAAATGCTAGCTGCTTAACACTTCGCATCAACATATTGCTGCAGCATTCAGGCGAGTTCACAGTCACAGGTCCACCAGACCTTGAACACGTACAAGTTTGATAGCAAGCCGTCTCTATGAAATTCAGAAATTCACGTATTGCTAAGACCTGCCAACCAAAAGATTGTTAGTTTTGTGTGCACAACTGCACTTTTGCCTTCGGACAACAACAGTCAACATATCACCTATTGCTCTTTGTTCTTGAGTTCATTATCAATTATCTGAAGCTTCAGATTGTTCTCTTCGTTAAGGAGCGAGAGCTTCTCGAGTGAAGATTTCAGTAGTGACATCTGGGATTCTGAAATATGACTTCGTCCCGTCTTTGGTGCCTGCCACGGCACCACTCCTGTGCCAGCTACACCTCCCACAGATTGTTGAGCAAACCGCTTCATCCTCACGCTAAGGGCAGCAATAGAAGAACGTAAAGCATCCAGCTCCACATCTGCAAACCTATCTGCATAAAGTTTTAGCAGATAAAATTCTGTTAGCATATGAAATTGCAGGAAACGAACGTGAAGTCAGCTAGCACATAAAAAAAAAGGTCAGCTAGCACATGTACAGACCAAGCTGTGCCTTAAACTCCTGCTCTGCCTGAGATAATGGTTTCTTATTTGCAGCAGGAAGCATCTTGAAGCTATCTATCCGCTTCTCCAACAATTCATACACCTTGAAGGCCCGATCTATCCTCTTGTTAATTTCTTGGTCTTTGGTTTCTATGGATAGAAGTGATTTCTTCACTGCTTCTAAGCGTTTCTGTTTGTCTTCAAGCTCTGTCTTCACATAGTATGCATGCTCCTTGAGCTCAATGAAAACCTAATTATCATTAAACTCTTGATCAGCATATTTCCTCCCATCCCTTCATTTATTATTATCTAATCAGTAATGATGTAATGGATCTAACAATTTCAGGTATCTGCAGAACTGAGTGATTTCGGTTGTCCACCACACATGGCCGACAATAGCAAATAGCATGTTTTATTGTCTGAAAATATGCAAATATCATAATGGCTGCCTACTATCATGGTAAAAATTCCATACCTTGTGTCCGTACTCCACATAGTACTCATGGAAGACCTTAATATAGTGATGAAGCGTGGATTTTCCTTCAATTGAGTCAGGGGTCAATGACTTCAGGCTTGATGAAGATGGAAGTATGGGTGGGTCTGGACCAGCAATAAGCTCTTTGCTGATCATTCCAGTTCCAGGAGGCTCCACATCCTTAATACTCTTGCTATCTATGTCAAGCTGAAGAGGTGTTGGTTCCTTCCAACCCTTCATCTCCACCACAAAGCACTCACCCAGGCATGTGATACCAATTAATTGTACATGACCATATGCATCAGCTACGGTAACAAATCCAGAAAGGAAAGGAGAACTTGTGTCACTATTGCCTGTCGTGAGGATAGGATGCACGGAGGGTGGCGTTGAAGCCATTTCAGGGTATGAAAATGGTAGGAAGTGCAGTGTGACCATGTCAAGCCCCCCACCATGAGCACAATAAAATCTCTCTGGAACAAGCGGATCCGGAAACAAGGACAAAGAGCTATCACTGGGAGCTTTTGATAGCGCCAAATCCACAATTGCGAGCCTTAGCAAAGGAGGAGAGTGCCCCATCCAAACGGCTTCTATGTTGCTCTTCAAATTGGATCCTGTACTGGATGGTCGATGCGATCTCAAGGCCAATGGATCTTGTGAATTGGAATCACATAACATGGCAACACTCTTTATTTGTCCATGTGAATCAACATTAAGTCGAGTAGAAATCCCAATGTTCCACTGCGGTTGAATTTCATCAGCAAGAGCATCAACCTGGAGCTGTCCACTACCCCATGCCGTCACAAGAATTGAATCTTTGCCAGCAGAACTGTACATAAAACCTACAGCTTTGCCTTCACAATTGCTACTCTTACCTTCAGATTCGTTGTTTTCCTCACAAACTCTACAAAGAGGCCCCTGCATGAGTGTTCAACCGGATCAGTGTAGGTCATTCACGAGCCTCATATTGAAAAGCATAGAACAATAGTGGCATATACAATAGCAATTTGAATTTGGAATGCCAAATAAATGAAGGAACACAGATAAGTTCTGCAGAAGTTATTTAGTAACTTCTCAATTCAGTAATATTTGGTGACTTTCCTTTCAAAAAATTGAAATAAATAAATGGCAATCACAGATAAGTTATTTAGTAGATTCTAAAAAAAAAAAGATAAGTTATTTAGTAGATAACTGCTTTTGTTCCTTGAAACATAAGGCTCATAATGAATTAAATTATAGAAGCTGCTTAAATATTGAAAGTAAGGTACCTTCTAATATTTCATTTCCTTTTCTTCATACATAAATAAACACTGTGACCCCCCCCCCCCCCCCAAGTGTGGATTTTTATATACTGGCAAATATGCTGTTCTGTCCTTAAAAAGGTATTCACTTGATGTTACAGTGACCAAATTGATGCATTAGTATAGGACTTAGGACAAGGTACAAATCTAGCATCCCATGCCCCAACATTTCATAAGTAACTAAAACTAAAGGTCAAAAAAAAAACTAAAGGTAAGAAAAATATCAGACAAATATATCATAAAGTCGAGGTAGAAGCAAACCTGTAAAGTTAGAGAATCATCTACAGGCGCATATGGATGAGCTTTTGACATCAGCAAGTTGGTATCTGTTGATTGATGTAACAAGTCAGGAAATGTTGCCTCCAACCAAGCTATGGCCAAATGTGAGTTAGTGACGACATTTGGATTTGAAGATTCCAATCCAAATGCATTAACATCTTCATACATTTCTTGAATATATTTCTTGCTGTAGTCACTGCAACATAGAAAAGCAAATCTCAAAAGTAAATATCAACCCACAGATAGAGAAAGTACATGTGTATTTGTATTGATGCATTAAATTTCAACATAATTGCCTAACAGATGCACCATATTTTCAATTTGCAAAATACAAATAATATAAAAATTTGTAGCTCAACAGTGTCAGACATTATAGAAAAATCATAATAGTTCAACAATTAGACACAAAGAAGTCATATTACCTTCCAAATGGAACAACAGGACATAGCACAAAAATTGAACCATCACTGAATAAGATGAAAACCTGCATAAAGATGGGCTTTAATGTGCATGTGAAATCAGGCAGAAGAATAAGCCATCGAACACAAAACTAAATGGTATTTATAAAGTTTGGGCAATGTCCAAATGTTAACTTCAAAACAAATTCGATAAATGCTAGCCATGCCATGTATTTCTGTAACTTTATTATGACTTGGTGCAGGAGTAGTTTGCACAGCAAAATACTATATGTATAGTGTGGACACACAAAAAAAAGCATGTTATTCCCATGATCATTGTACAAAAATGTCACTAACACAAATCATGTACATTATAATTATATAAGTCAATTGCCTGAGGATGATTTGAACAAGACCACATTATCTCCTTTAAGTAGAAAATGACTGTTACAATCTTTGTTGCTAGTTGCCATAATAATCCAGATGAATAAGAAACCAATTCAGAATTTTTCTCTTCTTGGTACGTAATATGGACGATATCAACAGTTCAGTTTTCCCTCGAGGACTTTTATAAGATCTTGATAAGCTTATTTATGTGACATACCGAAAATCTATCCCATAGATGATCACTCCCAAAAGAGAATGCTACTGGACAAATTGCCGAAGCATTCTGACATTTTCCAGGTAGTATTGGCTGCAAAAAAAATTCCTGCTCTGGCTGCTCTAAATCGGATGATAGATCAAATAATCTGCAGAATGATTTATTGATATCTATCAAAGGATTATAGAGAAGAATATAGGAAAACTGGCATAAGACACGCTTCTCATCTTTCTCAGTCACATGGACTAATAAACTGAAGACATAGGAGTGTAGCTTACACAGTAATAGGATGGCGTTTGTACACATAGAACCAAAGTTCATTTAGCATACCTGAAAACAACATCTGATGTCAAAACTGCAAAATGGTTGTTGCTAAAAGGATGCCAAGATGCCTGCAGAACTTTTATGCCATCATTGTTGCTAGGTAGAATCTGGGAAGCAATTGGTGCAGTCCTGTTGTGAATTTCATATCTATAAGTCAAATGTAGGAAAAGAAAATGATGTAGTATAAAAGACACCCAAAACAAACTAAGATATAGCAAAACAGCTCATTAGTGTATTGGGTACAAAAATGCAAGCTTTTGGAGCGCCTGCTCCAATAATTAATAATTTAGCTATAACAGTATCAAGTAGAAAAATGATCTTCAGGTGCACGACTAATGGAACGTCGGGAAAATGTTTTCCCATTGATTTTGTTGCAATTTTAGTTTCGCAACTTAAATAATGGGTCAGGAAATGAAGGAAAAAGTGAATGTCATCAATGCGTGATAAAGCCATAATGGAGCAGATATATATGATATACCTGCATATGATTGTATCACCGTCTTCAGACACCCTCTCATGTACATACAGGACACTTAGATTATGTGATCCAACAAGAAGCAGTGATGAGCCATCAGTGTTGAGTGATACATGAGTGACCACATAACCAAGATCAGTCTCTGGCATCAACATCTGTACAGCAAAAGTAATAAATCAGAATGAGGTACCTGGAATATGATACGCATAAGAAATCAACGCATAAGTGTTGCAACTTCTAAAAGATTTCTGCCCCCGGAGTACAAGCATAGCATATTTTTTCCCTCACTCAATTATGACATAATTTCATGCACAAAACTGAGGTCAGATGAAGTGATACTGCAAAGAATAAAATCAGATGGGCAGAAAGAAAGTGGCACTCAACATCACATAAGAACCACCATCTCAAAAAAGAATCATATCACTCTGCGGGGAGGAAATATCGCTCCCACTGGGAATATCACCAATGTACTATCCTGATTCGTGACCAAGGAATCAGAGAATTTCTTTGCAGAAATAATAGGGATGGGGGGCCAGCTGCCTCCATGTTCCCGCTGAATCACCAGAAGATAGAAATGATCACCTAAGATGGTGTTCAACTGCAGTCTTCATGTATAGAAGCTTCAATCTTGTATAATAGGCTTTCATAATAACCTGTTTCCATAACAGGCTCAACAGAATGGAAAGAGGGATAAAGGCCCTTCAAACTAGAGATTGGAACTGATATTGCAAACGGTGATTGGAAGGAACTCCCGCCTCTTCTAGTCTTTGCAATCACAGACGGTTGTATGGCATAGAGTACTACCTAACACTCGCAGCACTAACCTAACACTCGCAGCACTAACAATCCCAATTGTGCACACTGTTGCACAGCTTGGCAACAGAAGGTTCACTGGCAAATTTAGTACTAAGGTTCACTGGCAGTGAATTGCATACTGAGGTCGTCTCTAGAGCGATTTCTCAAACATACGTTCCTATCCGATCGAATTTGCAGATAGAACACAAGTGATCCCTAGCATTTTCACATGACCTTAGAAGAAAAGCGCGAGCACAATGGGAAACACCTCACCTCGGAATGCACGGCGGCTTCCACGGTGACCTCCTCCCCGTCATTCTCCGCCTCCGGGTCCCTAATCCGCACGCCTATCCGGTGGGCGCCGCACGCCGAAGGGTCCCACGCGTACAGCCGCGACGCTGTGGCGTCCCACGCGGCGGCGCCACCGCCGCCGTCGCGTCTGGAGAAGTCGGGGTGGGAGGACAGTGGCACCCACTGCGACGGCGCGTAGGCCCGCTTCGGCGTGGGGCGCAGCTTGGGCCTCGAGGAGGTGGCGGCGAAGGTCGAGGCGGATGAGGAGGGGGTGAGCGCCAGGGACGGGGACGGCGAGTGGCGGCCGCGGCGGCGGGACAGCGGGGTCGCCGGCGCCGGCGAGTGGCGGATGGGCGGCGGGGACCCCGGGGGCGAGGGCGGCGGCGGCGGCGCGGTGATGCGAGTCATCGACGGCGACGAGGGCGAGTGCAGAGGAACGGTCGGTCGGAAGCAAAATGGCGTTGGGCTCGATTCGAGGTTTCGATTCCCGACCCCAAAAGAACAAAAAGGCCACGCAGCATAACACAGGCCCAACTTCTGTAATGGGCCCATTGAGAAACTCGGCCCAGATGGAGAATAGAGCCACGCCGAGCGGCAGCGAACTTAATGGAAACGGAAGCAGAGGGTTGGAAATTTGGAATTCCAAAATCAGCAGCAGCGACTGTCAGCGCCATTTCTGGCTCTCCTGGGCCATTTGCGCCTCCGTCACTCACCTTCATGACATCGCTACGATGGGCACCTGCATTTGCTCAAAAACAGATGCTGTGGAAAGGTTCATATGCTTCGATGCTCGCTTTTGCAGTTTGCAGTTTGAATGCATCCGATTCTTGGCAGTAGGGCCGACCAGCTCTACTGAACATTTCTGAATGGCTTCTCTTGCCTGCTTGTTTCCGTACAATTTGTGATTGCTCAAAGGATCCTTATGGCAGCTAGCACCGAGGACAGCGAAACATGGAGCCTAAACCATTTACTAGTACCTCCGACACGTGGATGGCATGGACGCGATGTCTGAATCCATGTGTGTTCATGAGTTGATGCAGCTGCGAACGAGGTGCTGATCTGCCAGTGATTCATCTGTCCCCGTTGTTCTATCAGTATCAAACGGTGATTCTGAATTTCTGATTGCGTGTCATGCTAGGTCACCTTGTCTCCATTACACTGAGCACTGAAGAAACCTGAAACCTCACTCCTCGGGAAACTGCTGAAACCACACAGGTTCGTCTGCAGCATTGCTGTGGTTAGGGCGTTAGGCGACAAGGGTTTAGACATCCTTACGACATCAGGATGCACGAAATAGTATGAGATAAGATCTTATGGTGTGCATGATATCAGTATTAGGTGATGTATGCTGGTACTGCTGGTAGCTCTGTTTAGTCTAGGAACACATTGTAACTGATAAGTATCAGGATTAAGCCTTCTTATTCTTCCCTGCACACATGAAACTTGGGACAAAATGTCCAAGGATTTAGGACATGTGCTTCCGTATCTTCTTTCTTTGGTAGAACCACGTGCCTCTTCTCCTCACTTGTAACATCTCTCTTCAGTTCTCTTGTGCAAGAGGCAACTCAGACACAACTTCGAAACAAAACACCAGCAGAAATCTTCTCCACATCTCATCACATGCAAATCAACAACAACAACAACTTGCATCGGCTTCTCATGCTTCTGTGTCATCGACAGTTGCAAACAACTCCACATGAACGAAATCTCCTTGGCCATCCAGCCGCAGGGCAGAACAAGTAATGCGAGCTGTTTGTTGCCTTCAAATCGAGGTGCCCTGTCACATGTCCTTGCATGGCAAGCTCATTTCGTTCACGCTTCGATGTTTGCGAGAAATGAAACAGACCCAACTTATTGATTCAGCTGCATAACTGTCAGTAGGCCAGGAGCAGTGAGCAGGGTGGTTGTTTGTTGTTGCTACCTTGCTGTGCCCCATCTTGCTTGCAACAACGAGAAAGTTCTTTTCAGAAAGATGAAGTAAGCAGTAAGGTGATCATTTGCCTGTCAAATAACGATAGTGATCCAGCGTTCTTTACTTTCAATTAATAATTAACTGCTTCAGAAAACAAACAAATATGCAGTCTAACTATAAGCTTTGAATTCTTTTTTTCAAGGGTAGCTTTGAATTCTTCAGTCAAACTTGTAAAGATATTCCAAAAAAAAAGGAATCTTATACTGCGAAGTAAAGATGAAAAGTTGACTAAAATTTCCTCTCTTTTTTAAGGGTGACTAAAATTTCCTTTGTGTTCCATTCAGTAATAGGTCTTTAGTTCTATGATAAACCATACGAATTCAGCAAATTGTTGCTTTCATTACTTCCCTGCAGTCGCTTCAAAAAAAAAATACTTCCCTGCAGCTCCAACTCTGTTGGAAAATTCTGCGCCTTACATGTGAAAGGAAAAGGAGATCTATTTCACATGTCACTGATGTGTGATGTCTCAAAATTGAACCTTATTTTCAATGTCAATTCATTTCTCTGCGTAGCAAAGCTTGCATCTGCTCCTATTTCCTTTTCAGCATACTCAACGACAGCAAGAGGAGATCAATCAGTATCCTACTGTCTATGATTGCATAGGCCGGTTCTCCTCATCCGCAGTCGCGTGAATCCCACATGCGGCGACCCGCCTGCCGAGAAACAAGCAGCGGCAGCCGGCAACCACTGGTAGTTTGCGACGCAATGTGCTGCGCGCGCCTTGGTAACCGCGATTCAATGGATCCGTGGGATCCAACGCAGACGCAGTGCAAGTACTGTAGCCGCATCAGAAGGACCGTCCTTGCAGGTACTTGGGGCAATGGCTTGCTGGCGAGCCATCGATGGCCATAAAACTAATCCGCCCCCAACCTACGGGGACGATCTCCATGACTTGTCTGGCACTTCGCAACGTGCAGGGCACATGCCCACTCACCGATCGCCCGCCTCACATGGCCGGCTCTTGAGAGGCTCGCTGGCTCCTGGGAATTGGCATGAAATCCAAGAAAGAGAGTTCAGATATACAACGGTTGAAAATGGCGGCAGTTCATTTTTCAGAACCGGATAAGAGAGAACTTACAATGCAGTTGTCAACAGTCTGAATGTTCAGAACAGCCAATCTTTTTTGACGCGAACAGCCAATGTTCAGAACAGCCAATCTCAGCCTCCAGTTTTGATAATTGACCAGCCCAAGCCATTCCTTCCAGAAGGTGAAATCCTCCTGATTACTGAGATGCGTGTGTGAAGTAGTCGAGGCCAATTTCTTGTCAAATGACGCATCTATTCACAATGTCGTATCCTTGCCACTGGATAATTGAGTTGGGCTGAAGCTTCTCAAGCTTTCAAAATAAAGAAGCATGCATAATTGGGTTGGACTCCAGGGGATCGGCATCTCTCTTCTCGGGCGTAACAACCTTGTGCTCCAAACCAGAATTTCAACGTAGGCGTAGTAGACCTCCCGCGAGGTGCTGCATGCGTTTGATTTGGAAGGCGAAGCTGCGGTACCTTATCGAGATGAATTGTTGGACCAGCCGAGGTCGGCGAGCGATCAGGTGTCTGACGCCACTTTTCTTGGAGTAATATGGAGATCTCTTCGTGCTCGAAGGACTAATTTTCTCGCCACATTTATTGGGAATGCACTGATAAGATGACAGATGAAATCATTAGGCTGTTCCTAGCTTTTAATTAAAAAAAAGGCTGTTGTGGACTTTTCAGGGTACCCACAGCCGGATGACGGAACGCACCCGCCTAATCCCAGCGGGGATGTACTCGGGATTGCGCTAAGCGATTAGGCCTATCTAGCCTGGGGGCAAGAACGCAAGAACACACGAGGATTTAGAGTGGCTCGGGCCGCCGGAGCGTAATACCCTACGTCCACTGTGTGATGTATAGCTCTTGTGTTTCAGGATGAGTCAAGCCTCTGCCTCCTCTTTCTCTAACGGGCGTCTCCCTTTTATAGAGCAAGGAGGGCGCGTACACAGGTGTTGGACCCCGACAGGTGGGCCCAACATGGATGTATACTATAGACACTAATGGAGCTATAGTGATGGAGAATCTCTTCCTGGATATACTTCATCGTCTTGTAGACTCTCTGACCGAGGGGGGTCTTCTCCTGTCCCATCGGCGAGGCGCCCGTTGAGGTAGTGTAGGTTGCGGCGTAGGCTGTTGGGTCTACCGCGTAGGCGTTATGATACTCCGTCGTCGAGTTGTCGTGTCTAACTGGCGTGCGTGGCGTGGGCGGTGCCAGAGGCTGCACCGCGCGCCTTGGTAACGCGCGGTCAATAGTACAGCCTGGCAAAAGTCGCCTCGGGCTCTGCTGTGGCAGAGCGCACTTACGTCTACCGCATTGAATGCGGTAGGTGGGCGTGTCTTCCCGAGGAAGCGCCGCGCCCCTACGCGTGCCCGCACCTGCGGACGCGTGGCGGCTTCGGACCCCCCAGGCGGCTTCGGACCCCGACAAGCGGGGTGTCTGTTCTCTCCCCACTAAGGGGTCCGGATAGTATTTGGGGGTCCGGGACCTGGTGGGAGGTCCGGGCCCCCTAGCCGAGCACTCCCTTCTCCGAGACACGTGGCATCACCGGACCCTCCCCAAGCGGGGAGCGGGTCCGGGTCCGTTTGCCGGGAGAGTAGGGCTCCGGACTACAGGGGTCCGGACGCTCAGCCGTCGAGACGTAGTTAAGAATAACTACGAGACTCTTGCCTAGGCACAGCAAGAGGGGGTACCCCAATCCTGGGTACCGACAAAGGCACTTCACTTTTCCTTTGCGTTCAAGCCAACGAAAAAGGTGGGAAACAGTGGATAAAACATTGACCTGAAAAGAGTACAAATAGATCCTTATAGAAACAGCACTGCTTGAGCGTCTCCGAGAGTCTTTCTAAATTTCACTCTATAAATTATTTTTTGGAGAGTCATTTACATAAAAATTTCTATACATTTTCACTCTCCAACAATACTTCTATATCTTATTTAAACTCTAGAGAGTCATTTTCGCTATCTATCTTTGACTAGCAAAAAATCCGGAATAGATGACGGCTATATTTGAATAGGCACTTAGAAAAGCTCTTGGAGCCTATTTTTCCATCAAACTCTCTATTCTTAACAATTAGAATGAATATAGAGAGTCTTTTGAAGTTACCTTATGAAGAGAAAATAAAAGAAGAAACTAAAACGAAATGGAAAGCTCACAAAAACACGGAAGCGATGAGAACTGAAGGACTGAAGTCTGAAGATATTGTTCCAACCTTTTACCTTCAAGATAGAATGAAAATCTGAAAAGACAAACCATGAAATATACAGAACCTGATGCAGCAAAACGAGAGCCAAATCTGAATTTCATAAGGAATATATAGACTTGATGCCTCGATGGACTTCCATGAAAGGACGAAGTGTTGATTCCCTGCTCGTTCGTAAGTTGCCAAGCTTCTCGTAGTGGACCGGTGAGAGCAGGAGCCGTTGAAACTCCTATCCTGACCCTGTTTAAAGCATGGCACCTTGCCTTCTTACAACTAAGGGCTGATTGGAAGCAGTCAAGGGCGTCCGTAATGGTTAACTATTTAGCTAGCTAGATCTGATATGATAATAAAAAAGTAGAAGAGAGAGTAGTCACTAGCGGCGAGCAAATAACTAATCTATTTCACATAGTCAAAGAACATGAGAGAGGAGCGTGTGGTTCAATAATATAAAATAATGTTTTCTTTTATCTCTCACCTCCACATTAGCAGACTACGTAGCTGCTACTAGCAAGTAGGAGCGGAAGGAGGACCCGGGTAGCTCCTCCAACTTTCGAGTAGCAACCCCGGGTTCGAATCCCGTTAGACACGTCCTCGCTAGAGTGGAGGGCGGTCCAGCCGGGGATGCCCCGGTTCCTAGAGTCCAGTGACGCAAGGGATACTTTAGCCTCTGGCCGGCCCTATTAAACAATCAACTAAGAGCGTCCCCAGTAGTTAGCTATTTAGCTAGCTAGATCTAATGTGACAATAAAAAAATAGGAGAGAGTAGTCACTAACGACGAACAAATAGTTGATTTATTTCACATAGCTCAAGAACATGTGAGAGGAGCATGTGGGTCCAATAGTATAAAATATTATTTTCCTTTATCTCCCACATTCACATCATCAAACTACGTAGTTAGTATTAGCTATTACCAGTGTGGACACCCGAAATGCACTGGTACATTGCTCTAGGACCAGTAACTTTTTACAGAAATCTGTTCTTGACTTCCACCAAACGACTGGCTGCTAGAGCTTGTTGCTGGTTCCTTCGTTCAGGTAAGTCTTCATCAATCTTTACCACATGTTGAATAAAAAAACAAAAAAAACATGCCACATAATTTGCCCTAATGAGTAGTAATCCATCTCAAAATATACAGGAATATTTTGTTTCTTTAAGGAGTTCGGGTAAGATTTGACCAATGATTAGAACATATATTTTGTGACCCAAAACTGATGTTACCAAATTTGTATTCAAAAGTACATAATCATGATTATGATTTTGGATTATAACAATGATACATCAATAGAGAAATTTTGAGATAGGGAGCGTATTAGTTAAAAGGCTCTTGGCTAAATGAAAAAAACAAGTGATTACTTTAATAGTCTGATATTCCAGCGTCTGATCAAACTACACACAAATTAATTCCAAAGTTGCAACCGTTTCATTAGATTAGTACACAAATGTACTGATGAAGCACAATATAGTATGCCCAACTAGTCAAGATTCTTTATCAACATCCGTGATGCACTTCACGTTGGAAGAGCAATTACTGCAAATCAAGGATGACAAAAGGACGAACAGCGAAAAAAAAATATCAAATCTTATCACCGATACGCGATACGGGTACGGCGATACGTGAGTTTATAAAATGACATAGTGGTAGTATAGAGAGAGTATCAGAGTATCGAAGTATCGGATACGCAAGTATCGGATATGGGTACGGCTTGGTTAGTGAAGTATCGGTGATTCACAGTCTTTCAGTTAGGAATAGTTCCTACTCATTGTCTTTCAACAGAACACAGAAAAATCCTTCATTTCCAATCAATCTTTCCATAGTTCGGTTGCATCCATGGTGGCTGCATTACCCAGTCCAGATCAGCTCAGCTCAACAGAGATAAAATCAGGCAGTAATTCTACTCCGTGGGGGGAGATACTATCGATTCATCCCTCACCACACCACGCTTACAAAACACAAGGAAAATGTAAAAGAAAAAAATAGAACATTTTCTTTTGCTTTGTTTTGTTATTGAACTCCACCTATCTGCAGAGCGGGTTGTTGGGGGTGCCGCGTGCGACCTCGTCGGCGGCGTACTCGACGCTGCAGTAGCAGAAGGCGGCGTCCTTCTTGTTCTTCTCGACGGCCTTGAGGATGGTCTCGAAGACGGGGACCTCGCAGGGGATGCGGAGCACGCCCTCCTGCTGGAACCCGAACTCCTCCTCGGCCTCCCGCAGCAGCGCCGCGAAGGCGCGGTGCTTGAGGTACTCCATCGGGATGACGAACCGCTGCATCGCGGGGCCCACGCACACCGCCAGGTGCCCCTTGGGCGGCGGCGGCGGGGAGCCCGAGGGCGGGCTTTCCGTGAAGGACAGCGTCCGCTTGAGGAACTTCTTGGCCTTGCTCTCGCCGCCGCCGCCGCCGCCGCCTCCGTTGCCATCGGCGCCGGTGCCGGCGGTCGGCGAGCCGGGGTGCTTGGGGGCGACCGAGAGCTTGCGCCACTTCTTGAGCATCTGCTGCATGCGCACGATCTCGGTGATCTTGTTCGACTTCTTGGGGCCGGACTGCTCCATTTCCGCTCCTTCTCTCGGCTACGAACTTGGGGGGACGGAAATTATGGTGGCCTTGGGTGCGTTTTCAACGGGTTCCGTTGGGATGCTGTGGTGGGATGGGAGCTCTGCGGCGCCGATGGAGGGGGGAATTTAAAGGCAGGAGTGGGTGTGTGGGCCCCAGTTAAGGCTCCTTCTCCGGTGGGTCCCACCTTGTATTTTTCTTTGTGGTTTTCTCTCTCTGTTCCAATTAACTGGAGTATAGGTTGAGGTTTCTGCTGGAACGAGAATGTCAGTTCAGTTTTTTTTTTCAAAAAAAAATGCCAGTTCAGTTTTTTTTTCAAAAAAAATGCCAGTTTTTTTTCAATAGGCTTCTACTGTACAATATGCCATCTAGTCTAGGGCAAAATGCGGCCTTCTGCGTCAGTCTGGCAATGTGCAAGCTTATCTGAAATTTTGTTTCTTTTCTGTCGAGGAGCTCAAGCACCGTGGGCGGTTCAGATCCAGGGAAAACGGATCGAAAACCGCTGCAAATCTACCGTCACCTGCGCTCACTCAATATTCAGTCAAATGAAGCGCCGCCGATCTGCAGAGCTTACGGTTACCTTACCAACAAGCCTTGCTTCGAAAAGCACAAGTTGACCAAGTTTTCCAGCCTCTGCTGCAGATCCACAGCAGCTCGCGGGCGTCGGAGCCTCTGCTGCAGATCCACAGCAGCTCGCGGGCGTCGGAGCCTCTGCGCTTAGCGGCTTTGGGCGGCCAGGAATCCAGCGAGACGTCCTCTGGATTCGCTGCTGGATGCACGCATTGGAAGAGAGAGAGGGAGGGATCAGAATTCAGAACATGGCAGGTAATCGAAGGCACTAGCGACGTGTGATGATCACACTGAATAATGCACCAGCCAGGCGTTATACTAGAACTAATTTCCTGCGCTTAGCCAGCCAGCTGCCTGTGATTGCCTCTAATCATTTTGGCGGTTGGCAATGGCAGCATTGACTTGGATAGAGTATTCTGGCCTGAAATTTTCTTTTTCTTCAGATTTTGGGATCTACGGCGGCGGCGTCCATCTCTTCCTGCACCGGCGCTACCGATCGTGTCGTCCTGTACGAACGTACCACATGATGGCTGCGTGTTTTTTTAGTCTGAGTGCTTAACCAAAGTCCGAACACCGCCATTGCGGTGGTTAAACGCGGGGGGCAAGTGTCTCATGGCGAGGGGTTCGTTGCATCGCCGTCGTCGTCGTCTCCCTGCAGGAGTTGCTGGTGGCTGATTTTATTCGCGAGCTAGGGTGAGGCCGATGATCATTATTTGGTTGGTAATAAGATTGATGGATTATTACTTGGGATCACGACGGGGAAACCGAACCGGCTGGCAGCAGGAGACCAATCATTTTGGTCAGTGTAGCGGCGGATTCCCTTTCACCTTTCTTGCATCGCTACTGCTGCCTACTGGTGCAGTAGTGTCTGCTCTGAGAATTTGGCCCGTTCCTCACTATCCAAATGCTACTAGTACTAATATAGCTACAATTCATTTAATTTCATAAGCCCCGTGTCACTGTATGTTGTGCTCTTGATCTAGAGATGTAACATGATTGACACCTTGGTTGATGACAACTTGACATGTGGCTTCCTCACCTGCCAAAAAGGAAAAACACTTGACATGTGGCTGCTCCTGTTACTACGTAGTAGTATACGTACTCTCCCAGGCGCTCCGTCATGTGGAGTCCTCACACAGCGAGTCAGCGGTCATGGTTGTGACTTGTGACAACCGATGAGAAACGACATTTTTTGGGGGGGTTGTTTACAGTTCGTTTTTCGTTGTAAGTTAGTGGCAAATTGCGGTGAGGCACGTGACACACTTGAAGCTCCAGTAAGATCAGCACTAATGGGAGCATCTCTCATCACTAAACCAAGCAAACTCAATTATTTTCACTCGTTAAGTAGTATACATGTGGAAGTTCCTCCACTTCATAATGTTGCTATAATGTACTAGTTCAGAATGGTCGTAGCCTCTAGAAAGTTGCGGTCGATCTGATACACAGGCCGAGTGTGTGTTTTTAAGTACAGGCCAGGAGGTGAAACGTTGAAACCCCCACAACAAAGCCTATTTTTTCTTTAAAAAAAATAAGAACAAGGCCTGGTGGTACATCCAGATGCCCTAGGGAAGGAGACACTAGCATCGACATGGCTAGCAGTCATTTGTAATGCATGGATCGGAAGCCCTTCACTCTATTTTTCAGTAACATACTAATATAAACAGGTAGCAGTCATTAGTAACCGCTAATCAGTGGGAGTTTGGACAAAGTTTCTCTACCCCTCTCGGGCCTCGGCAACGTGCATGTCATGTGGATTCCTTCTTGGCATCACGACGATCTCTGCTGGCGCGGGTACACTACCGTACGTACGTGCATCTGAATTTTATTTGTTTCGTAGCCGGCCTTTTGCTCGTAACATTTATGAACGGAAACGTGACACAGCAATTTCGAAAGAAAAGAACATGCAGTTATTCCGCTAGCTAGCCAGCGCTTAGCGAAGAGTACTATTTTAAACTCTGAGATGCAGCTGAAACACAATTAAACAACCGCTCTCGTGATGTGCATGCATTTACTTTGGCCCTGTTTGGTTCACAATAGAGGTCCTAGTGCACACAAGCTGAGAAAAAATCTCGCATGCATGGAGTGCTAAATGAAATCTATTTGCAAAACCTTTTTAGGAATAGGTAAAAATTTTCGCGACGAATCTAATGATGGTAATTAATCGATGATTGGCTACAGTAATACTACAGTAACTATCCTCTGCTCACGCGGTCAAAGACCTCGTTAGATTATTCAGAGTTACTAGCACGGAGTTCTGGAGTTGGTTTTGTAAACTGACTTTATTTAACACCGTAATTAGCGGTCAAAGTTTCGTAGTACACTCTAGTGCAGAAAACCAAACACGGCCTTTGTTCCTCTCTTGCAGCTAGCAGTTAAGATCAACTGTCATGCATGCTGTTATAATTCACTAGGACTTCTTCAAGCTCAATCTCCTTCTTATATTTTTTTATGGGTAAAAGTCCGGGTTACACACTCGAACTATACAAAAGTCCGAGTGAAGGGGATTCATTTTAAATTTATAAGTAATTAATTTTAAATTAAAAAAATACAAAATGAGTACCAAAAGTTTTCTAAAAATGTAACCTATCTATTGGCATGATACTTTCTAGTTATTTAGATATATTTTTTATTTTTATAATATTTGGTTTCTCATAGTTATGTCTATATATATATATTATTTTGAATAACTAAGATTCAAATAAAGTAATAATAGATAGGTTGCATTTTTAGAAAAAAAATTGGCACTAGCTTCATATTTTTCTGATTTAATTTTGGTTTTTTAGATCTAATTAGATTTTTTATTTTTTAAAAATACAGAACCACCTTAGAAACCACCTAAGGGCCAAATTCGTCCAGATTCAACAGTTAGACAGCCTATGTTATCTGGTTATGTAATTGAAGGTTGAAAATCGAACTTCTGCAACAGTTTGAGAGTGTAACTCAAACTTTTCCTTTTTTATGTGCTGTGATTTTCTTTTGGTGGTGAGAAACAACTGCAGGCCCCATAAATCCTAAACCTCATTGGAAATGAAAATGGAAGTGAAAGTAGCGTTATACACAAATAAAACTCCGAGTGTTATCCTATGACCGGAATTCAGAAAAGGATGTCAAAAACTTTATAGAGACCAATCACTGCTAGAAAAACGACCTTTCGTCGCACATGGTTAGTACCGATCACTCTTTACCCAGTACTAAAGGTGGCATAGAGCTATTTTAGTATCGACTCTTAATTTGAAAGCTCCCGAAACCATTTTATTACCGGAACCAAAACATCAACCGGTACTAAATGCATGTTACCTTTTAGTACTAGTTGGTGTTTTGGCTCGGTACTAAAATGGCGCGGTCATTTAGTACCGGTCGGTGTCTTGATCTGGTACTAAATGATCCTCCACGGGCAGGGTGAAGCCAGCAGAGAATGTCGCCGGGATCTGCTTCATTGCACGTCACAGTCGATTTCATTGTGGAACAATGGGAAACAGTGATTTACCACTGATTTTGCAAAAAATCGTCGGACCCGGACGCTTGCACTTAGCTATGAGTTATTTCAAAAGGAAAACATCTCACACCTAGTCACATGTGATACGTAGATGAGATGGTAGGGTAGCTATGCGTGTACCCGTGCATGCACACCGAAGGTTGTGGGTTTTGAATCTCGTGACCGTGCATGCACATTTACCCTTGAAAAATTCACATCTGTATATACGAATTCTGCATCAAAAGCGGGTAAACCATCAAGCCACGTCGCCCCATAACCCATTAATCGTCGGATGAAGCGATCAGGCAATCTTGTCCGTCCAATGCGGTTTGGCACGGGTCTCCCACCCACTTCATCTTCGATCCGAGCCATCGCGAATCCTCGCGAACCCGATAGCGGACAACTCCTGCACCACCCGGTCCTCGCCGTCGTCTCATGGCCATGCCGCCGGCGCGCCCTCCCCCGTCCCGCCTCCCTCTCGCCATCCTCGTGGTCGTCGCGTCTAAATCTTATGATTCAAAGTCGAAATCTTATGATTCAAAGTCGAATTATACGCATTTTTAGACTGCATGTCCTCCCTAATAAATAACTTTACTCCTTCTTTCACCACAATAAATATAGTAAAAAATATCATAGTTCCATTTTGATACCTAAAATAATATATTACTTAAATAATATTGGCACCACATTAGGGTGCCCAAAATATATATCAAGTGCAACAACGGACTGTACATCATGACATCTATGCGAAAACAGCGAAATGATGCATTTGTCTACGTTACTTCAAAATGTTGTACATTTACTTATATACCATAATTGCTACTCTACGCATGATCTAAAATCTTTACCAACTACAATACTACGACATAAAATACAAGTCCTACGCGGCTTTGCCGCGTGCCTTTCTAGTGACCTGTGACTTGTGACGATACGCTTCAACCAGTATTAAAGGGCCCTCCATCGGCTAGACGCCGGTGTTAATAACCACACTGTTTGACCTATACTAATGCTAGTTTTTCTAGTAGCCAAGGCTTAACATTCACAATCAGCACTTCAGCACTAGTACATTTCTGCAGTTCAATTGATCCCTTAATTTAGCAATTAGCATTGTACTGGTAGTGTAACAGTAGCCTTCAACTGCCAACTTGTTTTTATTTCAAAAAAAAACTGCCAACTTAAGCAAACCGGCACTGCAGCATGGTAACTTAAGGCCATGTTTGGCGAACAGTCACATCAAGTTTGCACAAAAAGACGAATGCCCGCATGTAGTACTAAATGAAGTCTATTTGCAAATTTTTTTTAGGAATGAGTGTAAATTTTCGAGACGAATCTAATGACTCAAGTTTCATCATGATTGGCTACAGTGATGCTACAGTAAACACGCTCAATTATTCACTAATCGTACGGTCAAAAGCCTCATTAGTTATTAGTTAGAGTAACTGCTACAGTACCATAGTTGTGGAGTTAATTTTATAATTAGACTTTATTTAATACCCCTAATTAGTGGTCAAAGCTTCATTTCTCTCTCATAAAAACGTTTTCATGCCTCAACCAAACATGGCCTTACCTTTGATCCGTACGGGCACAGCATCAGTACCAACAGTACTTGTGCGTCCTAGAGATTCTTGGCTGGACTACGTTTGACTTTTCCCTGCTAGGCCGGTGCACGCTGCATGCAAAGATACGCTGGGCAGGGGGCCTAAAAAGCATAATCGAAAACTGGAGACTGTGCAGCTGTGCAGAGGATGCATGCATGCAGCGATGTAGCGTCCCGCCCGCCCCATCGAAACTGGAGCGGCACTGGGCACTGGCAGTTAGATTAGTTGGCACGGTTAAAACGTCCTTAGTTGTAAAGTTTAAAATTCCAAAACTATCATATCGAATAATAATTTTATATGTATTGAATTATTAAATTTAGACAAAATAAAAATTAATTACATAGTTTGCTTGTAAATTACGAGACGAATCTAATGAACCTAATTAGATCATAATTAGATACTAAATTGCTACAGTAATTGGTACAGTAATCATTTACTAATGATGGACTAATTAGTCTTAATAAATTCGTCTCACAGTTTACAGACGAATTCTGTAATTTTTATGATTAATCTATATTTAATACATCAAATGTGAAAAGATTTCATTTCAAAAATTTTATAAGATCAACTAAAGGCCCTGTTTAGATATAAAAACTTTTGGGTGCAAAGTACTGTAGTATTTTCGTTTGTATTTGGTAATTATTATTCTGTCATGAGTTAATTAGGCTCAAAAGATTCGTCTCGCAAATTATAGACAAATTGTGTAATTAGTTATTTTATTTAGCTATATTTAATACTTCATGCATAGGTTGAAATATTTGATGTGATGAAAAATCTTGTAAAATTTTGGAATTTTAAAGGCAACTAACAAGGCCAAGGCCTAGGTCGTCATATATAGTCCTGCGTAGGAGGTTCGTTTGTCGCGAACCAACGGTCAATTCCATTACCCGACTTTGAAAAGTGGACACCCGTCACATCATTGGAGTAGGCGCGTTCGTCTTGTCCCAGCTTCGTTGGACGAACATTTTTGTATAATCGTCCTTGCTTGGAAACAATGTCGGGATACATCATACATGGCTACATGACATCGCACCATATAATTGTCATGGAATCATGGGAGTATAGGTTTCACACGCACATCGCAACCGTTCAACAAAAGAAGGGGTTGCGCTTGCGCACGAGGAAAGGGATGTTTCAAAGCTGAACGCTGAACATGTTCACTGCGTTCGGCTGGTGGTTTAGCCTTCAGCACTACAGTATTTCCCTCTCACATCCCTCCAGTTCTAGCCTCCAGCCACCAGCCAGGTAACAGTATTTTTCTCTCACAGCACTCCAGCTCCAGCCTGCCGAACGCAGTGGTTGTCATTGCTGGAAGTTTGTTCAGCTGTGCTTTGTTTACCGCTGAACTTTCAGCGAGCCACACATGCATGTTGATATATAAAGTAGTACTCCCTCCGTTCCAAATTATAAGATATTTCGATAATTTTGGAGAGTCAAAAAATTTTATATGTGAGCAAATTTATATAATAAAATAATAATATTTATTATATAAATTAAGTACTATTAGATTCTTTATTAATATATTTTTATAGTCCATCAATTTGATATCATAAATCTTTATATTTTTCTCTATAATTTTGATCAAATTTGAGATTATTTAACTCTCCAAACTTTTTGGGATGTCTTATAATTTGGAACGGAGGGAGTAATAATCATCAGCTTGTTCCATCCCCACTACTACTTGTTTTGTCGTTGCTACAGTACCATTATCTAGTAGTATGATGTGCGCCTTAGGCTGTCCACAATGGCAAGAGCAAGAGCAAATTTGCTCTTGCCTCGTTTCCCACGCCCTCTCTGTCTACAGTGCCAAACAGTGCATCTACAGTGTCAAACAGTAGATTTACTCCTCCATTTCCTCCTATCGCTGTGGACGGTCTTAGGCGGCGAAAAGGACGAGCCCTTAATCGGTCATCGATGTCGCTTGGAACCCTCGCTTCTCGTGCTTTTGGAGCATGCGGCACTCGAGCTTCTCAGCTTTTTCCGGTCCCAGCTGAGTCCCAAAGCCGATATGCCGTGCTACAATCAGGATTTTTTCTTACCGACCGGTACCAGTTTGGAAACCGCGGTAACCGGTCAAACCGGTCCAGACTTATTTTGATACCGGCCGGTTTCAAATCGGCCCAAATTTAAAATTTAAATTTAAATTTAAATTCAAAAAAAAGAATTTTTTTTCTAAAAATACTTCAAGTTGCGACGAATCTAATGGTGTCAAATTTTTTCAAATATTCGTTCATTTAGTATACTTTGCGGGCATTTGAAGTTAAATAAAAAAAGCGTGCATACAAAAATATACAAATACAATGTAAAACATGTTATACATTATATTAATGTAAAAATAGTACAAAAGAGGGTTGAAGAGTTCATTTAGGCTAAAACATATTATACAAATTTTCAAATTTTGAACTAAAATGAGTTTTTCGTTGGTTTTTTTGTTCACCGGACCGGTAACCGGTCAAACCGGTCCGGCTTACCGGTTGGAGCCGTTTGAACTGGTGTTTTTGTTTCAAATTTGAATTTGTCCGGTTTTAAACAGTAACCGGTCAAATCAGTCCGGTATACCGCTACCGGAGGGCGGCGGTTTGACGTCACCTGTCGGTAAAAAAAACCCTGGCTGCAATTCCGAGGACGCGCGTGTCGCTCGACCACAGGAATTCCGGTCCATATACGAAACCAAGAAACTTCACTGACAGAGACAGTATCCGATAATCATCATATCGCGCGGTGCGAACCGAGCTCGCCGTCGCAGTTGAGGCGACAGGTCGAGCGAGATCGATCAGATCACTTGGGGTCTTGGACCTGCTTGCTAATGCTACCCAAAGGACCAAGTTGCGGCCGCCCAAGGATCAGTTCCCGCCGGCAAGGTCGACCGAGAACGAAGACTACTGGGTAAGTTATAATTGGCAGAGGTATTGACAGCATGACACGGCGGGACGCGCGCGACCACTGCACAGATCCTCGGCCTAGTCGATCGATAATATCTCCGACCACGAGATTGGAAATTCGCATCGACATCGACCAGCAGCCACCAGCGTGTTCTTACCGGCATTCGCCGTTCCACCCGGGGAAGGGGAACGAAATCGATCGAGCCGGCCGGCCAGCAATTGGTGTGGTGGTCAAGAAAGCCGCGCGCGCCGCGAACGAAGATTCCTCGTCAGTCGTCTCACCAGCAGCAGGAAACGTGCTGCGGACTCGCCGTCGTCGCGGTCAGTCGCCGGAGTTTGTTCGTGCGCAGCGATGGCGACTCGTGTTCTTCTTCTTCTTCCAGATGCTGCTGCTTTCGCTGCTGAGTGCTGACTGCCGAGACCGAGAGACTTCTTCTACCTGTGTGTGTTCAACGCTTGTACTGACTTGGAGATGGAGCGACGGAATATCACTTGGGTCAAGCTGGGCTGTGGGCTGCCTTTGCCTATATGGGCCATTTGTGTTGGGCTGACACGATTTAGGCGAGATGGGTCGGGGGGCCGCGGCGGCGGCTAGGCTAGGCTCACAGCCCGGCCTGCATGTTGCGTCGGCCCGGAAATATCTCGGTTTCAACTGGGCTATAACTCAAACCTGGAGTGGGCCTCCGTGGCGACGAGCAAGTGTGTTTTCGTCATGAATTCCTCCTCCTGCTGAGTGGTGATGACGCTCCTGATCTGATCTCTCATCTCTGAAGAAGAGAACAAAATCCCACCATCCTGTATCCCTGTTTGGTGCGCTGCAGATCACGGGCTCATGGGTCAGTGGGTCACTCACGGCCGCTGCAGCACAGGACCGTCTGCTCTGTCCTTATCCTCGCGAATCGCTTGCGCTCTTTTGTACCTCCGGCGGGTGACGTGCGAGCTCCCAACTCTAGCTGGCCGCCGCCGATGGCAGGTTGCGGCTGCGGTGGTGCTTGGTTTGAGACTTACGCAATTTTTTTTTTGAGATTTATAGGGCTAAAGAAGTAAATAGGTAAGATTTTTTGGGCTAAACCGGTAGTTGGGGAAATAGAAGTCACTCTTCAAAAGTTTTTGGGGGACTAAAAGTCTACATGAGGCCTATTATTTCACCCCTAGGATGCATACAGATTAGGAGTAATATGGTATTTTGTGCATTTATTTAATGATCTCTAGTTTCTTTTAATTCCTAAAACCAAATATGCAGGGACTAAATTTTGCAACCAAACACCACCGAATGCCGCAAAATCACAGCGGCGCACCTCGTCCTCAAGGCCCGAAACGCCAAACGCCAAACACCCCCCCCCCCCCCCCCCGCGCTCGGAACTTGGAAGCACAACAAATCAGAACACGTTGTCACGTTTAATAGGTTACTCATTGGCTGACGGTTGCTGGTGGCAGGTGCTAATTTATTGTGAGAGAAAAATACTGCTGGCTGACTGTAGTCGGTAGCTAATACTTGTTTGGTGTGAGATAAAAATACTGCAGGCTAGAGTTTACATCTATTAGCAATTATATTATTTGTTAAAGTTAATAAAACATCTTTGTTGCGTCACTGATCCATCCACTGCACTCTCCCAATTATGGCAGCCATGGAGGTTGGAAAGAGGCCAACCCGGCCCAATCGAGGACTCGCCGAGCGGACGCGGGGGGATAATAAATGGGGGGAATAGGAGCCGGAGCGAGCAAATCCCCCCCGACCCCACCACGTCCGGTCACGATCTCACCACCCGCACCCGCACGCGCCCGCCGCCACCACTCGAGGCCGCGCCTGCGCCACTGCGGCCGCGCCGACGCCCGCTCCCGCCCGCACGCGTGGAGCCACAGCCAGAGCCACCGGCGGCGAGCGCGCGAGCGGTGGACCGGTGGTAGGTGGCCAAGCAATGGTGGCGCCGGGTGGTGGTGGTGGTGGTGGTGGAGGAGGCCCGGCGCGGTGGCCTTCGGAGGAGGAGGTGAGAGGCTGGCGGCATTGCGCGCCGACCAGGGGGCGATTCGCATGGGTCGCGGGTGTAGCTTGTGGGGTTCGGTCTCGCGGGCGTAGATTTTGCCGGCTCGGGGGATTCAGGGGCGTGGCTTCTGGTCGCGGGTTCAGATTGTGCGATGCCGCATCGTATAGCTTAATACTAGCTGCCTGTGTCTGTGTATATGCTCGGGAGGGGGCGCCCACCGATGGCTGCTCCGTTGTACAGCTTCGGCACCAGTACTCCATATATTTGTCCGTTAATTGATCTCTAAGCATTATATCTGGATTCGGTTCTGCTGTGTCTGCTAACTGCAGATGCGTCCTTTTGATTGAGTTGATAGCCCTTTTACTAGTGTGCTGGTTTGGTAGTCTGGTCACTGGTGCATGCGAATATTCCTTTTTAGCTAAACACATTGCAGTCCCTTTTGCTAGTGTAAGTTTCAGCACAGGAGACGCCTTTCATAGCTTGGAATCAATGTGGGAATGCTGGGCGGTAGTTATTGAGATACGGTGCATTTTGGGATAAGATCCTGCCCTGCTTTTGCTTCATATGATGTGTGGAAGATAAAGAGTAAGGGTGTTACTTTTTCCCTTCTGAAACAAAGATGTGCAGTGTGTGTTGGGGTGATGTCTTGTAAACTTGTCATTGATGAGTTGTGTTGAGGTATGATGAGCTGTCGTTCTCGAATAATTGACTTGGTCTCAATTGGAACCTAAATCTTCCTGGTTTCAATTTTCAAATAAGCAAGCATCATATGAGTTATGACCGTTTTAGCAGCCAGGGAGGTTGTGCGCATATTATTGCCATATGCTAGTTTCCTATGACCTCACATGTTCATGCAACTAGCCAAATAAGTGAGATGGAAATTGATCTCGTTAAAATTGCTTGATCTCAAATATCTTTAATTTGTGCAGCTTCACTAGTGAAACCTCATGTTAGTGCAGGGTGTTGACCTTAAGCTCATTTCGTTAGTTAGTATATGGCAATGTTTTCTTTTTTACATCTTGTTTGTGGTATTGCAGTTGGAAATTGTACGAAAGATAGTTGTGGAGATTAGTGGAAGGGATGAACGTGAGGTTAAAGTCGCCGCTTGCCCTTACAGAATTTGCCCTTTGGGGGCTCACATTGATCATCAGGTGACTATATTGTTCATATTTTTCAGAACATAAAGTAATGATTAGGGTGAAATTAAAAGTAGAAATTATGGTTAGTTACCCGAATTCGCCAGTTGACATCATTCAATTGTATTTTCTCATGACAACATATGTCATATTCTGGATGTACTGTTGTATTATTCTTGAGATATATTGACATAGTGCCACCATCTCCAACATTGGCCAAGCTTTGATGATTTCACAATAATTTTAGGTTACTGACTTCTGATAATCTGGTTATTAGTTGTTACATGCCCCCTGTCTCCTTAGATGATGTCCGGAATTCCAGGACCATATTAGGCTTCTTTTTGGTCAAATGTTTGGAAGTTGCATCAAGCTAGGCATAGCAATTGTGTAATAAACGAACTTTATGGTTTGATTTGGTGGTGATAACTGATTACTGCTGATAAAAGTTAAGCCTTTATTTGTAACATGTGCCTAGTGCCCCAGTTCAAATATTTTGATTTAGGGTGTAGAAAGGGCAGGAGCGAGTAAATACAGTGGGGATTGCACCATAAGAAGTCAACTGTGCCACTGACTAAGGATACATTATTCTGTTTTGTGCTGGATACGTACTATATCAAACTGACTGGAATTATTCTGTTTTGTGCTGGATACGTACTATGACAAAGGCAGCCTAACCAATCAGAGTGCATGAACCAACAAATTCATTCTGATGAATGCTTGAATGTTATGCTACCCCATTGATTGTTACTCGAAACATTGTATTAACAGTCACCACATTCTGCTTATTAAATTTTAATTTGCAATCTGACAGGGTGGAATTGTCACAACAATGACCATAAATTATGGAGTACTCCTTGGTTTTGTGCCCTCTAACGATTCTGAGGTTGGTAAATACTACATTTACTTGAAGTTTTTTTTTAAAAAATTACAAGTTAAACTCTTTGTGCTGAACTAATAAGATTGCACTACACTGGCTCCTGGGCATTTATATTTTTGTATTCATATTTTCTGGTTTACATGTTTGATAAATGTGCCATCACAAGGATAACGTATGGTCTCTGTGCAAAGTAGAAGTTCTTCTTGTGCGATTTTATTGATGATTTCAGATTAGTGCTGTATTGTCTATAAAACCAGCAATTTTTTTTTGATTACAGGTTTTACTCCAATCTGGCCAATTTGAAGGTGTTATACGATTCAGGTAACACTATACAAATCTATAAAGTTTTCACTCTAACCATCAAAAAGCATAGTGAGCTAACCCAATCTGATGGAAAAGATTGCTCATAAAATATAAGACTCCTTATGCTTTAATCCTTGCTTACTTAATATTTCAATACCACCAAGCTAACATGCATCGCACATGTTCCATCGTTTTTGGGCAACAGAGTTGATGACTTACAAAAGCCTATTGATAACCCAGAGAACATAAACTGGGAAAGCTATGCAAGAGGTGCTGTTTATGCACTGCAGAATAGTGGATATGATCTCAGGAAGGTAACCCCATTGCATTTATCTCTTAAACAGTCCAGAATACCTTAAACTTTAAAAGTACTAACAAATGACTTCTTGTAGGGTATCATAGGCTATATTTCTGGTGTGAAAGGTCTTGATAGCTCAGGGCTTAGTTCTTCTGCAGCGGTAATCTAACTGATATGTTATATCCATTTACTTGAGCAAAGTTATTTCTAGACCTATATGTTGTATGTTGGAGCTTAATATTTAATTAGGACAATAGACATGGTTCTAAATTATTTGCATGTTATGTATGTATTAAATCTTGCTATATAACTTGATCAACTTCACAAGCATATAAATGGAAAATCAACTTCACAAGCATATAAATTGAAACACATTATGTTACTTGGAGACCTTAGCAAGGTTTGTGCACGATTGTGAAGTTGATTTTTCTGTTACATTCCCCTATGCCCTCAAAAAATATTGTAAGAAAAATAATATCTTGACCAGTAATACGATCATAAGCTAATTGTCTGTGTATGCTCCTCAACAGGTTGGCATTGCCTATTTACTGGCTTTAGAAAATGTAAATGATCTGGTTGTATCATCTGTGGATAACATTCAGTTGGACAAGTAAGTTTTTCCCTTTCCATTAAGATCTTATGAGGATACGATTCATGGATGCATGTACCTGATTTGACTACAAGCAGCTTTGTTGAACTTCCTAAAATCATAGTCCAATACGCTAGCAGCGTGCCTTTTCTCCTTACTTTATAGTTAATATTTTGCCCCCCCCCCCTCTCCCCCCAACACACACACCCTGGCGTGTGCGTGTTTAAAAAACTCTTAATGGGCATTAGGGTTTTGGCAGTCCACTTAACTCACTATTCCTATTTGTCAGGTCCATTGAAAATAAATACTTGGGTCTTGAAAATGGCATTCTAGATCCATCTGCCATTTTGTTGTCACAGTATGGTTATCTCACCTTCATGGACTGCAAGGTAATACTTATTTTATTTCTTTATCTGATATGATTTTTTTCTAATCATGTTCGAAGGGTAACATTGAGTTATTCACTTATTTAAGAAAACAAATATTATGATATATGTTTGCATGATGAAATTTTGCTCTAGTAGCTCAGTTGGTTGTGGGTGTGGATGTCCACCTAGATCAAATCCTCGTTTTGGGTGCCTATTTTCTTAATAAAAATATAAAGCCACCTAGTTCCTCCTAGGTTGGTCTAGTTTTTAAATTTTTCTCAAGTGCCATCTTTTTACATAAGTTCAAATTGCTGATGCTTCTAAACTTTGGGGACCCTTGATTGTGTTAACTTCTGCCTAGCGGATTTTGTGTTTTTCATGCATATAGTCTGTTGGATGGTGTTCATTACAGTGTTCTCCATTTGCATTTGTTGTGACTGAGATTCTCTTACTTCAGTAGACTGCTTCACCTTCCTACGTCTACTTCTCAGAGCTGAGTAAAAGCCAGCAGCCTCAGGGACATCTACCGTTCAATATTTTGTTGGCATTTTCAGGACTGCAACATAATCTGCCGAAGAAGCGTGGATATAATACACGAGTTTTTGAGTGCAAAGAGGCTGCCTGTGCTCTTTTGCAGTGAGTTCTTCTGTTAGTGTAGCTAAGTTTGGTCATACAAAAAAAAAAAACTCTTATGTTCAACTATAAAAAGGTTGAGATTTATTGTTTTTCAGTATCTTTTAATAGCTGCCATGTTAATAATGCAGACAAATTTTTTTTGACTATCTTTTTTGAATCCTCAGCGCTTCAGGATGTGAAGAAGCATCAAATATACTTCGTAATGGTACATGATCTAAGAAATATTAGTTGTTGTAACTACAAGTATAATTTGTCTGAAATCCATTGTTTGTGTGATTACAGTTGACTCAGTTGTATATGAGGCTCAGAAGGTAATGATTACTTTTAGCTCCAATTTCTTAAACTTTCCATGCAATTCCAACATGATTTGATCCTGCAGTGTGTATTGGAAGAAAATCTTTCCAGGAGAGCTGAGCACTACTTTTCTGAAATGAAGCGGGTTGCTAAGGGTGAGCTAATCACATGTTTAGTATCTGCATTTCGATGTATTTGATTCACCAGTTTAAATATTTCTCATGATATAGTTTGGTGCTCATGTATACAAATTCACAGTTCGTCATACTACTCACTGCATATCTTATCATAGTGGGCTTACTAATAATCTAGTATTACTCTTTACTATTCATGATTAAGCTGTTTCAAAAATAACCATTCATGTTTAAACTGGTCTTGCACATGTCTTGACCTGTGCAGATACCAAAAAAAAAATGTTCAGCATTATACATGGCATCTGTTACTTGTAGTATCCCAATGAGAACTCAACAACTGGGTATATTGCCATATTAGCCTTACTGGCTACTGATTACTTGCTCATTTTGTGTTGATCATACAGTTTTGCTGGGTATGCTACCCAGAAACAGTTGATACTTCATTCCTTTGTGTCTCCATGCAAGCCTGAAATGGACGTGCAACAGCCTGACAGTTTATTGTTTGTTCAGGCAGAGATGCATGGGCTCGTGGGAACCTGCAAGAACTTGGGCAGCTGATCTCTGCATCTGGTCGTAGCTCCATACTCAACTACGAATGCGGTATGTTGCTACAATTACACTGCCTCGCTGGCACCAGTACACTGTTGATCTTCAGTTATTTGTCCGTGACACAATGGTTTGTCCGAAACCTGCAGGGAGCAAAGAGATGATACAGCTGTACAAGATCCTCCTGAAGGCCCCCGGGGTCCTGGGCGCCCGGTTCAGCGGCGCCGGCTTCAGGGGCTGCTGCCTGGCGATCGTGGAGAGCGACCGCGCCAAGGAGGCGGCCTGGTACGTCGCAGCCGAGTACGAGAAGGCACAGCCTGAGCTGGTGTCCAGGATCCCCGAGGATCGCCGCGTGCTGGTCTGCGAGCCCGGGGACTCCGCGCGCGTCATATTGCCCGACGACCGCCTCCATTCGTGATGGCCCTGACGGGGGCGGCGGTGTGAAGAGGGCTTGCCCCACCCTCGTGTCGTTTGGGCCTGGGAGTGTCAGTTATTTGCGACGTATAGTATCTGAGTGAGTGAGGGTGCAGAGCATCCTTGTACGTTGCGTGCTGTCCATTTGACCCATTCGTTTGTATACGAACTTACGAAGCAATAAGCGTGGCGTTCGCGTTTGTATCGAACAATAAGATTTTCGAGCGAAAAAGAGGTGGGATGCACTGTGTAGACTAATCTCTCGTCGTTTGCGATGTTCTATATCTACTGGTTGGCAGACCATCGGTTGGTGGTATGTGGTTTCGGCCGCCGCGGCCCACGGGCATCGCCGGGCCCATTCTGCTCGCTACCGCTGTGGGCTGTGGCCGCGTTGGGAAGCCACCTTATAAACGGATTTACATGGATCGATAGAGAACGCAATCATCTGCACGCATGCAAAGGTTGAACTTGAACAAAAATATATGCAAGAAGGAAAAAAAGAGAAATCATCGTTTGAATAGTTGCGGATTGTGGACACACGAACAGTTCCACCCGCAACTATTTAAGTGCTGATTTCACCTTTATGTTTCTCCTTCACAGATTTTTGTGCAAGCTCAAATTTTGCATGCACACAGATGATTGCTTGCTCCATCTATCTACATTTTTTTATTTAGTTTTACCTGCACCGATTTAGGTGCCTGCGGATTAAAAGGTTGGTATATGTTCTTGCCTCGTGGCTCCCGAATCCCGATCGGTGCGGCGGGTCCGATGCCTCCGACGCGTCCTTTCCGCGGAGGCCTCACGAGTCGCGAGCAATCAGTTGGAAAAGATTATCATATTCTTATTCCAATTGTTAAACAAAAACTTGAGCAAGCCCAACCGCACAAGTACACCGGGACCGTCCTCCCAAGGACGGAAGGGACATGGCCGAGCAGCAGAGCAGGTGCGAGGTCGTGATGCGATCGTGCCAGTGGCATCGTTGAGTTCGGCATGATCCTCGGATAGATCCCGAACGAACCCTAGCGCTAAACAAGGCGCATTATTGCATAGCGCCTGGATAGTAGATATATAAAATAAAGAGTAAAATGCACTGAGGGTCCTTAAATTAGTTGACCTATTCTGTTTAGTTCCATAAACTTCGAAAGTGTATTTTTAGGTCCACGATCTATTTAAGTGTGTCAATTGAGGTCCAAAACGTCTTTGACCAGTGTTGACCGCCTACGTGGACCGCCATGTCGGATCTAACGTGGACTGGGCCTGTTGCGAGAGCGGGGCATATATGCAAATCACCCCCTCTCCTCCCCGTCGCGCTCCGCCGTCCGCACTCGCCGCCGAGGGAGCAGGGGAGGGTCGCCGCCCCGCGCCCGCGCATGGAGGAGGATGGGGAGCAGAGGGCCACCGCCGGAGCTCGGGAGGGAGGCGGCGCAGGGGAGGGGGAAGGAGGCCGCCGTGCCTGGCCCCCGCCGGCCCGCCGCAGCCCCGCGAGGCCCGCCGCGGAGCTCCATGGGTGGACGGAGCCTGGCACAGCCCTCCGTGGCTCCATGGGCGGACGGAGTTGCGGTGCTGGGGAGATGGAGCTGCGGCGGCCCCTCCCTCCTCTCCTCCCCTGCGCCGGCTCCGCCCCATCCCCTGCTCCATCTGTCGCCGCCCCCTGCAGCTCGCGCGGGGCCATGGCGGCGGCGGCCGGAGCCGAGCATGGCTATGGCGGGGTTCACCGCGTGCGAGGGCGAGCGGGAGCGCAGGGGAGGAAGAGCAGCCGGAGCCGCTGCTCTGTGCTGCCGCTGCCTGGACGCGCGCCCCCGCGCGCCGCTCCCCTACTGCAGGCCCGTGCCGCCGCTCCCGCTCCCGCTCCTCCACGCCCTGCGCGCCGCTCCGGCCGAGCTCGAGCGGGCCTGCCATGGAGTAGGAGAGGGGGCCCGGGCCGCCCTGCCTCCGCCGCGCCGTGGGCGAGCCACCCGCGGGCCGTCCGCACTACTCCGCCGCGCTGCGTGTGTAGGGGAGGGCCGGGGATCCGCGGCGCTCGCCCAGTCGCCTCCACCTTCGCCTCGCGCGCGCCCGGCCGAGCAGGGGCCGTGGCCGCCGTGAGCAGAGGGAGGCCCGCCGCCGCCTCCTTGACGCCGCCGTCCTCTGCACCTCCTCCGCGCCGCCGGTGCCAGCGCACGGGCCAGCTCGAGGTGGGGAGGGGCGGCGCGGCTCGCTGCTCTGCGCGAGCAGGCAGGGTGCTCGCCCGCCGCGCGTGCCCGGCCTTGCTGGCCATGAAGCAGGGGCCGCGGCGGCGCCCTGCTCTGCCCCCCGTGAGCTCGAGCGGGAGGGAGAGGGAGGGAGAGGGAGGGAGGAGGGGCGCGCCCATGGCCGGCGCGGGGAGGGAGCCGAGTAGCGGCCAGGCAGGAGCCGAGCAACAGGGCTGCGGCGGCCGCACGGTGCGGGAGCAGAGGAGGAGCTGAAAGGACGGGGAGAATTGAGGAAGACTCGGCTCGGGAGGGTCAATGTGCAAATATGTTGTCCACGTTAGATCCGACGTGGCGGTCCACGTAGGTGGTCAACGCTGACAGAGGCGTTTTAGACCTCAATTGACACACTTGAATAGATCATGGACCTAAAAATGCACTTTCGAAGTTTATGGACCTAAACAGAACATGTCAACTAGTTTAAGGACCCTTGTGCATTTTACTCTAAAATAAAACAAGGCGCTGATGAATGATTGAGATGGTGTGGCTGGTGATGGATCGGAGTCCAACCACTAATCAGCATGGGGGGCGGGCGTTCCGCCAGCTAGAGTGCTCCGTGTCAGCGGCAGAATCATAGGCCGCGCGCCGGCCGATCCGTACCGTACGCTCCAAACGGGACGCATGTTACGCCGGAATGGAGCATTTCATCGCGTCCAGCGCACTGGGCCAAATAAAATTAGAGCTCGCCGTTGACGGTTTGAGTTTAGTAATCTAAATCTTCTGGCGACATCCGGTAGCAGGCTGAATGAAGCGCAGATCAACACAAGGACAATAATATAGCACTGTAGCAAACGCCCGAAAAGAATCTTAACGAGTGCTCTGATTGATGAAGAAGAAGCGGAAGAAGCAGCAGCAGCGGGAGGAGGAAGCGTCAGGACGCACCAAGGAACCGGCCGGCCAAGAGCAGAACAGGATAGGATGACGAGGACAGACGACGCAACGGCCGGCGCATCCTGTCACGCTATCCACGAAATCTGATGAGGCGTTCTCGCCTTCTAGGATCTAGAGCCACTTGGGGGGAGGGGGTGGCGATTGTTGTGTCCTGGCCGGTCCGGGTGCAGCCTACCACGGCAGCACAACGGACGACGACACTTAGGTTAGGAGCTGATGAGCTCATGGCTTAACTGCTTGGCTGCCATGAGGAGTGGCTGTGTACGGATTGTATATTCAGCAATCATTTAGAGGACGATCAAAGTTGGACTAAGAATGGGTCATATATAATACGCAATTATTGGTCCAGAGGTAGAGGGGTCGGGGTGGGTCATTCAGGCCAGGCCACAACTGATATTTCTTCAACGGTCTCAGAGATGCATTGCTTTGATTAAAAGTTTCATGCTGCAGGACTGGCAGAGTTGCAGCATGAGGAGATGCTTAATGCAGGTTGTTTTTTCTTCTCAGGAACTTTATCTTTTAGTTGCGTGTCTGAGTTTGTTGAAGTCTATATCACGAGACCTTCATTAACGCTTTCAGCACTACTTGGACTGATTGATTGATGATAATTAATCGATATCTGACATGCTTAGTCCCGATGAAAAGATGATCTCACATGCGTGCCGTTAAGTATTCAACACAATGATTACTAGTTAATTATGCACATAATGCATGCATTATCAAATGCAGATCATTTTATTGCTGAAGTCCGTCTGTCCTCATCAGCGTAGAAATAATGCAGTTAAATACTTCTCTTCAATTCTGATTTATTAATGTTAAAACTGACAGGGTTGGGAGCGTCGAAGAAGTACTAAATCCGTACCAATGCGATGGTGCCAACTTAAATAACTTCCAGTTGAGATTGAGCTAAAAAACAATGTATCTATATCTATCAATGGCTGAATCCCCCCTTGAATAAATTTTCTACCAAAAAATATATAATGATGTTGTGTGTGTGTGTGTATCTTTTTCTCATCAATTCAATTTTTTTTAACAAAATTTTTTGTATGATATCAGAATAGGTCCTTGTTACTTTGAGTGAGCTTCTGAAAACATTGGGCATCTATCTTCCTAAATAAGTTATAGTTAAATTAGAGAACCACTATTTATTTGTAAAATAAAGATTAAAATACTAATGAACGAAGAGATATATAAGTCCTATTTTTGTTTTCACTGAAAAAGGAGAATTAAACTCAATGGGTTGATTGACACCATACTCACGTAATTAACCTTTCTAACTCTTTTAAGTAGAGTTGCGTGCATTATCTCTCTCACACACACGCGCGTGCGCACGTACACCATAAAACTCGATCGGGAAGAGGGGTATGATGGCCCCATGTTTTGTTTTTTTATTAAAAGCAAACGACTTCGGCTTTTCGGCCGAGAAAATCCCTCGAACTATGGCTTTTCTAGCCAGTGAGGGGAAAATTTTTAACCTCTATCTAACATTCGCTCCACTAAAAGTCGAACTCAGGACCTGAGAAATACATCGGAGCCATCTAACCAAGTCAGCTAGATGCCCTTTCGCGATCACGCTCGGGGTACACTCTCCTACCACCATGACACCATCCATACCTATATTGATGCGCCCTAGCGCATCTCGAAATATAATTAGAGGTTTGACCATGCTTAACATTAACATGTGATTTACCACTATGTGCATCCATCTACTACATGCAGCGTTTCCATGATTCCATCCTGGAATTCGATTTCAGAAGAATAAAAGACATGTGAACATGTGTTGAGTATGTACTCATGGACAACAACATCCATTCGGGACTCTTTCTTACCAACTAAGCGTAGCTTAGCTCTCCGGCCTCCGCCACTCGCAGAGTTTCAATAAAATCCCAGAGGGGCCCAATTCATCTTTATAGAAAATAGCTTAAATCTAGTGCTTTTGATTTTACTTTAGCAGGTGGGGCCATGCACTCCCTGCCCCTGGCCATCAAGATTTAAGAAGCTCTGCTCCCACTCTCGACATTTCTCGGCTTCTCGCTACTCCCTCTGATGATCTTTATATGACATATTTTAACCGTTCTAGTTCATTCTTATCAAAGCCACAAAAAAAGTTCATGCTTATCAACAGTTAGTTCACATATATTTTTATTTAAACTTACTTTTGCATCGTTATGATTTTGGAAGTTAGTGAGGATCCACCGAGGATCTATATATAGAAATGAACATTGAGTTATTACATCTGAAATTTTTCTTTAACGGGGAGTTTACTAGCTAGCTACTCCAATTCCGTTCCATAATATACGATGTTTAGTTTTATTCTAAACTAAACTTTTCTAATGCTGACTAAATTTATAAAATAATACCAAAATTTCAATCCGCAACAAATGATTGCGCATATTCTTTATTGGAGCAAAAGTCACTGCACACACATATCTCCATATCTATACAGAATCAAAAGAAGAAACGGTGCGCGAACCTATGGATAAGCCGGAGCCACATGGGAGCTCCTCCTCTTCCTGCGAATAATCTAATAATAAAAGCTTTTTTAAAAAATAAAGAATAATCTAATAATTAATCCCATCACCGATGAACATGTTTGTACGCCGGGTCAGTAACATTATTGTTGCATTGTTTTGTTCGCTGCAACCTGCAATCATGCATTATAATTCATTCCCACCTGCGGCCGGTGCAAATTACTACCTGAACAGCATTAGGAGCCAGCAGCAGCCATCATGTGCAGTGTCGTCTTCGAATGGCGCCGTGCCGTTGTTGTGCGTCGTCTTCGATTTCTTCAGCAGCTGCCAAACGCGTGCGCGCGCGCCGCCGGCGGCGGTGACCCATGCCGGGCGGCTAGGTCCGATCGAGCAAAAACTTGACCAGCGTCGCCGCAAAATCATCAGATCATGGACGCGTTCAACATGTGACTCTCTCTCTCGATCGAGATATCGATCGGTCTGAATTTTGCTTTGACGATGGGTCGTCATCGTACTACGTGCGGGCAGGGGTGGTAATATGCCACGACTCTATTGATCACTTCACAGTCCAATTTAATTTTTTTAATTTTTTAACTTAAAATTATTGTATAGAATTAGAGTCCGGTCTTTTTAGTACCCGACTGTTAGATTATCTAGACAAAATTTGACGGCTCTTTATAACCCTGCGTGTGGACAGAGAGGACGCGCTCGTGCGAGTGCTCCAAAGTACAACGCGTGAGGAACGAGAGTACTCTATCCTGTCTGTGATGAGTGAATTGTCAACCGTGCGGTGTAATCGTGCGCTTGGTCTTTGGATTGCAGGTACACGGGCGTCGAGTGTCGACGGGGAGCTGCCGTGGAGGTGCTGTGGCCGATGGACCGTGCGGTGGACGGCGGTGAAGGGCAGCCGGGACCGGAGCTCGGACCAGGCGGCAGCTGTGGCGTCCACTCCTGGATCGAGGGCGCAAGCGGCGACGGAAGGCGGGTTTCTTGGTTTGCGCCACAAAACCAAGGAGGCGGACGACGGTTGAAGACGCCAAGTCGTGGAGGTACGGGCGTCGGTCTCGGAACTGACGGAGGCGACGGGCGTCGACGGCGTCTAGGGCCTCGCTGCGGGCGAGGAGGTGACGGGCGTCGGGCGGCGTCTAGGGCCGTCAGAAGGCCGAGGCGGGAACAGCGTCTAGGGCCACGGCGTGGAGGCGGGAATCTTCCCGCGCGTGAGGTTTTGGCGGTTTTCTCAAAACCGGCCACCTACCCGGGTTTCGCGGACCCTCCAAAACCGCTGAATGGATCTTCATCAAGACGGCGGCATCGTGGAGAAGACTTCGTTCCAAAGAAAGAACCTCGGCCGTCGGATGAGATCGTTGTACAGGGGGTGCTGCAGGCCAACCGGTCTGACCGGTCACTGGCACCGGTCTGACCGGTCTAACCAACCGGTCTGACCGGTCCAGCGTACCGGTCTGACCGGTCCCGCGGGTATAAATACCCCTTCACTTGTGTTAGGTTAATTGCGGCTTTTGTATTGCGTCCGTGAATTGTTCTGTTCCCCAGGCCGCCGCCCCTGCGTCTCTCTCTCCCTGTTCATCTCTTTAGGGTAGATTTGAATGTTATTTGTGTGAGAACTCTTGTGGATTTGATTGGGAAAGGAGGCCCTAACCTCCTCGTGCCCTCTGGGCGGTTGGAATCAATCCATCTCCTCGTTTTGTGCCTTGTTTGATGAGATTTCGATTTTGTTTTTGGTGCACTTGATTGCGAGGAGGTTATGAGTTCTTTGCTGTGATTCCCGTGCTTCTAACTCAGTCTTAAACCCTCTGGAATCACTGGCTGGTTCGAATTCGAGTTCTTGAGTTTTTGAGAAAACCCCAATCCCTTTTGATCTCCCCATAATTCTCAAGATTCGTTGATCTTTAGGCCGAGATCTCTTGGGGATATGTTCACGGGATAGGGGCGAAGCAATCCCCCAAGTTTCACCGATTTTCGTGGTCGTTTGTTCGAGATTCACCGTTTGAATCCAATTTCTCGGGGGTTTTCTGGGTGCTACCGGTCAGACCGGTAGGCACTACCGGTCAGACCGGTCCAGCGCACCGGTCAGACCGGTCCAGGCAGATCAGTTCTGCAGTTTTCCCAATTCGCTTCTGATTTGCTTCGTGGTTTTGCTCGCTCGTTCGAGGCCTTTTGTGTTGGTTTAGCTTTTCCATAGCTATTCCAAACTTTGGCCAGAACGCTTAAGGGCTTGGGTGATTTTCGGGATATAGGCCGACGGTTTGAATTTCGGAAGAAATTTTGATCGGCTCCCATTCACCCCCCTCTGGTCGCCGGCTTCGGTCCCACAACGCGCCAGGCACATGAGGAGGTAGCCTTCCATGTTTTTTTAGAAGAATAAGTTTCCCCTCTTTATTTCAAAGAAACAAAGCACAAAGTGTTGTGTTCAAACTAGGTTTAACGTATTTTAGGCGCGCCCACATGAGAGATTAGTGATAATAAAAAAGGGAGAACAAAATCTTCAGAGCAAGTATAGTGATTGGCGATGAGCCGGTTGGGATCCTATGTGTGTGGAGAGAGAGAGCAGGAGAGAGAGTGTGCGGGCGGCTAGCGAAACGCCTGTGAGCCGGCGAAATCACTTACTCCTCTTACTGTGCACAATAAATACTACTGGAGTGCGCTCTGACCTAGCACGATCTCAGCTAGCTACCGGCGAAATCCATTAGAGCAGGTTTAATAAGCTTGACTATAAGCCAAAACACATCACCAATAGACAAACTTAACAGACAAGCAGTACAACAACTAGTCTCTCACACACACCAACATAATTATTTTTTCTATGTAGGCCCCACTACTAACCATCTGCGCCGAGCTCGCCGAGCAGTCTTGATGAGGGCGGTCCCACAAACCGCGTCAGGACGCCACAAGCTCGGCGCATCGCGGTCGCATACCAGGCGAATCGCTCGGCGCGGGCAGCATCGACAAGCTGGCTTTCTCTCTCCAATTCTCTCTCATCCACGTTAGATTCTTCCTACGTGTCTTGTCGATTCGACTGATGAGGTGTACTTATTGTACCTGCTCTTATCCATGCTCTCAGAGATCGCTTCCTGTGCGGTGGCAGGCTGGCAGCGCTGAACACTCCCCTGTCCCCCAGTTGATAGTACCCAAAAATTTTCACTGACGCACATCACATCAAATCTTACGATACATGCATGGAGTATTAAATACAGTTAAAAAATATAACTAATTGCACAGTTTGGTTGTAAATGACGAGACGAATTTTTTGAGACTAATTACTCCATGGTTGGACAATAGTTACCAAATAAAGCCGAAACGTACTACAGCAACTTTTTCGCGAACTTTTCGCGAACTAAACACACCCCAAACTGGATGATGCATGCTCCTGGGACCCATGTAGTTATAGAGGTCCGATGTAGTTGTAGAGGTTGATGCAGCTTGAACTCTGGCACTTCCAGAGCATGCATCATGTCTGATAGATGCTCCTTCTCACTCTGTTTGCTGTGTTGTGGTTAGTTACTGGTGCTGATTTATTATGAGAGAAAAGTATTGTTGGCTGGCTGGTGGCTGGTGGCTGGTGTTGGTTTGGTGTAAAAAAAATACTGTTGGCTGGTTGAAGCGAAGAGTGAGAAAAAAATACTGTTGGCTGATGCTCCTCCGTCCCATGTTTTTCGACGCACCCTAGCCTATGGCCTTTACTATTCTCTGACGACCCACCACAGGTATACCTGTAGTATTCCCTTGCATTTCTTGAAACGGAACAAAAGTGCAAAATGTGTGCTGAAAAAAGAAGCATGTAAATGATGGTTAGTAGCCAACCACGTGTGTGACGTGTTAGGTACTCTATGGGCCTCTTTGACAGGGCTCCAAAACCGGCTCCAAACCCAACTCCAACCGGAGCCCTGCCAAAAGGTCTAAAATGGAGTTGCTCCAGACTTGAAACCGCACTTGGACCTATGTTTCCACCGGTGCCCTCGATGGGCCCACAAGCAGGAGCGGCGATGATTTCCGAGAGCGGCGCCGAGCGCCGGAGCGGCGGTGTCGGCCGTCGGACATGGGCGGGAGCGGCGCTGGGAGGGAGGGAGGGAGGGGCGTTGGGCGGGCAGCAGCAGCACCGGGCAGAGAGGAGGCGGACGGCGGAGAGGGGCGCGGCGCCGGGCGTCGGGCCTGGGCGGGAGCGGCGCTGGGCGCGCGGCAGCAACGCCGGGAGGAGGGGAGGCGGACGACAGAGGTGGAAGGAGAGGGCGCCAGAGGTGGAAGACGGAGGTGGAAGGCGGGGGAGGGAGCCGCCGCCGGTGGGAACTCGAGGCTGGGGAGGGGGCCGCCGCCGCGCGGGATCATGAGGCTGGGGAGGGAGCCGGCGGCGGCGAGAGCGAGGCGGGGGGGGGGGGGGGGGGGTTGGGCGGCGGCGAGAGCGAGGCGGGCGCCGGGGAGGTGCGCCGAATGGATAAGGAGGAGGAGGGGAAAAATAAAAGGGAGAGGAAAAGAAAAAGAGGGGAAATAAAGGAAAAGAAAGCAAATGGAAAAAAAAGAAAAAAGAAAAAAGAAAAGGCAGTTTAGACATTTCACAACCTCAATCCAACTGGTGGAGCTGTTTTGCCAAACATTTTTCAAAACGACTTTGGCTCCACCCGAGAAGCCGCTCCACCAGAGGAGCCGGAGGCAGAGCTGTTTTTCGAGGAGCCGGAGCTCTAACAAACGGGACCTATATAACTCGCTCCCCCCAACGCTTGACTGGCTATATGCTGACTGCGGAGCGCCAAATAAATATAATAGTATTACTACTAGAACAAGCAGGCCTTTTGCATGCTTGGATTTTAACCTAGTATACCTTGGAAAAGAAAAAGACCACGCCAGATCAGATTGTTAGTCTGCTAGGTCCTAAAATATTTCGCATTATTCACACAGATCAAACGGAAAATAAATATGAAATGTCATCACGCGAGTTCTGGTGTTTGTGAGTACCGGGTAAATATGGGTTCTTTTTGAAACACAATATAGACGTAACACCGTTTATTACATGCATAGCCACTGCCCTTGTTGGATCGACAAATCGTGGTATTGATGAAATTGCTATCGATAGACATACCACGCACATAGCCATTGTGAAGTTTCTCCATAGATGTTAATGAAGGTTGTAGTTTCCACCGGATATGTTTCCCATATAAAAAAATCAGTATTTTTTTTATAAATTTGATCAAACTTAAGACAATTTAAATTTAGACAAATACTAAAAAACACCCTTTTTTAGACCAGCTCTAGTAACGAAAAGATGAAGTTTTACACGATTAAAAAAACAGGAAGGGGGGAATTGTTTCTCCTGTTCAAAACAGTACCTTTTCAGTGACGGGAGGTAAGCAGTGCGTTGCATTGTTTGCTAACAGGAAACTAGTACAAGTGTGATTTTTCAACAAAAAAACTAGTTCAAGTGGGATTATATTTTTCACTTCGAGTCCTATTCTATCTGCAGTTCCACTTTCTAACTTGAAATTTATTTTCACCTGACAAGCAAGCTGAACAACCGCTTCTACCACAGCATATATGCAACTTGTCTTCTTGGGATAAAAAGAAACTGAAATAATTGATAGACCAACCGTTAAGTTTCCACGTGTTCAACGAACGATGCACGAACGGAGTACGCCATCTCTCTAGACTCTAGTTATAAATACAGGGACCTACAAGCTCTCAGGTACCACCAAGCCACGGAAGGAGCATGCAAAGTATAGCTCGCACGTCCAACATGGCCGGAGCACACAAGCTTGGCGAGCTCTTGCACCGCCTGCACCGGTGCTCGGTGGCCGTGCTCGACAGCGCAACGTCCCTCGTGTGCTCGCTCTCCAAGGCCTACGCGCAGCACCAGGTCACGGATCGCGTGGCGCGGTCGCGGCGCGCGCTCCGGTGCAGCGCCGGCCAGGTGTGGCGCCGCGCCGCGCGCCTCAGCTCGCTCCTCGTGCACGTCCTCTACTTCGCCGCCATCTCCGGCGCCGGGTGGGGGCTCCTCACGGCGCTCAAGGTGCGGGCGCCGCATAGGAGGCCCCGCGGCATCGACATGCTCTTCACCGCCGTGTCGGCCGCGACGGTGTCGAGCATGTCCGCCGTCGAGATGGAGGTGTTCTCCAACGGCCAGCTCCTGGTCCTCACCGCGCTTATGTTCATCGGCGGCGAGGTGTTCGTGTCGCTCGTGGGGCTCGCGTCCAAATGGCTCGAGCTGAGGAAGCAGATCATCAGGAACAGATCGCGCGTAGACAGCCACGACGACGTCGAGCTCGAGACGCCCACGGTGGCGGCCGCCGGCGCCGAGGCTGCCGACGCCTACGAATCGTGGTCGATAGCTACCACGGCCACCGAAGCAGAGTATAGCACCCCGATGGTCGACGCGAAAATGCTGCGGCGCAATGCGGTCCGCTCGCTGTTCTACGTCGTCCTGGCCATCCTCCTTGTGGTGCACGTCGTGGGCGCCGTCGCCGTGGCGGCGTACATGCGCGCGGCGCCCGGCGCGCTGCGGATGCTGAGACGCAAGGCCCTGGACGTGTGGACCTTCGCCGTGTTCACGACGGTGTCCACGTTCTCCAGCTGCGGGTACATGCCGACCAACGAGAACATGATAGTGTTCAGGCGGGACGTGCCGCTGCAGCTGCTGCTCGCGCCGCAGGCGCTGGTGGGCAACACGCTGTTCCCGCCGCTGCTGGCCGCGTGCGTGTGGGCGGCGGCCGCGGCGACGGGGCGCGAGGACCTCGCGGAGGTCGCCAGGAAGGGCAGGGAAGCGACGGGGTACTACCACCTGCTCCCGGCGCGGTGGTGCTGGAGGCTGGCCGGGACGGTGGTCGGGTTCATCGCCGTGCAGGCGGCGCTGGTCTGCGCCATGGAGTGGGGCGGCGCGCTGCAGGGGCTGAGCGCCGGGGAGAAGGTGTCGAACGCGCTCTTCCTCGCCGTGAACTCCCGGCACACCGGCGAGGCCACCCTCGACCTCTCCACACTCGCGCCGGCCGTCCTCGTGCTCTTCGTCCTCATGATGTGAGCTCTCTCTCTCTCTCTCTCTCTCTCTCTCTCTCTCTCTCTCTCTCTCTCTCTCTCTCTCTCTCTCTCTCTCTCTCTCTCTCTCTCTCTCTCGCCGATAGATGCATATTAGACTAGTTACTTTCCTGCGTTAGCACATTAGAATCTACAGGCTACAGAGGACACAAGCTACTGGGATTCTACTTTCTCCAAGCCATGCATGATATTTGAACAATGACCTCTATTCAATACTTTGTTTGTGTAGGCGCTTCGTCGTGCATGTTACCTATTCGAGTATATTCTATAGCTTGATTGCTGCTTATTGTCCCTTTTGTTTCAAGCATATTGACTATATATGCAGCACAAAGTACTCCATACGTTCCAATTTACATACCATTTTAGCTTTGTCCTAACTCCTAACCATACTTGTCTAACTTTAACAAGTTTATAGAAAAATATATTAACATCTACAATATCAAATAAATACACTGAAAATATATCCATGGTCTATCTATTTAAAATATTTTGATGTTTTAGATATTTATATATTTTTCTATGGTCAACTAAATAAGTTTGACTTAAAATTAAATAAATTATAATTTTAGTCTGAGAGATAAATATTTTAGCAAGCCAGGTGTCCCTTTTGTTTCGAGTGACACTTGTCTCCCAGAAAAATAAAAGCTTGATGCTCGCGGGCAGCTCCCCGCGACTAATCATTCCTGGGTCCAAAAAGGATCAAACCCATTATTAGTTTTAGATTAATTTAATATATTCTTTTCTTATTACTCCTTCTATTTTTTTATTAAATTTGGCTAACTTTGACCCAATTTATAGAAAAATATAGCAATAAATATACTATCCAATATATGCACTATCAAAATATATTTCATGGTAGATTAAATAAAATTAATTTAGTACTATAAATATTAATATTTTTTATGAATTTGATCAAGGTTGGTCAAATTCGACTTAAAACAAACCTAATACGATATGTAAATAAAAACAGAGGGAGCTCAGTGAGTTGAGCCCGTTGGTGGCCGCACATAAAAGTTTGAGTCACAAAGCTAGGTGTAAGGATGCAAGTAGCTAAGTACTGTGTAATTGTTCAGTTTCTTTTTATCCTACATTTATTATTTGAAATGTAAATTAATTTACTCGTGGTCTTAGGAAGTGTCTTGTTTAGTTGTGGCTGGTGTGCTTTCTTTGTTTTTTTTTAAAAAGAAGTTGCTAGTTGTACTTTGCTGGTTGCTTTCTCTTTTTCCTATATTACTAATATTTACGGCAAATCTCAGCTGTGTTTTTGAAAAATAGATGCAAATTAATTAAAATGGAATGCATAAGTTTTGGGTCGATTCAATCAATGAGCTAAAGAAAACAAAACTTGCATCGTTACTTTACTAGTCGCGCAGTCTCAGCTCGATTTGTTTTGCGAGTTGTCAGCCTTACGGGCTATACTAGTAAAGCTTCTTAAGGTGGAAACTGCAAAATGCTCAGGTCATATCATAATGTTGCAACAATGCCCTTTCTATAGTAGTAAAGTTTACTTAAGGTGGAAATTGTAAAATGCACAGGTCATATCATAACGTTGCAATAATCTAAGATTAGGTGTAGTTAGGATGTTCACTTACCTGCAAAGCTTAACCGGTGGTAGTCTGCGATCGGCGCCGGCCGGAATCTTCTATAACGGACAAGCACCACACCGGAATTTTCTACTCATGAATTATTGCAACCTTTTTAATGGACAAGTTGGTCGGTTTCCGTCTTACGTAGGTGCAAGCATGTGATGGCAGGAATTTCTTATCCTCCGACTTCCAAAATCTTCACTCGTGCCGTTTGTTATTCACGGGGACGGGCTATCCTTGTCTAGACTGTTCTGCCAAATAATAGAGTAAAATATATATATTATATTTTCTAAGCACACAATTTTTGACCAGATATGGTGGTAGCCGGTTAGCTTTGATATTCCAAGTCTCTCCATTCAAACACAGGCCCATGTGCCACTCGCCTTCATCAACTTGCCGAGAATATGCTCTCCTTTTTTTTGGGGGGGGGGGGGGGGGTTGTGGACCCGAGTGGAGCTACCACACTAGCCCACTCCATACAAGATTCCTTGTTTTGAGCCTAAACCGGCCCACTCGTGTTTTGTTGCTGAAATATTTTTTTATTGCAGAACAAATTTTCAATTGTTCCAGACATTTGCCGCAATGGATGCCTACTTTTTGTGAAGGCAAAATAGCCAAAATTATCCCTAAACTATGGGTCTCGAACAAATTTGGTTCCCGAACTATAAAAATATCCAATTTAGTCACTGAACTATCATAATCGGCTCAACTTCGCCCTTTAGTCTGACGTGGCATGCAATGTTGGCTCATCCGGTCATCGTCCAGTGAGCTTGGGATGTGAAATGCCATTTTTACCCTACATCCATAGAACAGATTTAACATAGGCGAATTCCAGCCTGTATCGAGCCAAACTGCTTCCTCCCCTACCAGGTTTGCAGCCATAGTTGTGTTTCACACCTCCACGATGCTGGGAAGGAGAGCAGCCTGGATGCGGACGGCGAGCGACCTAGCTGCGGTGGCTTCGCTGGCAGGGAGGGGCGGCGACTTAGGCTACCTAGGAGGGGAGGCGACCTGGCAAAGGAGGGAGCGGTCTGGCTCGATGTAGGATGAAAGCTTTCTGTGTTAAACCTGCTCTATGGATGAAGGGTAAAAATGGTATTTCACATCCCAAGCTGACTGGACGGTGACTTGAGGAGCCACGTAGAATAAAGTTGGACCAGTTAGGATAGTACTTCACGGACTAAATTGGATGTTTTTATAGTTCAAGAACTAAATTGAGCCGGGTGTTGAGGAACGATTTGGTTACTTTGCCTTTCATGAATGACAAAGTTGACACAAGTTGATGAGAGACGACGACTCTTTCCCACCCGTTACACCAATTTTATGAACAAGTCATGCACTAGTAAGTTAGTACCATCATTTTGGTCCAAAGCGCCCAATTTGAAACGGGCAATAGCTAGTTATGCAGGCAGTCAAGAAGAGTCAACACCTTGCCTTGCATCAGACCAAGAAGATCCAAAAGGGTAAAGAACATGAGGATAGAATCACATAAAAACTCCACCCTGTATCCTCTGAGGGTGACATTTCACTGAAATGGATGGATATATCCTGCCTATCGTGTCCAATCATAGATATTGAAGGCGGACTGAGTGCCCTTGTACACTAAAACAAAGCATTTAAGTTGACATTTGGAAAGCAATAAGATTTTTTCCCAATGATCTTCTGCCAATTATAGTTAGCACCGAAGTTTTTCACTGACAAGGATTTTTAGTAGATATTGCATGTTTCTAAGCCATTCTCATATTGTTCTCTAAAGTCCATTCATATCAGTGGTTCATGCCACTATGCGGCCACGAGCAGTCAAACGTAATTTCAATTCAGCCACAGTTCCCATCTTCTTGTCACTTCATTTGCTGTTGCTGAGGATAAATCAAGGCACCAGAGTGTTCATCGAGGCCGAGTTACATCACCTTAGCTGACCTGTTGTCTAGTTTTGGCATCCAAAGAGAAAACAGAAGATATGCTACATGACGCAGTGGTTTTAGATCCGCCTTAGTACAAAACTGCATGCACACACCTGAGTTTCGTTGCAGTAAAGCAGTCGTGTTCCGAAACTTTGAGTAGAAGTACATTTTTTCAGCTGTTCTTGTCTCAAATTCTGCTCATTATTGCTTCTAGGTATCTACCTCCATACACAACATGGTTTCCATTTGATGAGAATACAACCACAAGGGATAATTCCACGGGGAGCCAGGGAATCAGGTTCCTCAAGAGCACAGTTTTGTCACAACTCTCCTACCTGACAGTCTTTGTCATCGCCATCTGCATCACTGAGAGGAGAAAGCTCAAAGAAGATCCCCTCAACTTTAATGTGCTCAGCATTATCGTCGAAGTTGTCAGGTAATTGGTTACTCCTAGTAGTTAACAGAATATAAAATTATCATGCATACAGAACCAATCGATAATATATGCGATAATAAGAACTTCAAGTTGCGGTTATGTGGTAAATGTTTGCAAAACGTCTAAGGAAATGTACATGTCTGACAATAATACAGATTGAAAGAAACACATTTCCATTTCTATCTTTTGGTACGTTTGCTTCCTTGAATCTGACATGTTTTAGTTATGTTTTGCAGTGCTTATGGAAATGTGGGGTTTTCAATGGGCTACAGCTGCAGCAGACAGATCAATCCTGACCAACTTTGTACAGATAAATGGACTGGTTTCGCTGGGAGGTGGAGCGACTCTGGCAAACTCATACTAATTATTGTGATGTTCTTTGGAAGGCTTAAGAAGTTCAGCATGAACGGAGGCAAAGCCTGGAAGCTTAGTTAGATGCAGCACCTGATACATTGCATGTTCCTGCAGTTATGGAATCCGATGAAGAATCCATATAAGGTCACAAAACAAAGAAGAAATGCCTTCTGTTCTCTCCTCTTTCCCCACTATATGTTCCTTTTCATGCAGAAGGGAACCTTCTACTTGTCATCCTTGCACAGATTCTCCTGCAAGTGTTGGCAGTTTTAGATTAGGTCAAGAAAAGTTAATCAAGAAAAAAAAATCAATGTGCTAATTAGCCTGATTCTCTTCACATGCAGAGAAGATTTTGCAACTGCAACAATAGTTTCTTGCAATTGGTCGATGCCAAAAAAAGCTGAATGTTGTAGCGGTTGCATGCAGTTTATAACATCCAGATACAAAAATATGTTAGAAGTGATTACAAAGATTGGGAAAACCTCACTAACGCAGCAAGTTAGTAGCAGCGGAAATCAGCCCAAGATGTCAACCTATTCACACAGGGCAACATATTCATCACACATATTGTAGAGGAAATCGCAGCAGCATCACATCAATCAAGAGACACCAGATTTAACGTGGAAAACCCCCACAGGACCAACCAACCAAATCTTCTTCCACTATTTGCTCGTGGGATTACAACAAGTTTCTCTCTAAATAGCACTAGAGGCTCATATACATCAAGATTTCACTATCTTTGACAGCAACAAGATTTGGGGCTGCAAGCTCGAGTTTAGAAGGACCTCACCAAGGAATGATGGAACTGCAGATTGGAGGCACCAAGGATGTGGATCTGAAGATTCACAACCTTGAGGACGAATCCCTCTTGCTCCCTTGCAAGATCTCCTCTTCAATCTCCTTCTTCCCTCTCTTCTCTTCTCCTTTTGGGGGCTCTGTTCTGAAATCTAGTAGCTCCCTCTCTCCGCCTATTTCTAGAGTTTTCTTCCTTCTCTTATAAGGAAACACACTAGGTGCTAAATGCACCAAGATTGGTCCACACCTTAGGCTATATTTCTCTTACATGTGGGGCAGCTCACAGTGAGCATTTACTCTCCCCATTGCCCCCATCATGAGGAGGATTTTCCAACATCAAGTGGTGGCCAATTTACATCGTATATCTAGAAGTATTTGACATCATAAAAGACTGGTTTCTAGGGAGAAACACTACATTGCAAAATATCCCAACGTCAGTAGTCATTACTTTCCCATAGAAATAAAAGGAGGTAACACATGTGCAACTGAGGTTACGATACATTGAAAAATGGAGGGAAATTAAAGATAAAGAAAAAAGCTCCACTAGACTTTGTGGATGGTGGCACATTTGTTCCCACAACAATAGATACTGTAGAGTAATGAAGTTATAAAGCTCATCTTTGGGTTTAAGGAATCTGGATGATAAAAACCACACCGCTAGTAAAAATTAATAAGATGAAAATAAACACCAATCTGTGTTGTAAACTTGAAGTCAGTTAAGAGAGTGCAAAAGGAGCAGCCAAAGTCATAACCATCATTTATATCTATAACCAAAATATTGCCATCTTCTGTGGATCATTGCAGAATAGAAACTAAATATAGAAATTTACATCGGTGGTTTAAAAAAAGAAAACTCGAAAGCGCGGGAAAACTACGCTTCATCCCCCCGAAGGGTTACAGATATGAAGGGACTGTAACACTCCCTAAGAGCCAAGGCAAGGAGGAAGGAAACTCCTCTAGCCCCAGCAATAGACCACTGGTGCAGATCTTCAGAACTAGAATGATGCAATTGTGAAAGATAGTATTTGAGACATCATGGGTTTGATTGTTGAGCCAAGTGATAACCATAAATAAAGGATAATCCTCATATGCAAACACAATCCTTAATAAAGGATGCTGATCACCAAGAATACTTCCACTCAGGAACATATGGTGGTTACATATTATAATAATAGAAGCACATGCTTGCCCATACATCAATAATACTTGAGGACTGGGCCCTGTAGACACAATCAGTATCATAACTACAGAGTTGGCACCTTCTCTTGCTCCATCCTACGTATTGAGCTCCAGAGCTGAACCGCATTGTGAGATGGTGACGAGAGAATCCTTGAGACCTTCTAACACCATGAAAATAGAATCAGTTGCCAACTCCCACAATTTGAACTCAAAGCCCACAGACCTCCAACAGTGCAGAATGCAGCGATTTGGTTTAGTTCTAGTTACCATGCAGCATTTTCCATCAAATATAGCCATGAAGCCCATGATACATAGTTCCGAAGTTGTTAGGACCATTAAGGAGAAGGTTAAGCATCTTCATGAGTTTCTGTCATTGAGGCTTTGTTCCATCTCCAAATGTGCAAACTATTTCTTCAGACGCTCTTACATGGTCCTCCAAAGAAATTCCTTGTTAGTTCACCTTATTTACTTCATCTCAATATCGTTTATTGGTTTCCTTGCCCTTAAGAATCTCACTCCGCAGCATAAGCCAACTCCAAGGAGCCTGGACCTCACCTTCACCTCTGTGTCCACGCTGACTGTCTCAAGCATGGCAATGGTCGAGATGGAGGACTTCTCTGACCAGCAAATCTGGGTTTTGATCCTTCTAATGTTGTTGGGTGGAGAAGTGTTCACTTCAATGTTGGGGCTACACTTGAATGTCAGGGCTAACACATATGAGATCCTCCAGAAGAGACTGCCCTCATCATGCAGGGACATTGACTTCCTTGATTCTGTAAACAGGAGTTGGAGTAATATGGAAGATATTAATCCAGAAGTAACCACATCACATAAATAGGTACAGGAAAGCAAAAGCATGAATCAGAAATATTGCAAAACATTGGCTCATGTCGTGGCAGGATACTTTGTAGTGGGTGTTATTTGCAGCTGTCTAGTTGTTACCATTTACATTTGGACTGATTCAGAAGCAAAATATCTGCTGAAGAGTAAAAATATCAAAATATGGACGTTCTCCATCTTCACAGCAGTGTCCTCAATTGTAAACTGTGGCTTCACTCCAGTAAATGATAACATGGCAATATTCAGAAAGAACCCTGGTTTTCTCCTTCTAGTTATCCCACAGATTTTAGCAGGCAATACATTGTTCACACCACTCTTGAGGCTAAGCATATGGGCCTTGGGGAGGGTCAGCAGAAGAGAGGAATATACCTACATTCTTCAGTACCCTGTGGAGACTGGCTACACGTTTATGCAACAACAGAAGAATGCTATTAACCTGGTTCTGACTGCAGTAGGGATCACTTTGCTGCAAATGATGCTTCTTTGCTATTTTGGGTGGGACTCAAAGCCCTTGGAGGGATTGAATTGGTTCCAGAAGTTGGTGTGCATGCTGTTCCAGAGTGTGAATACAAGACATGCTGGTGAAGCAGTCATTGACATCTCAAACCTTTCTCCAGCAATATTGGTGCTATTTGCTCTTTTCATGTCAGTAAGCCCCCCAACCTCTGTTCACATTGTTAATTTCAGTAAGTTCATTATCACTCAGATGAGTAGATTATATCTTATCTGTATATGCATTATTATAGGAGTTTAAGAAGCACCATAACTATTTCATTTTCTCAGTTTTAACAGCAAAGAGCAAATTAAGCTTAATATGTGTAGATTGATTCTGGATTGAAGATGCTAATAGTTACAATGGACCAAACAATGAAATAAATTGCTTAGCATGCAAAAGGCTGCTGCATATTCTCACAATGGTTTTATTGTTTAAATGAAATTCCAGGTGATAACTTGAAAAAAATGAATTGTGCTACCTAGCTGATCCTTCTTGCATAAAAGTAAGTCAGAATACCACCCACAGCACGCGTAACAGAAGCACCAAGATAGACCAAAGTCATAACAAGTACATAAAACTTCATAAGAACTGCATTGTTATGGAAGCCAAACAAGTAGAGGCCAACAAGCGGAGGAACATAAAAGCCCCAAACTCACATGGTCAGTTAACAGGCATTGATAAAAGTCAACATAGCACACATGCACACAAAATTTCACATCAATCTGCATAGTGCCCCTAAAAAGGAAGCTATTATGGTTCACATTCATTTTATAATTATACCATGATCAACATGATACCAGTAGACTCCAGTGACAAGAGACCATTGCCTTGCAGGTACCATCCTTCTGGTGGCTCATCCCTTCCAAATAGTGCAGACGACCTGACACTGACAGAGAAAGGAGAAGATAAAAAGAACGGGATAATATGGAAGAATTTCATCAATAGCAAGCCCATTAGTTTAGCAACATTTATAATTTTAGCATGTATAACAGAAAGGAAGTCGATGTCACTCGATCCATTAAATTTCAACATATTCAGCATAATATTCGAAGTGGTCAGGTATGTTATCACCTTTACCCAAAACTATGTGCATATTGGAAAGCAAAAACAAATAGGAACTAGTTTGTATAGCATAAATAGGTAAAAGCAATCAACAAAAGCTAGAATGAATAAAATTTCCAGAGACACATCGGATCTGAAACATTTAAATATCTACCTTTATCTTAGCTGTTTCCAGACAACCATGACACACATTCCCGCCCCCCCCCCCCCTTGCAGCGCATATAGAAATGTGGGATACTCACTAGGCTACAGCTGTGAGAGATTGCTGAAACCCGATGCGACTTGCAAGGCCGTTTCGTATGGGTTCGTCGGCAAGTGGACTGACGAAGGTAAACTGATCATTATCCTGGTGATGTTCCTCGGGAGGTTTAAGAGGCTCAAGTCTGAATGCAAGGAAACCTTGAGTGACCATGTAAAACATCACATCCATCAAAATTGTGGAAACCGTGCTGTCAGCAAACTGTGAGCATGAGGCAAAAGTTTATAGCTGTAAATTGATGAGAAAATGGCATCACCTAACATTACAAAGGGGGAAAAATTGAATCAGCCCAAACCTGACCTGCCTCATGCATCACCCAAAATTGCATCCCGCGTTTTGTGCTACGAATAATTATAGGGATTTGGGGGGAATGAGTAAACGGAGCTCCAGCAGGTTGTGTGAGAACCACTGAAATCCCGTGAACTCTTAACTGGGTCAGGAGGAATCCTCATGGTACAACCACCACATCATTGCAACTAGATTATATATTAACCTTATATGCTGGAATGTACCGAGTGTCAAGAGATGAACTGAGCGAGGATGGTGCGGTGGTGACCCCAGAAGGTGAGCCGCTCCAGGGAGGAAGGGGACAGCTGTGATGTCGCCGGCGTGCAGACCGATGCCCCCGCGCCGCACATGGACGTCCTCCAGCTCCGCGGACATCGCGCACCCGCAGGCCGCCGGCCGCCGCAGTTGCTTCCCTCGCCGCCTCCAACATTTTTTGGCGTACCAACATTTTGCAAGCAAACCAATCATACCGAAATCTCCAGTTTGCTGGGCCAGGGAGGCAGGTCAGGTTTGAGGTCGGGACCAACTTGGGCCGTAAACCGTGGGCCCACATACCGAATGCTCAGAATTTGTGGATCGGCCCAGATTTCTTGCTGAAACAAGAGGTTGCACGACGACGACGATGTGGGAGGAGGAATGGTCACTTTAGCAAGCGTGCGCGTATGGCTTAAGCCTTTGTAAGTTGGGTTCGGCGGGGCATCGACATCACAACATGTGCGCCCGGGAAGTAGTGCGTCTTTTTCTTTTTTATATTTAAAAAAAATAAAAAATTCAAAAAGATATGTCCGTTTTGAAAAATTTCGAAAATAGCCCCCGGTCGCCCGCCCCAGGGGCGACAGGGGTCCTGTCGCCCAAGCAACGGGCGACAGGACCTTAATGTAATTTTTTTTTGAATTTGCAACGAGATCCCTGGCCGAGGGTGTGTGGAGGGATGGGGTCCTGTCGCCCCCTCAACGGGCGACAGCCCCCCCCCACGGGCGACAGGGGGTCTCCCACCCTATATAAGTTCTGGTCTCCATTCCCTTCTCATTTGAACCCAAAAATTGCACCAAAAATTCAGGAAAAAAAGATAGGGGTGAGGAGAAGAAAATCGACGAAACTCTGCCGAATTGCGCACTTGTGATCTACCGGTAACTTCCGTATGAATCCATTGATATTGTATAACAATTTAATTTAGTTAGCGGATTAGCTGAATTAGATTTTGTGCTTTAGAACACTCATTTAGTATTACAATTTCAGTACTATTACAGACTTATTTTTAAATTAATTATGAATTAGAATAGAATTATGACAGTACCTTATTGATATTGCAGCATAAGGCAATGGCTGCCTCCAATTGTGGAGGATTTTCATGGACCGAAGAAAAATCTAGAATAATACTTGATATCATGACCCATCTTGTTATCAGTAAGAAGTTGGATCCGTTAGCGGATGGTACGATAGAGATGGTGTTGTCCAAAGTAGTAGATTTTAAAGATTTCACATTATTTTGAGGTATTACAACGCAAGATGTAAAAGGACACCTGCTAGAACGTCGAAAGATATACAAGAGAGTATGTGAACTAGCGAATCATCCTAATATCATTGGATTCTTACAAAGTTCTTGTAAGATATGGATGCGGCCAGAGGTGTATGAGATGCACATTAAGATAACTCTCATTCAGTTCTAATCCCGTCCGTCATTTGGAATCCATATTTATGATTTCAGTAACATTATTGTTTAATTATATGCTAGGATTACCCTGAGGACACGGAGTTGATTAACAAATCGATACCAAATTTCCGTAAATTGGTATGTATCTTCGGTGGACTTATGCCGCAAACTAGACGAAGGAGGTAGATAAGATCTTCGGGTGATAGTACTTGGCCTGCGCAAGAACAGATGACCGGAGGTTCGTCGAGTCATGCTGCAGCACCTCAAGCACCAACTTGTGTTAACTGGGATGACGACATGGATGACTTCATGCCCCCCAAACCATGGCCTCCAACACATGATGTTCCTCCCCCTTTACATGAACCTAGAACCAGAAAAGAGACAAAGGGAAAGGCAAGAGGTTCGTCAAGTCATGTTGCACCACCTGCAGCACAAACTTGTGTTAACTGGGATGACGACATGGATGACTTCATGCCCCCCAAACCATGGCCTCCAACACATGATGTTCCTCCCCCTGTACATGAACGTAGATCCAGAAAAGAGAGAAAGGGAAAGGCAAGAGGTTCGTCGAGCCATACTACACCACCTGCAGCACCACCATCTGTCAACTGGGATGACGACCTAGATGATTTCATGTCATGATCTATAACATATGATGTTCATCGGTTTAAGATGTATTCGCATTTAGTATTGTTAATGTTGTATTATGCTTGTATGTATGTCTCGTACCTAACTTGCATTCACTGGACATGTACATAATGTCGAGTTTGAATCGTACTTATTCGTAATGGAGCATCGAAACATAAACATACCATCTATCGTATGTAATGGAAAATACGAGAGTGATCAGATGCGAACGTTGAAGTGTACTAATAAGCGGTCCACAGCTATCTCATTACAAATAAACATCAGAGATACAAACATCAGATATATCTAACCACCCCTAGGGCGTCGGACCCTCTTAACCCTCTGCTGGGCACAGACATGGCCCTCGGAGTAGGTGTGACGATCCGGAGACCTCACCTGTCGCTCAGGACGCAAAGAGGGCTACGGTGTCTGCTGCTGAGAGATCCCAAGTGGTGCTCCTCCTAGCTGTGAATACCCCAAGACATCGGGGTCACCGTGCGTGCCATGTGAGTCTGGAGTCAAGCTGTCGAGTTCATCTAAGGTGACGCCCTTGTTATCTGGAACAAACGTACTCGAAACAAACTCTACGTAACATATAAATGTAAACCAACATATGTTGCGTGGTAAATTAGTGAGAGTATTGAGAGAGTGTTTTGTACCTGGTCGAAAGGAGGAAGAAGGTCCGGCACCCGCATCGGGGTAGAATCCTACGCATAAAATGCGGATGTTAGCGTACGCTCGTGTCTTTCGTCATGACATGTAGGAACCGAAATACGAAATATAAACTAACCTGTGTAGGCAGGTATCTGTGGCCCTGGTACCATCCCTGGATACGGTCCGCCAACTGGTGCTGCCCCTCTAAACATTCCAGTATGGCCGAACGCAGTAGCTGGATCGTATCCTGTTTGTGATATTAGTAAATATGTAGCAACACTTGATCTAATTTTAAAGAGATATCTACGTTACCTGCAGTTGTGTAGTACTAAGACGTCGGCCCGTGCACGGTCGCCGGACACGGGAACGACGACGAGGCCTGGGACGACCCGTGGCTGTCTTCATACTGCACATGGCTTCTCAAGTTGTGCAGTACTGAACGCAACTGGTCACGCTGCCTCGACCATGCCTCTGTCTGCTCAAACTGGGTCATTGGGGATCCGGCACGTACCCTCGTCAGGTAAGTCGAGCAGTTTGTCTCCATCATGTTGCAAAGGTGAAACTGCATCCATTGAGTAAAGGAACAGTTAGTAACACATAAATTATCATATGAATATTAATATATATATATATATATATATATATATGTGCAAATATGATCAAGAGACTCACCGCGCCAGCTAGTGCCTCCACGTGGTGCCGGGCATAGCCATCCTGAGACATCGCCTGGTGTGGCTGCGAGTGAGTGTCAACATAAACCAGATGAGCCCGAGTCTGGGGTAAGTACCAGGTGAGGTAAGCCCTAAAGGAGTTGTCTGTGTGTGGTCCTGTTGGATGGACCAAGTGCTCATCTGCCTGTTCCCATTGGTCCACCCACGGCTGCATCTTGGTGAGCCAATCGCAGAGCACGGCAAGCCACTCCTTGACAACCTATAAAAGTGGACCACGAAGAATCATTAGATTCGACACGAATGTATGAGCCAAGTTCATTCATAATTACCTGTGGTCCTGGCGACTGACACGCTCCAACGCGGTGGGCACCGAAAACTCCTGGCGCTGCCCAAATTGTCTCCTGACTCTCCAGGGGCAATATGCCTCAACCGCGATGTCGTAAACCAGGACGGCTGTAGTAAGCCACAGGCTCCCAGAAAACGTCCTCGGGCGTCAGCATGTCGAGCTCCGAAACAAACTCAGGATATGCGCGTCTAACCTACGCATGCGCCCAGGACCTCTGCAGTCCGAATAAGTAAAATTAAAAGTGCACTAATGCATCGTGTAACAATGAATAACAAAATTAGATTTGTTGCGAACATACCTGACGCCAGATCCAGAGAGTTCCCATAGTGGGCCTGTCATCCTCCTCATCGCCGTACATGGCCTAGTGGTAAGGCTCGTGGCTGACGATGGGCCGACCAACGGCTAGCCTCTCATACGACCAAAGTTGCAGCAGTAGTGGGCACCCTGCCAGGATAGTGTTCCCATGTGTCTTCCTGCAGCCGTTGCAGAGTCCACGGTAAGTGGCTGCAAGTACCGCCTCACCCCAGCTGTAGGCCGGTACGTCCTCATCCCCATCCGCAACCTCCCGTGCATACGGAAGGAGAATCTTATCGACCGAGTTGCCATGAGTGTTGTTGAACATGATGTAACCAAACAACCAAAGCAGGTACGCCTCCAACGATCTGGTCACACTGTACTCGTCGGCATCCGCAGGCAACAGGGTAGGCTGCATAAACAATTAAGATTAATGGTTTGAACTAACAATGCAACATGTGAATTGTAATAATTAAACTTAAATATGCAATGAATACGTACTGTAAACTGTAGGAACCAGGTCTTCAAAGGATCTGCTGCTCGCGAGTGTGGGTTGATCGGACCTGCTTCTTCCACGCGGTCAACCAGGGCAAAACGGGCCTCCAAGTCATCCTTCCACGAGACCGCCACCACACGCGGACCTACAGCCTCTCCGACGATAGGGAGGCCGAGGAGGTAGGCCACGTCCTACATCATAGGAGTCATCTCCCCACACGGGAGGTGGAACATGTGTGTCTCCGGCCTCCATCTGTCAACGAGCGCCGTCAGGAGGGATCGGTCGAGCTGAATTGTCCCACCCTCGACAAGACGGCCCAGAGTCAGTAGACCGGACTCACGTAACCTGCAATAAACAAAACTGTCGAAACAAAGGAATACCGACGAATACATAAGTGATAAACAATAATATTTCATTACATACCTGTCAACCCAATCGTGGTGTATAGAGATCGTCTCCCCAGGTGGACGAGGACGTAGCACCTCTAGGGCTCGGTGCTCAACTGCTGCAAAGAAAGACCTGTGGCTCGAGTCGATAACTGGGTCTAGCAAGGAGTCCATCTTCATACCTGTATTCAAAAATATATGAGAACACATAGGTACATATATGTTCCATACAAACTGGACGCACGATATTTATACATTACAGATAGGTTCGATACAAACTGGACGCATGATTACTACATATTACAGATAGGTTCGATACAAACTGGACGCACGATATTTATACATTATAGATATATTCCATACAAACTGGACGCACGATTACTACATATTACAGATATGTTCGATACAAACTCCACGTACGACTAGTATATAGGTACAAACTGCACACTGGTGGATCATGACACCGAGTGCCTTCCACGAGCAATTCTCGCCGATGATCGTCTGAACGTAGGAGGTGCTCCATCTCTGGGATTTCCGGAAGGACCGACGTCAGCAGCATCGTGAAGTGCATTCTGAGGATACTTCTTATAGTTGTGACCCAATGCTCCACATTGGCTGCAACGCTTTTGTGCCTTGCTTGCTTCGGACTCGTCCATACCATTCCGAATACGACGTGTCTGACGACGGCCTTTGCCTTTCCTAGTGGCTAGATCAGGAATAAACATCTTATCCTCATTATCCTGAATGAAAGGTCCCACTATTCCAATCCCGTATACCTCATGTCTCCAGGTGGATACAGCTGCTTCCTTGCTGAAGTAAGGTGAAACAAATACTCCTGGCTGCAACCCAGACTCTGCACATGTCGCAATGAGATGTGAGCATGGCAAATGCAATAACTTAGGCTTCATGCAGGAGCAGAAGGCTTTGCCATCTACTGTAATCAAACTCTTCTGTACCACCCTATCTCTACGGATACCACGACCAGTTCTATTCTTGCATAGAACCTCAAATCTATGCTACATTGTACCTGTCGATATGACGCAGTGCAGTTTGGCATTTTCAATCTTCTGTTGCATATATTGTGTCACTCTTGTGCAAAACTGAATTTGGGGGTTGCTGATGTTTATGCTTGCAGCCATGTAACGCTCTCTGAAATACTTCATGCACCCATACATGATGAACTCAACAATTCACACAAGAGGAAAGGCACGACAAGAACGCATAACCATATTGAAACACTCTGCATGGTTCGTTGTCTCAATACCATACCGTATTCCGTTGGTATCATAAAGGAATGACCATTTCTCCTTAAGTGCACCTCGAATCTAGTGTGAAAATGGCTTCTCAATTGAATCCCTAGCCTCTGCAGCCTGACTCGTGCTTGTTCCTGATGCCCTTACCTTCACTAGCTCTGCAGTCAACTGATTAAGCATCTGTCATAATACATTGAATTTTCTCTGTTGATTTTGGGTGCACAACCTCTTAAACATGTTCTTAAAATCCTTGTTCTTGAAGTGGTCATAGAAGTTTGCACCCATATGCCTAATACACCACCTGTTTTGGACATCGGGCCACAATGGAGGCGTTGTCGCAGTTTCACGTTGCAATTTCAGTATTGATTGTAGTAGACCTGCATGCCTATCACTAATAAGGCACACATCTGGACGTGCAGCAACAACATGAACCTTCACTCATTCAAGGAACCAATACCAACTGTCTAAGTTCTCATTCTCAACAAATGCAAATGGGAGCGGAACTATTTGGTTGTTGCAATCTACCCCGATTGCGGTGAGTATCTGACCTTTATACCTTCCAGTCAGAAATGTGCCATCAATGCAGAGCACCGGAAGACAACACTGAAATGCCCTAACACAGGCACCTAGGCAAAAGAAGGCTCGTTGCATAATGCTTTGCCCCCTAGTCACGGCTGGTACGAGGTATGTGTCATAAAACCTTTCAGGATTTCTAGCAGCAACCTGGGATAACATACGAGGTAGGTTATCATATGATGCCTCGTATGTGCCGAACCGCATCTCGAACACCCTTTGTTTAGCCCGCCATGCCTTCAAATAACTAATGGTGTACTGGTAAGTCTGCTCAATGTGTCGAACAATCATTTTTGGCTCATAATTTGGGTTGTCCATAATCAACCCATATATTTGCTTTGCAACAAAATCGCATGTTATATTGCGATGCGAGGGAAGAACTTCTGACAGCAAACAAGTGTGCTCTGTCACAATGGAACATTTCCAGTTCGACTTCTATTTTCCCTTGAATGCATGTACTCGCCATGGACATCCATCATTCACACACTTCACCTCATATTCTTTACTGCCAGACTTTACGACTCTAAATTCTCGTTTCAATGATATTGCCCATAGTCTCACATCATCTTTTACGGCTTCAATGTTTGGATATGTTGCACCTTGCACTACCTCATTCCCTCTATACTCTCACTCCTGATTTCATACGTCTTCTACGACATGATTGTCAAAACCATGCTCCTTCCACTCTTTTGGCAATGAGTACTGCTCGTCATCAGATGAGCCTCATATTCTTCCATCTCCATTACGGTTTGGTCTTCTGCCTCCATCTCGTCCACAATGCTATGTATCCTCTCTCCCTCATCAGCAAGGCCCTGTGGTCCGATATTTTGGTTCTCTATCTCTTCTGACTCATCTTGCTCAACATAGTTGGTCTCTCTTTGAATACTCGAAGTTGCTTGATCTGCACCATGTTGGATTTCATTTTGTGTCTTTTTCCGGGTTTGAACAAGAATGGCCAGAGGCCACCCACGCTCTAGAGCTGATTGCATGTACTTCTACCAGTCATCAGTGCTGTGTATCATCATCAATTCCCATAAATCACTTTCTACCTCCCAATTAACAAGAGACTGGACGGTCATCACATGTGTCTCCGGATCAACACGTAACCCACACTGCAGCCACTTATATATGGAATCAAAACTCCTCTCCAGAGGTTTATCTATGGCGCTAGATGTGCACTTAAAGGCAGAAATGTCTACTCTATTTGGCCCATACAAAACATTGTAGTCACCAAAAAATACTTGAAACTGCATCATGCTCGACATATCTGTATATCACAGAATACTTATCGAGTTATACTCTTTACTTCACTACCTTATTCAATAATCCGTAAAAACTAAGTATGGATTTCAACTACAACATATAAGTATTCATAACTACGTGATGACACTCAAATTCTATACTGCATATGCGAAATTCTATTCTAAATCGTAATTAATTTATAAACACGTCTCTAATAGTACTGCAATTGTAATAATAAACGCGTAGTATTAATTTTCTAAACTAATTTACTACTACGTAACTAAAGTATCATTAAACTCCTACTTAAATAGTTCTACTATAGCACTAATTAAATTAAATTACTATACAATACCAATGGAAAAATACATAAGTTAAATGTACTTACTTGCAGATCACAAGTGCGCAATTCGGCAGGGCTTCACCGTTTCCCTTCTCGTCACCCATCTCTTTTTTTCTAGATTTTTGGTGGAATTTTTGGACTCAAATGAGAAAAAATGGGGATCAAGGGCTTATATAGTGGGGGCTGAGCCGGTCGCCCGTGGGGGGCGGCGACAGGGCCCCCCATGTCGCCCGAGGGGGGGGCGACAGCCCCCTGTCGCCTGTGGGTGGGGCCCCCAGTCGCCCGAGAGGGGGGGCGACAGGCCCCCACGCACCCCGGTCAGGGACCTATTTGCAAATTAGAAGAAAAAAATTACAAGCAGGTCCTTTCGCCTCTTGGGAGGGCAACCGGGATATATTTTCGAAATTTTTCGAAACGGACATATACTTTTGAAATTTTTTTAAATATAAAAAAGAAAAAAAATCCGGTTGGAGGTATGTGGTTTCGGCCGCCGCGGCCCACGGGCATCGCCGGGCCCATTCTGCTCGCTACCGCTGTGGGCTGTGGCCGCGTTGGGAAGCCACCTTATAAACGGATTTACATGGATCGATAGAGAACGCAATCATCTACACGCATGCAAAGGTTGAACTTGAACAAAAATATATGCAAGAAAAAAAAAGAGAAATCATCGCTTGAATAGTTGCGGATTGTGGACACACGAACAGTTCCACCCGCAACTATTTAGGTGCTGATTTCACCTTTTTGTTTCTCCTTCACAGATTTTTGTGCAAGCTCAAATTTTGCATGCACACAGATGATTGCTTGCTCCATCTATCTATATTTTTTTATTTAGTTTTACCTGCACCGATTTAGGTGCCTGCGGATTAAAAGGTTGGTATATGTTCTTGCCTCGTGGCTCCCGAATCCCGATCGGTGCGGCGGGTCCGATGCCTCCGACGCGTCCTTTCCGCGGAGGCCTCACGAGTCGCGAGCAATCAGTTTTAAAAGATTATCCTATTCTTATTCCAATTGTTAAACAAAAACTTGAGTAAGCCCAACCGCACAAGTACACCGGGACCATCCTCCCAAGGACGGAAGGGACATGGCCGAGGCGCAGAGCAGGTGCGAGTGCGTGATGCGATCGTGCCAGTGGCATCGTCGAGTCCGGCATGATCCTCCGGCATGATTACTAAACAAGGCGCATTATTGCATAGCGCCTGGATAGAAATAAAATAAAACAAGGCGCTGATGAGTGATTGAGATGGTGTGGCTGGTGATGGATCGGAGTCCAACCACTAATCAGTAATCAGGATGGGGGGCGGCGTTTCGCTCGCTATTGTGCTCCGTGTCAGCGGCAGAATCATAGGCCGCGCGCCGGCCGATCCGTACCGTACGCTCCAAACGGGACGCATGTTACGCCGAAACGGAGCATTTCATCGCGTCCAGCGCACTGGGCCAAATAAAATTAGAGCTCGCCGTTGACGGTTTGAGTTTAGTAATCTAAATCTTCTGACGACATCCGGTAGCAGGCTGAATGAAGCGCAGATCAACACAAGGACAATAATATAGCACTGTAGTAAACGCCCGAAAAGAATCTTAATGAGTGCTCTGATTGATGAAGAAGAAGCAGCAGCAGCGGGAGGAGGAAGCGGTCAGGACGCACCAAGGAACCGGCCGGCCAAGAGCAGAACAGGATAGGATGACGAGGACAGACGACGCAACGGCCGGCGCATCCTGTCACGCTATCCACGAAATCTGATGAGGCGTTCTCGCCTTCTAGGATCTAGAGCCACTTGGGTGGAGGGGGTGGCGATTGTTGTGTCCTGGCCGGTCCGGGAGCAGCCTACCACGGCAGCACAACAGACGACGACACTTAGGTTAGGAGCTGACGAGCTCATGGCTTAACTGGTTGGCTGCCATGAGGAGTGGCTGTGTACGGATTGTATATTCAGCAATCATTCAGAGAGCGAGCGGTTAGAGAGATACTCCGTATACCACTAGTACTGATTCAGAACGAATTAAGAATGGGTCATATATATATATATATATATATATATATATATATATATATATATATATATGAATAACTACGCAAATTATTGGTCCAGAGGTAGAGGGGTCGTTGGTCATTCAGACCATGCCACAACTGATGTAACTTGATTTGTTTCTTCAACGGTCTCAGAAATGCATTGCTTTGATTAAGAGTTTCATGCTGCAGGACTGGCAGAGTTGCAGCATGAGGAGATGCTTAATGCAGGTTGTTTTTTCTTCTCAGGAACTTTATCTTTTAGTTGCGTGTCTGAGTTTGTTGAAGTCTATATCACGAGACCTTCATTAACGCTTTCAGCACTACTTGGACTGATTGATTGATGATAATTAATTGATATCTGACATGCTTAGTCCCGATGAAAAGATGATCTCACATGCGCGTTAAGTATTCAACACAATGATTACTAGTTAATTATGCACATAATGCATGCATTGTCAAATGCAGATCATTTTATTGCAGAAGTCCGTCTGTCCTCATCAGCGTAGAAATAATGCAGTTAAATACTTCTCTTCAATTCTGATTTATTAATGTTAAAACTAACAGGGTTGGGAGCGTCGAAGAAGTACTAAATCCGTACCAATGCGATGGTGCCAACTTAAATAACTTCCAGTTGAGATTGAGCTAAAAAACAATTCGGTCCGATCTACACATGTATCTATATCTATCAATGGCTCAACCCCCCCCCCCCCTTGAATAAATTTTCTACCAAAAAATATATAATGATGTTGTGTATGTATCTTTTTCTCATCAATTCAATTTTTTTAACAAAATTTTTTGTATGATATCAGAATAGGTCCTTGTTACTTTGAGTGAGCTTCTGAAAACATTGGGCATCTATCTTCCTAAATAAGTTATAGTTAAATTAGAGAACCACTATTTATTTGTAAAATAAAGATTAAAATACTAATGAACGAAGAGATATATAAGTCCTATTTTTGTTTTCACTGAAAAAGGAGAATTAAACTCAATGGGTTGATTGACACCATACTCACGTAATTAACCTTTCTAACTCTTTTAAGTAGAGTTTGCGTGCATTATCTCTCTCACACACACGCGCGTGCGCACGTACACCATAAAACTCGATCGGGAAGAGGGGTATGATGGCCCCATGTTTTGTTTTTTATTAAAAGCAAACGACTTCGGCTTTTCGGCCGAGAAAATCCCTCGAACTATGGCTTTTCTAGCCAGTGTGGGGAAATTTTTTAACCTCTGTCTAACATTCGCTCCACTAAAAGTCGAACTTAGGACCTGAGAAATACATCGGAGCCATCTAACCAAGTCAGCTAGAGGCCCTTTCGCGATCACGCTCGGGGTACACTCTCCTACCACCATGACACCATCCATACCTATATTGATGCGCCCTAGCGCATCTCGAAATATAATTAGAGGTTTGCCCACTTGCCTGTTTGGTCGCGCCACTTGCCCCGGCGCGACAGATAGCCTCTGTCGCGACAGTGCATGTGGCGCGACAGGGTGGCCATGCTGGCGGCCCGAGCCAGCTCTGCGCTGCGTCGGCGATGATGTGGCCCTACCTGTCGCGCACATGCGGGCTGGTGCGACAGGTAGGATGTTCTGGGCCCGCGCCGGCCTCTTCTCCCCCACCCTCCCTTTCTTTCCCTCACTCCTCCCCGAGCAACCCTCCTCCAGCGTGTCGCCGCCGGCCCCCCAGATCCCCCCCGAAATCCGGCGTTTGGGGGGGATTGGGGGGAAACATTCCCCACCCTTCTCCGAATGTATTACTCTCATTTTTTCTCTTTTAACCATACACATTTGTAGATATTAGCGATTCTTGGTGATTAGGGTTTGGTTCTTGATTTGAAAAATAATGTCGTAGTTGATAGTTTTGTCATGATTAGTGCTCTAGATGATACGTAGATGGTACTCTGCTCTCGATTTGGACGTGAGGTAGTACGTGTATGTATCGATTAATATGATTTCTAAAATTGAGTAGTGAGAATGTTAATATGAATTTTACTCGTGGATACTAGCCTGCCGGCAGGCTTTGAGCGGCGCTTGCCCTTGACTTGGACAGCCACTAAAACGGAACATCTAGGAACTCCGCCTTGGCACGGCAGGCAGATGCAGATCTCAATTATTAGGGGGCCGAGCTGGAGGAGTGGCACCCAAACTCTGCCACCGGCCACACGGCCATCACATCTCAGTCAGATAATAGGCCTGCGTGTGCGTGTGGACTGTGGACGGGGTCCCATCCATCCATGCGGGCGCTGGATTGATTGAACGCGCCCAGGAGACGAACATGTGCTGGTTGGCCACACAAATTGGCCTCCGGTTTCCATCCCCCAGCGCGGCGCATCATTTCACCAGTACCCACTAGGGATTAGTCGCCCGGCCGGCCGGAACGTTCTCGCAGGGCATCATTACGTACGCGGATGGCGGACGTGCGCCGGGCAAGAACCACCTCCTCCAGGGCCACTCTTTCCCCGATCCATTGGGGGATGATGGTCATCCAGATCGAGTGCGTATATTATCTCCAAGTGGAAGCAAGAAGATAATTAATGGGATAAATATCAGAATATGATGTATAAATAATTATTGGTAATATAATTCCACCGATGGAAGAGATTAGCACCACCAGGACCATCGCACATATTCACCTGCAAAAGTAGGTACAGGTGTCAGTTGCCCCTTCTCATAATGAGAGAGGGTTAGTTCTGTCATTGCAAATTTGCACAAGTCATTTTCTAAACACTTTCCCTTTCATGAAACTTACGCAACCCCACTCGTCGCTACACTTTTTCTCAAAATGAATAAATAAATAAATAAAGCAGGTCTTAGTGGAACAGTAAACAGCACCTCAATAATTGTGGCATCTTCATGAACGTATGCCCCAGGAATGAGGAATCACACAATCTACACCATAGCTTGAATTTTAAATAATTCCGAATTAGCATGGAAAATCACAGCCACTCCTCGGTTTTGAGTACTGAAGACTAGACCTCTCGCACAAATGTGCCTCACGAGGACGATATTACCTGCCTGTGCAAGCATCACTATTGTTGGCACCATCAGCACCATAATTGTGTGAGGTGGATATATTGTGTGCCTTGCTCTGAACCTAGCCAAACACTTGGGACTCTCCGGTCTCCACCAAGAACAAATTTCTGGTGAAAATGTTGCCCCACACTACGTATTAAGCTCCATCCATATATAGCATCATCGCATCAGGCAACACTGGCAGGAGAGAAATCATGAATCCTGCATAAAACCTCCAACATTCCAGTTGCCAGCTCTAAAACCAACACCATCAGCTGGAAGCCCACACAAACCATAAAGAATGCATCCATCCAGTTCAATTCTACGTATTCTGCAACGTGTAGAATCATATGTAGCCACAAATCTCTCATCATCGCATTTGGAGGCAGCAAGGATCATTGAGGAGAAATTTCTGAAGCTCCTTGGATTTCTGTCCACGAAGCTTTCTACCATGTCCAGATGTGTGACACAATTCATCACACACTCTTTCTGGCGTCTGGTTTTCCAAAGCAATCCTTTTGTAGTTCAACTCATTTACTTCGTGGCAATCTCCTTTGCTGGTTTTCTTGCTCTGAAGAGTCTCAACCCGCATGGGAAGCCAGTTCCAAGGGATTTTGACCTGATGTTCACCTCTGTGTCCGCAGCGACTGTCTCAAGCATGTCGACAATTGAGATGGAGGACTTATCTGACCAGCAGCTCTGGGTTCTGATCCTTCTGATGCTATTAGGAGGGGAAGTGTTCACCTCAATGCTAGGGCTTCATTTGAACAATGCAAAGGCCAACAAAGAAGTGCTTTCCCAAAGAAGCTTGAGTTCAATCAGGAGGGAAATCGAGATCAGCATTTCTGCCAACAACATAGATCAGATTGATATGGAATGTGGCCAATCAGAAGCTGTTATATCACACAACCAGGTACAGCAAACCAAAAGCACAAGACATAGTTCTCGCACTATCTTGGCCCACATAGTGACAGGTTATTTTTTAGCTAGTGTTGTGTGCAGCTCTGTAGTCATTATTATTTACTTTTGGCTTAACTCAGATGCAAGGCAAGTCCTACACAGTAAAGATATCAAAATATGCACCTTTGCCATCTTCACAGCAGTGTCCTCATTTGCAAACTGCGGGTTCACTCCACTAAACAGTAACATGCAAGCTTTCACAAACAACTCCGTTCTTTTGCTTCTAGTGATCCCCCAAATTCTAGCAGGCAATACTTTATTTTCACCACTCCTAAGGTTAAGTGTGTGGGCCTTAGGGAAACTCAGCGGAGAACAAGAGTACACTCGCATCCTTCAGCATCCTGAGGAGACTGGATACAAGCATTTGCCCACACAGCGGAACTCTGTTTACATCTTTCTCACAGTAACAGGGCTGATTTTGTTGCAAGTTATATCTCTTTTCTCTTTTGAGCGGGGTTCAAAGGCCTTTGGAAGAATGAACTGGTTTCAGAAATTGGTAGGCTCATTGTTTCAGAGTGTCAGTACAAGACAAGCCGGTGAAGCTGTCCTTGACATCTCAACCTTCTCATCACCAACTTTGTTGCTATTTGCAATAGTCATGTCAGTATCCCTTGCAACCCCTATTTCAGCATAAATCTTGTTAATCTAACCTGCATACTTAGATCGGTCATTATGTCAGAATCATTTTCAGAAACTTTGCACAGGTAGAATAGTCTCAACACTAAAAACTACTCCGCAAATGAAATGAGCCAAAACCACTGAAGTGGCTAAGTGCTAAAACTTGTAAGAATGAGAAACTGGTAAAACCTAATTAGCAGAATACCAGCCTTATGTTTTCCTATGAATTTGAATGAACATCCAGATAAGAATATTTTCTCCCATGCTACCTAGAAGGCTAGAAGATCATGGTTGAGTAAACAAACTTAAGTGCGCTTAATGCTTCTTTTAATAACAGACTGTTACTTGTCTGCAGGTACCTTCCTTCCAATATATCATTTCTCCCAATCAATAGTGATAAACAGCCCTTGGCAGATAAAAAACCGAGTCGAAGAGCAATGTGGAAGGATTTCAGCATTACCAGCCCTGCATGCCTCGCATTATTCACATTTTTGGCATGTATAACTGAAAGGAAGTCAATGTCTGCCGATCCACTAAATTTCAATGTCTTCAGCATGATGTTTGAAGTGATCAGGCAAGTTCATATCCTTGCACAACTAAAGTCATGCCCATTCCAGAAACAGCATCCAAACATGAGTTATATCGACAAGGGGAAAATGCAATCAGTAAAAACAGCATAAACTAATTAGCATAAGCCAATTTCCAGGCATGTACCATGCCAATTATTCTTGTTGCTTCTAATTTCTAAGCAGTAACACAATTTCTTTTGCAGCGCGTTTGGCAATGTAGGGTACTCGCTAGGCTACAGTTGTGAGAAGATGATGAAACCTGATGCCACATGCAAAGCTGCTTCGTATGGGTTTGTCGGCTGGTGGACCGACGAAGGAAAGCTGATAATTATCCTGGTGATGTTCGTCGGGAAGCTCAAGAAGTTCATCATCAAAGAGGAAAAAGATTGACTGTGCACGCACAACACCACATCAGAGGGTGGAGACTGCCCGATTACAAGAATCATGAGGTAGTGGATCGGCTAAATCCAGAGCCTTGCCATCTTGTGCATCGCATGGAGAAAGATTGCCTGAGCAGCAATTCCATCAGTACAAAAATGCAAGAGATTCATCAGATATTCAGATGAATGAATGAAGAAATCACATGTGTCAAACTTGCAACTTACCGAATTCCGACCAGTAGATATGTATAGCGGGGAAAGATTAGGAGCGCTCGTAGGCTAATAGGTGCTTTTAGGCTTGTCATTTTCGCATATGCCAGGACAGACAAAAACACTGACGAACAGGGAGATTAGAGCGTCGCGGAAAAGGGGAACCGGCAGACGCGGGGCGTCGCCCCAACAAGGACAGAAACATCGAATCCGCGCGAGTACTCATGACGAAACGACCCCCGGCCACCGTTGCATCGACCTCGTCGGAGCCAGGGGGATGCTTTGGAGTTGCACAGTTGCAGGCTTGCAGTGCAGCTTGGGTCAGGGAGGTTCTGGCTGTGAATGGCCTGGCCAACACAGCAAACTGGGCCGCTGGCCCGCATACCCGTCGCTGTTGGGTGCACGGTGCACCGCCACAAGCCCACCCCGCGCCACGCTCCCCAGCTCCTGGACTGAGAAATAGCTCTGTTGGCTGAACTAGCCCATTCGAGCTATGTGCCTGGCTGAGGATTTTTCTTAAAAAAAAAGGTAAAACGCCCAAAGCCCCAAACGGGCTACAAACTTTCGTTCAAATGCCAAAAAAAACAGTACGAATTTCAGCCCAAGATGGCCAGTTACAAAGTTTTTTTCTTTTCTTTCAGAGGCCAAACCCCACAATAAGTGAAATTAAAAAAAATGAAATTGGGGCTATCCGATCTTACAGAAGTTGCATTCCTTACAATCAATCAGCTATAAAATTTTCTTCCCTCTGAGTGTAGTAGAAATTTCCTCTTAACTTTAATTTTTCAAAGAATTGTTCTCGAAGAACTTCCATGGGCTAATGCTAACAATAACTGTAACAACGCATGGTTTTTTTTTTGAAAGGCGCTCACTGTGCGGTTGGAGAAAAAGATGCGGGGCAGGGGTTCGAACACCCCCGCCGGCGCAGCTCCACCCATGGAGCCTTCACCACTGCGCTACAAGCCCATCCGCGCTTGACAAGAGGAATGAATGATGACATATTTTCGCAAACCTATATAGACATTCCCTTGTATGAACAAACAAACACTATTTATCTATATGATCAAGTTTCATCAATGCAAAGATGGCCCTACTAGCAACTGAGCACCATTTTCCCGAAAGAGCCAGCACCATCAAACTTTTTCTTTGCACCAGGCTAGTATTCATCCATCCTTATCTATCCTGTGAAATAAATACATTTGTTTTTGAAAGATAAATAAATACATTTGTCAACCATGCACGTCCAAAATGAAAAAGCGAAAGTATGGGTATATGCTGTGCCCGGGGGAAAAAATGAGAGATATGCTTAACAAATATATACCGTCAAAGATTACACTACTCCGTAGTCCGTATAGATGCTAAAAGAAAAGTCCGGGATATAGATGCTCTGAATTAAACAAAACGAGAAGGGCTCCCTTGCAAATCGAGATCAGACCGGCGGCGCGGCTCACCACGCACGCAGGAAGAGAAGGGAATAAAAGGCACCGCATCTCTTGGTCAGTGCTCCACCACCGCCAAATCGAGCACCTCAGAATGTCCGCGCAAGCTCTGCGCTAATGGTAGCCAGCCGTACGCAGAATGCGAGATCCATCATGTGCTCCATTCCAGTTCTCTGCTGTAAGCACAAACGAGACGCTATTACAGCTAGTTGTGAAGCCAAATAAGACAATAACGGCTAAAAGATGCTATAACAGCTAATAGTGAAACTAAATAAGACTAAGTTATAATTTTTTTTTCTCGAATACGTAGGAGAACCGCATATTTTTATATTAAAAAGAAAAAAATTCGAGGAAAAAGGAAAAGTTTTAGTACAACGCGCTATGGGCGTCCACAACTCTCGAATACGGCTAAGTTATATGTAGACACAAATAGTTGTACCTCTATGAACTAAGCATAGTAGGAGATTTAAAACCTTAGTTAGTTATTCCCTTCCTCTCTTTTATACACCTCCTATATAATTCTCTGTAAGCCGCGCCAGACGTACAAGCAAGACGCTCCTGGCTGGGCTAGAATGGCCGATGAAGAAGACGACGAAAGCGCACCACAACTTTGTACTAGCTAGCATTACTAGCGGCACTGTTGCTATCACCGTACCAATCTGCATTTGCAGTTGAAAACGTGTCGAAGCTTCAGACATGGCCACATGTTCTCCACATGAAGGCCACCAATAGAAAGCCAGTCATGAGTGATCTGGCTGCGGCTACGCCTAGCACCATGTGGAGGTCAAGAGGCGTCGCGTCTAGTACAGCTTTTGTGGGGGGTTTTTTTTTTAGGGTTACAGTTTCTGTGGTAGACGGGACGGGATGGGCACCAGCACCGGAAAGAATCCAATTCCCAAGTCCCGACGAACCAAAAAAAGGAACAGAAATTGCCGACCCGGTGGTGCAAAAACAAGGCATCTGTAAATCTGCCGACATGCCGGGCCCCTCTCTGCGCCAGTGAGGAGCGGAACCACAGAAAAAAAGGCCCGGATACTGAGCTGATACCCACAACAGCACTAGCTAGATCCTGAACAATTATAGTTAGATGCAATTGGAATTATAATACATACAAACACTTGGGATTGAAAATGCTTGTTGGTAGCATTTCTGTTAACTTATCTTTGAGTGGGTGCGTGCCATTCCCACCACGCCAAAATTCCTAACCGTTATAATACCAAGTATTATTCCTTATGAAAGTTTGTATTCATTCCTACAAGGAAAAGAGATTACTATGTTGTTCATCAATTTTACATTTAAAGCCACCAAAGCAATTTTCCCATTGTGTTCTTTTAATATGCGTGTATCACCGTTTCTTGCTGCTATAACCAAAGATAGCTAGGTCACTTATTGGTGCATCATTGTACCCGTTAACAGAGCAAACATGATCTGATTCCGAACCCCCACACGGACGCGGACGCGGACGCCCGTCCAAGTGAATCCAAAACGTGCTGTCCCGGATCAAGAGCAGCTCCGTTCGTAAACAGAAGCAGACATCACCTGCTTATTCCCGAGGGGGTGAGTCATCGATCTAAGCCTAGTTACCACTTATTACCAGCAGTCCCAAGACCTGCACCCGGCGTGATTACACATCACCTACGAGGTTGCGCAACACAATCGCTTTAGAGCAAGGCTTATAACGACTCTTGCTCGCTGGCGAAAATAAGATCCAGCTCAGCTCGGTGCTGCAGCTTTTTTCAGCAGCTGTGCCTTTATTTATTTGATGAAAGCGACAGCAGCCAATTAACCGTTGAATGCCGCCATTTTGCTCATCGCCCAGTGCTGCCTTCTCTTTCTCCCACGTCGGCATTTCGCCGGCTCTCCGGCCATCATTATACATGCTCTTAGGCAGACAAGCTGACACACGAAATCCAACAATGGGGATACACAGGGAGTCGGGGACCCATGCAAAACGAGGATACTGCCAAAATGTCCAATTGCGAGGTGCTCCGAGCAAAACACCAAGGAGTTGATGGTAATGAAATAATTGCCGAGTAGCAACGGACGTCGACAGCAGCATCAACCCTCCATTCCTCTCTAGATTTTGTAGGACCCCGTGTTAATCGATTTTCAGAGGTAATTCTTTTTCTTCAGGTCAGCTGTATACTCCAGTACCTTCTAAGAAGTAGTCATTAGGTCAGCTGTAAAGGCACGTAAGGACATATATATTGCTACACGTCAGCGGTTTCATAGATCGTCTCATGGAAGATCATATAGAATTTTTGATTAGGTGGAGGAGAGAGAGAGTGGGGAGAAAGAGAACAAGATGATTATTTCGCGAGGCAATCACCTCGTAGGCTAAAATTTAGGAGTATGAGACAATTTTCTCATCATTGTACGAGTTGTTGTTGCCATGCAACTAGGGATGTAAACGGATCGAATATGGACGGATATTACTGATATCGTATTTGTCTTTATATTTTTATGCGAACATGGAGTCAGATAAGGATAGTGTTAGTTTTTGTCGAATAAGATTGTAATGTATATCGACATCCTAAAAAGGTAACTTTTAATATTCGGATACGGATCAGTTACGGATATTGAAACCCAAAATCGGATATGGACGGATAAAAATCCTTCCAGACCAGATGAAATTTAAATACGGTAAAAAAAATATTTGTACCATTTACATCTCTGCATGCAATAACTCACAATATTTCCTTTTTTATGCACAAATTATGAAATTATATATTTACTATAAGCTAATTTATAAGACAAAACATTGTATATATTGCTTTTTACATCATCTCAAAATGACGTGGCAATGCATGAGAACGTCTATTAAACTAGACCAATGTACTTGCCCTAAGATTGTCATTTATAGTTAACATAATAGACAAGCCTGGTTTACAAACATTTTGAAAGACACTAACTGATTGAGTGCTATGTGGCTACAAATAACGATATATAATAGCTATAATGGGTAGTTTTTCTCATGCTCCCATACTGTATGCCTCTATCTCACAAAGAGTTCTCTCCCTCGTCCTTTTTTCTTGAAAAGATCTCCCTCGCCCTTCACCTCCCTTTCCAATTCCATTGGTATTCATCACCAACTACTACTCCATCTCTGCTAATTAAGATCAAAGATTCTCTTATGGGTTAAGGCTTCAATGGGATTTAGGCATTTGACAGAATTTGGAATTTAAAGTGTTAGGGAGGAAGATTTACCCGAGATAAGTATGTACATGTAATTTGTGGCCAGCTCGGTAACGGAGGAATGGAGGATGGCCAATAAGGTAATAATAATCAAACTTCAAATTGAAAATGTAATTATTGTACAATCATTGTGGCAGTTACATATTGGTTACATATGGTGTGCCTATGAAAAAACAAAATTCTTGTAGCCTACCAATTATTTCTCAATAGAAACCTGTCATTCATCATCCCTTACCCTCACCCCCACCCCACCACCAGAAAAAGGATGATGTGATCAACACAAGCATGAAACACTACACATAATTTGTTCTCCTAAATGCTACAATGTAACACCCTGCCTCGCAGACAGTCCACTTGGGGGTGGCGGACGGTCCGCGACGGCTCTGTTTCACCTGCTCCGTGACCGAGGAACGTCGGTCGCCGCCACGTGCCGGCCATCGAGCTCTTCCCGGCCACCCCGTACGCCGCATTGAAGGCGAGCCCATCCTCCTCCACCCACCCCGTGCCCACTCCTTCACTCTCTCTCTCTCTCTCTCAGTTCACTCTCCCTCTCCCTCCCGATGCCATGGACGGAGCTTGAGCTCCTCCTATTCGCCGGCCGATTTCGCGAGTTCCCCTCCATGGATTTCAAATCCACCGCACCCAAAGCTCAACCACCTCCCTAGCTCCCTCCTCAACCCCTCCAACAACAGCCACAACCCCCACCTCGCCGGGAATCCCGGATTCACCGGCTGCCAGTTCAAGTTCGCCCAAACTCGACCTCGCCGTGGAACTCCATCGCCCGGCCACCATTTCTTTCGTCCAAGGGCTCCAATCGACTGTTAGTGAGCCACTCATACTTGTGCTCCCCTCGTTCCTCCACGTTCACATCGTTTCCACGCACGTTCTCGACAAAGTCGTTTTGACCGCCACGGGCCGCACGTCGCCAACTAGGTTAGGTTTGATTTCTTCGCGTGCATCACCCATGCCCGTGTGCGTCTCATCCAGTAGATGGTGTAGTGCTGGCCTCGCTATCGGTCGGGCCACCGTCGGCGGGAACGGCGCGCCGCGCTGCCGCGCCGGCATCACTGGTGGCGACGCGCGGTGTCAAAAGATATGAACTGCGGATGGTCTGCCTAAGAGGGCCGGACAGTCCGCAGGTCAAGTTATAAGTTGTCCAGAGATGATGTTGTCTCTGGTGTTTTCGTAGAATTGAACTGCGGACGGTCCGCTATTGGAGAGCGGACAGTCCGCCGTTGAGTTCGAAGTTTGTCCAGAGACGATGTTGTCTCTGGTGGGTTTCGCAGGGTTGAACTGCTTACGGTCCGCTAATGGAGAGCAGACAGTCTGCGGTAGAGTCTAGAATTTTGTCCAGAGACGTTATCGTCTCTTGTGAAATTGGCAGAGTGAACTGCGGACGGTCCGCCAAGGAGGGCAGGACAGTCCGCCATAGAAATTAAAAATTTACCCAGAGGCGTCGTTGCCTCTAGTGGTTTTGCGGAGTTAAACTGCGGACAGTCTGCTATTTTTGTGTGGACACTCCACCGTATAGATTTGAAATTGTCCAGAGAGGTAGTTGGTTCTGGTGGGTCTGCAGAGTTGAACCACGGACGGTCCGCCACTTGGGTGCGGACATTCCGTAGGGCATTTCAGTTTGAAGTATAGTAGTTGCATCATTGAGCTACACTCAATTATTTCATATGCATTCGTGTAGCATCCGCCGTTGAGGACGTCGTGTTTGAGGTGATTGCGGCACCGCAGGAGCAGCCGGAGCAAGCCCAGGAGGAGAGGCGTGAGAACCCGGCCCAAGGCCCGCCTGACTCTAGCTCTGAGCAACAGCACGAAGGCAAGCCCCGGTGCACATCCAATTATTTCAAATTATGACACCTTTATATGTCTCTATTATTTGTGCATTAGGTTTAGGATATTGTTTGAAACCCTAGTTGCATGATCCCTAGGTCTCCTTGAGTTATACTAGTATGTATAGGACGATAGAAGTGCTATGCTTAATGGTTTCCGGTAGAAGACGAGTGCTCTCCTGCCACTCGCGAGATATAAGATGATTAGAAGTCAAGTAATTTCCGGTTACTCGCGAGATATAAGATATATGGCTATTTCAGTACATGAATATTTGAGTATGATTTCAGATAAATGGATAATGTGAGACCGGACGTGGAAATGATGACAATGAATAGGTATGGCAGGGTTCCTGAGTGTCTTAGCCCCGTCTGTGTCGATTAAGGACCGTTCGTTGTTGGCAGTGCTGAGTATTAGTATACTCAGGGTTTGTTGCCACAATTATTTCAGGACACCCGGACGTTGACTTCTGTCCCTACTGTATTAAGTTCATCCATCGGGACACAGTGGGATGGGAGGTTGTGGAGCCCGACGCCTAGTTAGGGGACTTCTTGTTGTACACTTATGGCAGATGTAGGCCTTTTACATCTATTTGAACTCTAGATTCGGTGATGTAAAGTTTGTAGATTATGCAGGTATTTAAACTTGGTTTGAAAAACTTATGGCAGAATTTCGTGTATATTGTTGTATTTTCAAATATGTGTCATGCTTGTACCATCTGCGCTCACCATCGCGTGAGACTATCGGTGATGTTTCGATCGGGACGTGGGCTGAGAAAGGGCTGTCAAATTAAACCATTAAGCTAATGCGCCCGATGTGTTCAAATGACGGCCATTACACTTAATTTAGAGTTTTAATTTGACGGTTCCGTCACATACACGGAGAGCCCTCTCCATTTAGCACTAAGTGGATAGCTCTTCAGTTACTTTCTTTAATACATCCTTTACAACAACAGAAAGTAACAACCAAACTGTCGGTACCCCGTAGCAGGGATACCCACTCCTACTGCAGTAAGGCAGGACTCGCGTAGTCATCCATAACTACGCCCTAAGGGGCGGAGCAGTTGGGCCCCAGGGGTCCGCTCTTACCTCACCGGGCCAACGGCCCCGGACCCGTTCCCCGCTCTGGGAACGGGTCCGGTGGCGCCACGTGTCCCTGAGGAGGGGAAGCTCCGCGCCAACGGCCGAGGGCGCGGACCCCCCCTAGGGGTCCGAGACCTCCCCGCGTCCATCCGGACCTCCCACGCGCATAAAACCAATATAGCGCCGGGGCAGGGTCCGTGGGCGCCACGTGTCCCGCAGGCGCAGGCGCGGGCGCGAGTCTTCCGCTGGAAGAATCGCCCACCCACCGCATTCAATGTGGGTGGTTGAGGCGTGCTCTGCCGCCGCGGCACGCGGGGCAGCTTTTGTCAGGCCTCACTGTAGACCGCATATTACCGAGGTACACAGTGCAGTCACATGCGCCACATCCGCGCAGAGCCCGTCTGCCGCATTAAATGGATACGATGGTACGGCACCTTTTCATCATACCGCCTACGCCGCAAGCTACACGGCCGTTCAGCTACGTGGCAGGCTACGGCAAGCTGCGCCTTAAGCTACGCCCTGGCTCCGTTTCGACAAGACAGGGCATGACTATGCCGGACGGAAGATTCCCATGGGCAAAGCAAGGAAATCCTGGAATAAGATCTTTCCCAGGCGTAGCACCATAATAACGCTAGGCTATTCGTATTAAATACAACATCGTTGGGCCCACCTGTCAGGGACTCAACGGCCATGTACGCGCCTCCCTTGAGATATAAAAGGGAGGCGCTCGCTGCACAGTCGAGACTCTCTGGACACTCTAAAAAGACAGACACAACACAAACTCGGATTCACTCCGAACAATCCTATTCTCAACCTCCTGAGAGCACAAGCAATACAACACACAGTGGACGTAGGGTATTACGCTCCGGCGGCCCGAACCACTCTAAACCGGCTGTGTTCATCGTGCTCTTGCATCTAGATTGGACTAATCCTAGCTAACCCCCGAGTACTCACACTCTGTATTTATGCGGGTGCACTACGCCACCCGGCTGTGGGTTTGCACACTACGACACAAACTAAAAAAGTAACAAATCAGTGAAACTAACTCTGGCAATCTCCATCTCTGACAGGTTGTGGGTAGGGCAGCCAACGGAGGGTCACCGTCGGTCGCGGGTGGCGGTAAAGGTCTGTGGGGTTAGGGTTCGGGTTAGGAGGCGGCGTGTGGGCGGCGAGGCCGACGGCGATGGCACCACTGGCTGGGTGATGGTGGACAACCAATGGGCAGGGTCGGCGGTGAGGGCTACTGGTGGATGCAGACGGGTGGGGAGGGAAAGGGGGAGGGTAGGAGAGGGTGGTCCTCGCCTACGCAAGAGCGACACTGGAAAGAGGAAGGTCGGAGCGGGGTGGATGGAGGCGTGGGATGGAACGCCAATGAGGAAGGCGCGGGGTGGTGTGCGAGTGGAGCGGCGTGACCGCAGGCGGTGGAGGAGGCCGCAGCGGTGACCGGCGACAGAGAAGGAAGAAGAGATGGGAAGAAAGAGACGCTGGGAGGAAGAGAGGCATTGAAAAGGATAGATGCAGGAAGGAAGAAAGTGTGAGCCCCACATGAAGACATGTGGAGGAGAGAGCACATGGAATGAGGTGGTAGAGGGGGCTCTCTCCGATTTCTTATCGGGAGAGGGCTCTCTGTGTATCCGCCTCCATTTGTTTTTTTAGGAATAGAGAAATTTAGCTAAGATAATCTAATCTACAATAAAAAAGGAATGCCTCAATTTTTGCTAAATCAGATTGCTCATATAAACAGAAAAACGAGATGGATATCCAACAGTCAATGGCCTGGTATGTAGCCAAGCCACCAAATTTCTTTCGATTCGAAGAGCTAAAATCGGACCACCAAGAAGGCTGCGGCAGTGAAAGTCTCAAGATCAAAAGCCGCAACACCCCCACATCGCGTCAAGGGCCCCCTCACAAGCTGTGAGCAGTGGAGCGCTGGCGGCAGCTAGGGAGTTGTTTCGCAACCCTCCGACTGCTGCAGCCTCGCCAGACGCCCTGAGGCAGTGGCGGGATGATGTTGACCGTCTCCTCCATTTGGCTCAGGCCTCCCCCGGTTCTGCAAGGACTGGGCAACGACCTCCGCCTGGCAATGCGGTGGTACCCTACCACCAGCGCCAGGGCGGTGCGTCAGCGTCCGTGCGCTCCCCCACGGTGAGGGGTGCGCGAATAGAAGACCTGCGGGCGGAGCTCAATAGCAGGCGCGCGGGTGAGGACGCCCGCATCTCCGTGGAAAGGGCGCGAGAATGCCGCCTCAACATCAAGGGCCGCAACCTCAACGCTGACTTGGATGCAGCGGCACCCAAGCCTCCGGGAAACTCCCGGATACAGGCGGGCACCCCGGTGGCTGGGGTGGGTTGTGCTGCGCTGGAGGATCACCTCCGCGCGGTGGCATGGCCGTCCAAGTTCTACCCGCACCTGCCGGAGAAGTACGACGGTACCACTAATCCGTCGGAATTCCAGCAGGTGTACGTTACCGCCATCACAGCGGCTGGTGGCAACGACGCAGTCATGGCGAGCTACTTTCATGTAGCCTTGACAGGGCCAGCCCGGACTTGGCTCATGAACCTCACTCCTGGGACGATTCAGTCCTGGGAGGAGCTCTGTGCGAGGTTCACTGCGAACTTCGCCAGTGCGTACCAGCAGCATGGTGTGGAGGCTCACCTCCATGCCATGAGGCAGAAACCCGGAGAGACACTCCGGGCATTCATCTCGTACTTCACCAAGGTACGGGGTACCATTCCTCGTATCTCTGACGCATCTATCATTACTGCTTTCCGTCAGGGGGAACGTGATGAGAAGATGCTCGAGAAACTGGCGACGCACGAGGTGGAAAGCGTTACCACGCTTTTCTCCCTGATTGACAAGTGTGCCAGGGCCGCGCATGGCACTCAGCCCCCCAAGACGGAGATGCCAAGGCTGGTGGCTCCGGAGCTACCGTCCAGGGCGGTGGCAAGAAAAAGAAGAACAAGAACCGGGGTCGCGGGGAGCCACAAGCCGGCAGTTCGGTCGCTGCAGCAGCGGCACCAACTGCTACTGCAGCGGCTGGGGGCCAAAATGCGCATGGCAAGCGTCCAAACCCGCAAGGTGGCAACGGAGGTTCATGCCCAGTTCATCCCACCGCTCGCCACAGCGCCGTTGACTGCCGCGAGATCCAGAAACTCACGAAGCGGGTCAGTGGGCGGTGTGAGGAGGCCTCCAAGGACGGCTCACCCCCTCCTCGCCAGTGGTCTGGCAAGGAGAAAGCCTCCGACAGTGAGGCCGCTGCCGGGGAGAAGGAGCTGGGGTGCCAATCCCCCGCTCGGGAGCTGCAGGGCGTTTACAGCCACAACAACTCCGACTCTTACAACGAGGAGCGCCGCAGGAAGCTGTACGTAATGTACGGCGGAAGCTGGGAGCTTGTCTCCCAGTGGGACGTGAAGACCCTTCGCTGAGAGGTCCTTTCGGCGAAGCCGGGGGTCCCGAAGGCGGCGCCGCACCACAGGTGGAGGAACACCACCATCTCCTTCGGGCCATCTGACTGCCCGGAGAACATGGCTGGGGCTGGTGTACTACCTCTAGTCACCGCCCCTGTCATAGCCAACATCAGGCTCTATCACGTGCTGATTAACGGTGGGGCTGGCCTCAATGTCATCGCTATGCAGCGTTCAAGCAGCTGCAGATCCCGGAGTCCAAGCTGACTCCCTCTCGCCTATTCTACGAAGTGGGCCCACATCAGGTGTTCTCTCTGGGGAGCATCACTCTGCCGGTCATGTTCGGGACCGAGGAGAACTTCCGCACAGAGAGCGTCCAGTTCGATGTTGCGGAGGTGAACCTCCCGTCCAATGCTATCATTGGCAGGCCGGCTCTCTACCGCTTCATGGCCATTGCCCATTTTGGGTATTTGGTCCTGAAGATGCCTTCCCCTGCCGGTGTCCTCACCGTGCGGGGTGACCGCACCACTGCCGTCGCTGCAGTTGATAAACTGCATGCTCTGGCGGCAGAGGTTGCACGTTCCGAGGAGGACCCATCCACCTCACGAGCCAAGGTTCCTGCCAGGGCACATAAGGTTCAATCGTCCGACCAGGACAATGTACCCATGAAGACCGTGCAGATCGGAGCGGACTCCTCCAGGACCACCCGCATCACGGGAAACCTGGAGGAGAAATAGGAAGACGCGCTCATCACTTTCCTCCGGGCAAATGTGGACGTGTTCGCCTGGGAACCGTCAAAGATACCCGGGATCCCCAGGGAAGTGATCGAGCACCATCTGAGGATCTACCCTGACGCCACGCCGGTACGCCAGAAACCTCGGAAGCAGTCCGTGGAGCGGCAGAACTTCATCCATGAAGAAGTCCGCAAGCTGCTATACGCTGGCTTCATCGAGGAGGTCCACCACCCCGAGTGGTTGGCCAACCCAGTCGTCGTCCCAAAGGCCAACGGAAAGCTTCGGATGTGCATCGACTACACCAGCCTCAACAAGGCATGTCCTAGAGACCCCTATCCTCTTCCACGTATCGATCAGATTGTGGACTCCACCTCCTGGTGTGATCTTTTGTCTTTCCTAGATCATTACTCTGGTTTCCACCAGATACAGATGTCTAGAGAGGATAGGAAACATACTGCTTTTGTAACAGTGGATGGACTTTATTGCTATATTGTCATGCCATATGGTCTGCGGAATGCCTTACCCACTTTTGTGCGAGCTATGAACAAAACTTTCTGCAATTTAATTAGAGATATAGTTGAGGTGTATGTCGATGACATCATAGTCAAGACTAAGGTAGGGTCAACATTAGTTGAGGACCTGTCCCTCGTCTTCGACCGACTGCGCGCCACGTGCACGAAGCTGAATCCTGAGAAGTGCGTTTCCGGCGTCTCGGCAGGGAAGCTGCTGGGTTTCCTGGTCTCACATCGAGGCATCGAGGCAAACCCAGCCAAGATCAAGGCGATCGAGGCGATGAGGCCTCCTGGCCGCATCAAGGACGTCCAGAAGCTTACTGGATCTCTGGCAGCTCTTAGCCGCTTCATTTCGAGGCTGGCTGAGAGGCCCCCCCTTCTTCAAGCTATTGAGGAGGTCCGGTCCATTCTCTTGGACTGAAGAGGCTGAACAAACCTTTGAGGAACTGAAGCAGCACCTCACCTCACTGCCAGTATTGGTGGCTCCAGAGCTAGGTGAGACGCTGTTTTTGTATCTTGCTGCGTCTGCAGAGGCGGTCAGCATGGTGCTGGTGGCCGAGAGGACGGAGCAAGCTCGCCAGGGGGACACCAGGGTCCCCCGGCCAAGGATGGTGAGCCGGACCACAGACATGGGGGTCCGGCAGCCACTCCTCTGTCTGAAGGTCCGGACCCCGGACAAGGGGGTCCGGAGGAGCCTCGACCCAGTGGGAACCCAGAACCGCTGGGGGCCAAGGACCTGACATGGTGGACAAGGGCGAGCCGGACCCGGTGGCCAGGGTCCGGACCATCCAGAAGCCAGTCTACTATGTCAGCGAAGTCCTCCACAATACAAAGGCCAGGTATCTTGAGACGCATAAGCTTATCTATGCCATACTTATTGCGTCCAGGAAACTGCGCCACTATTCTCAGGCACACAGAGTTGTCGTAGTGACCTCTTATCCGCTGAGAGCGATCCTGCACAACTCCAACGCCACGGGCAACATCACCAAGTGGGCAGCAGAGTTGGCTGAGTTCCAGCTGGACTTCCAGCCCAGCCATGCAGTCAAAAGCCAAATCCTGGCTGATTTCATAGCAGAATGGACTCCTTCCCCAAGCAATTCTGGGGGTCCGAACCTCAACGCCGGACCCCCAGAGCCGGAAGTCAGGACACCAGTCTTCACCGAGCCCCACTGGACACTCTTTTTCGATGGGTCTGTCCGCAAGCAGTGGGCTGGAGCTGGTGTGGTCCTCATCGACCCAAACGGAGATCAGCTGAAGTACATGGTGCACCTTGAGTTCAAGGCCACCAACAACATGGCAGAGTACGAAGCTTTGATCTTTGGCCTGACACAAGCCCTGTCTCTGGGGGTCTGGCAGCTCCTGGTGAAGGGAGATTCTCAGCTGATCAACAAGCAGGTCCGGGGGGATTGCAGCTGCAACAATCTCCAGCTCGCGGCATACCTCATTCACGTGAGGAATCTCGAGAAGGACTTCGACGCCTTGGAACTACAATATGTTCCCCGCGAATTCAACTCAGCAGCAGATGATCTCTCAGTGAGAGCATCTACCTGGGCACCCATGCCCGAGGGCGTCTTCGAAAGACGGTTGCTGAGACCTACCGCCAGCCTGCCGAACTGAGTGAAGGGGATCAAGCTAGAACCTCGAAGCTAGCGGTCCCGGCGGCATTCCATCCGTGGTGCCCGCCAGGGTTGTGTGCACTGTTGAGGATCCTGGAGACCTCATAGAGCCACTCCCACCTGCTCAGGGAGGTCCCGATGCATGGATCTCCGAGATCCGGGACTACCTGAAAGACAATATCCTTCCTGATGACGATGTATCCGCTGAGCGCATAGTACGATTGGCTAAACGCTACGCGGTGGTAGAAGGAGATCTCTACCGCCGTGGCGCCAATGGTATCCTCATGCGGTGCATTTCCCAGGAAGAGGGCCGCGAGTTACTCACGGAGATCCATGGAGGCGAGTGTGGAAGTCATTCCTCATCTCGCACGCTTGTTGGTAAGGCCTTTCGGCATGGCTTCTACTGGCCGACAGCACTCCAAGATGCAGCTGAGCTGGTAAGGTCCTGCAAAGCATGCCAGTTCCATGCAAAGCAAATACACACACCGGCTCAAACTCTGCAAATGATCCCGCCCTCATGACCATTTTCCATATGGGGCGTGGATATCCTGGGGCCGTTCCCCCGGGCCGTCGGCGGGTACCCGTTCCTCTACGTCGCCATTGACAAATTCACAAAATGGCCGGAGGTTACCCCTGTGGTGAACATCACCAAAAAAATCAGCAGTCGCATTCCTCAAGTCCATTGTGTGCAGATTTGGCGTCCCAAACCGCATCATCGCGGACAACGGGACCAATTCAAAAGCAGACTCTTCCAAGAGTACTGCGAGGACATCGGCATCCTGCTATGCTTTGCGTCCGTGGCACATCCCCGCAGCAATGGACAGGTCGAGAGAGCAAATGCAGAGGTCCTTAGGGGACTCAAGACCCGCACCTATAACTGCTTAAAGAAGCATGGTGCAAAATGGGTTGATGAGCTTCCGTGCGTGCTATGGGGCAACCGGACCACACCCAGCCGAGCCACCGGGAAGACCCCACTCTTCCGGGTTTGCGGGGGCTGAAGCATGCCTTCCCTCGGAAATTCACCTGGGCTCACCATGGGTCCAGGCTTTTGATAAATCCATGCAGGAACAACTGCGGCGTGACGATGTGGACTTCGTTGACGAACGAAGGTGGCAAACAGCAATCCGAAATGCACGCTACAACCAGGCGCTCAGGCGTTATCATCAACGGTTCGTGCACAGTAGGGAGCTCCGGGCAGGGGACCTCGTCCTAAGGCGGATCCTGAACCGAGCAGGGCTCCACAAACTCTCCCCCAGCTGGGAGGGTCCCTTCAAGGTTACAGAAGTATGCTGGCCCGGATGCATTCGCCTTGCCACAGAAGAAGGGGTGCCGCTACCCAACCCATGGAACATAGAGCATCTACGTAAGTTTTACGCTTAGACAGAGCAGGAAATGAATTTTTCCTTTGTAATAAGATAGGATCAGCGTGCGGTCCAGAGCGGTGGGGGTCCATCCTCGTAAATCCGGCCTCTAGCATCCATCGCACCATCGGCTAGCATTAACACGCGGCCCAGAGCGGTAGAGGTCCACCCTCATAAACCCGGCCTCTGGCATCCATCGCGCAAGCCATGTATATCAAGTTGCAAAGGAAAGATTTGCTCTCCGTTATGTCTTTGTGTCAAAATTTTATTTCGCATTTCGATTCTCGAGCTTTTCCCTTTCTAACCCCCGCGCGGACTTCCACTCTTGTCGCTACAGCTAAGATCTGTATTGAGTTGCCGGACTGCCGTACAAGTCCGGACCCCCTTGCTGCTGGGAGAGGGGTTCGGACCCCTAGGGACCTGCTCTGGGGAGGGGTGCTTGTTTCTTGGGGTGGTCCGGAGTCCTGTGTAGCCGCTTAGCTGGTTCCGTACCCAAAGCCTACACGCTCCACCACCCTGTAACAAGTGCTCTAGTACCCGGAGCTGGGTAATTAGGGGCCCGGACCTCGTTCTAGCTCAAGAGTTGGCTTCCTAAGTCCTACACGACAAGTCCAGCTCCATATCTCAAAGGATCGAGTACGACAGAATGGCCTCACCCACTGCTAGGGAGGGGTCCGGAACGTCGGAGCCAGGTCCGGTAAAGTCGTGCTTGTTTCCTGGAGTGGTCCGGAGCCCTGTGTAGCGGCTTAGCTTGGTTCCGTATCCTAAGCCTACACACTCCACCACTCTGTAACAAGCATCGTGCTGCCTGGACCTGCGTATCCGGAGCTCCAGACCTCATACTAGCTTGGGGGCCGGTTCAGAATAGGTCCCGCGGGCCTGCTACTAAGCTTTGACTTTGAGTGGTACGCAGGTTAAGCTTTGACTGGTGGTAGCTAGCCTCAAACCATTGAGCCTACCTACTAGGGGGCCCGGTATCCGCTTTAAGGCTTTATGCAGATCGAGGTCCAGTCTCGGTGGTAGACAGACTCAAACAACTGAGCCTGTCTCCCAGGGGGCCCGGAGCGTTCGCTTTGAGCCAGATACCAAGGATCGATTCTGCATGCGTCAAACAACTAAGTTGCAATATCATTACTACCATCCCAGCGAGTTTGATTTTCCTCTCTATAGTTTCTTCTGCTATTCAGGGAATAAGTCGCTCGTTTGACTTACAATCTGTGCTACACCTGTGCCCAAGAACACTTGTTCAACCTCATAGGGGGGTCCGGAGCGTCTTCTCGGCTCGGATGGCAGATAGGGTCTAACAACTGAACCTATCTACCAGGGGGCCTGGGCGCCGGGGTGCTGCATACCACAAACCAGAGCAACTGACAAACAGCTAAGTTGAAATTTCTTATATTAAAATTTCAACAAGTACAATGTTTTACATAACACAAAAAACAAAAGTTCTACTGCTGTGATGGTCCAGCTCAGGAATCTGCAGGCTCCCGCTTGAAATAAGCAGGTACAAAGTCGACGACCTCTCGCACGCTTTCCCGAGCGGATGCTTCCGTCTCCGCCACTAGACCATGGACGACGGGGGCTAGTGAGATGGCAGGGTCGTGGCTCCAGAGGCAGGTCAAAATGTACTCCGCCACCATCCGGCACAGCTCACGGCCCTCGGCTTCAAGGTGGCCAGCGAGGATCGGCTCCAGGCGCCGAAGTCTCTCTGAAGCAGAGTTCAGCACCGGGAGGGCGTCAGGAATTGAAGCGGGCGGCCCCGCCACTTGGATTGGACTCATTCCAAGTGGCACCAAAGCTAAGCTTGCTTCGGCCGCCCAGTCGATGATTCGCTGGGCCTCCATGCGCTGGTCCTCCTGCAGCTTCCGGGCTGCCTCCTGGACCGCCTCCTGCACCTGGGCATCCAGTGCCGCCTGAGCCGCCTCCAGCTGGCGGGTCTTCTCTTGGAGCGAGGCCTCCTTCCACGCCGCTGACTCCTTCAGGGTCTTAAGAGACTCGCGCTGGCGCGCAAGGGCCTACTCCATGCTGGTGGTGAGGGATTCCCGTCGTGCAAGGGACTTCCTCTCCTCCTCGAGGTCCGCCTCGGCAACAGCCTGCTTGCTGGCGGTCTCCTGCAGCTCCTGGCGCCATCGATGTAGGGACTCGGAGAGTTTGTCGAGCTCCTGCTTGCGGACCTCGAGTCCCTGGCTGCGAGACTCGAGCTCGGATCGCTGGGCCGCAAGGCTGGCCTCCTTCTTGGCAATAGCCTCCTCCCGCAGCTCCAGGGCTTTCTCCCGTCCCACCGCCGCGAGCTCCCGGTCGAACACCATCCGGGGTCCTTTCCTGTAGGAACAATCTGCGCAGAAGAGCAAGGGGTGAGGAGGCTCGAAGGCAAAGGGGCGCAAAGGTTTGGAAGAAAGAAGGCGAATGCGGAAAAGTAACCGCGGCATGCGGTTCGGCCTCTTATGGAGCCTGATCCATCCGGCGCGCCCCGAAACCGTCGCTGGAAGCCAAGCGACGCTCACGCCTGGTGTTAGCCGCCCAGTCCATGACAAGGGGGCCCAGGCCCGCCTGGCAGGAGAGGCGGGTAACAAACGAAGGTGTGAAAAGGTGGGATTCGAACCGTCGTGCGCGTGCGGAGCGAGGCGGAAGCCGAACCGACGCGCCTGTACGAGCGCTGACAGGGTCAGACCTTTCGGGAACCGCGCTGGCGGAAAAGAATTCCTTTTACCCGGCGGCAGTAGTGCCGAGCGACGTACGCGTGACTAGGCGCACCACTGTGCGTGGGGGCCTTAAGTCAGTGAGCCGTTGCGACGTGATGGGCTAGTAGGGAACCCGATGGATGGTCAAAGCCGGACAAGACTCCTACAGCGCGCACAGTCTAATGCTGGAGGCTTTAAGTTATGCAGAGCTAGATCACAGTAGTGGCCCCACCTGCGGGTTCGTAGCCTTTCCCGAGGTGGGCCCGGGGGCCACTGTCGGTACCCCGTAAAATCACACCCAACACACACCTAGGCCAGCCAATTGGTGACCCGTATCGCATCCCCAAAATGGAAAGCTTTATTGAACTTTTTGTGATAAAGAATCCATTGTGCTGTGATCTCTATTGTTCCAAATCCAACTTGTTCGTGCCTATAAATGCACACCATACCACACCCCATAGCAATGCACACTAGTAGACCACGCCACACAGTAGCAAAGCAGCCATGGTAGGGTTTAGCAAAAGAGAAGGAAGAGGGAGGGTACCTGTAGCTTTAGAGAACCAACCAATATACCAAGGAGGCTTCTGCTGGGTCGCCATGCGCTATGAGGCAGAGAACGGGATGCAGCCAAGGATGACTTGCCGGCTCCTGGAATTTGGGTGTCTCATCAGCTTTGCTGAGGCTTAGAGACTTAGCCGGCAAGTCTGTCCTTGGCTACACCTAGTTCTCTTCCTCTCGTGTGTGGCCCTCAAGCACTTCAAGAGCTCCAAGATTTGCATTCATGTCAGCTCGACTAAGGAAATACAAGACCAAGTATATATGTAAGCCCTAAAAAAGCCTGTATCTCAAGTTAAAACTCTAATTATTGACATATATTATTTTCAGCTTTATACATCTGCATGTATTATTAGAAGTCAGATATACGTTGCCATTTCTGCAATTTGAGATATATGAATATATAGTGCAAGTATAAAGGCTTGCATATGAAGGGCGGGGCTGGTGCAGCGGTAGAGCCTACCGTCCGTAACCGGAAGGTCCCGGGTTCGAGCCCCAACCTCTGCACATTTGTGTGGGTAAGACTTGGAGTTTAAAAACAACTCTTCCCCAGACCCCGCACAGTGCGGAAAGCCTACGGCACTGGGTACGCCCTTTTTTTATAAAGGCTTGCATATACAAGCTCAAGAGATCTCCATCTGGCATCACATGTCGAATTTAATATGTGCATCTGTCAGACCATATTCTCACTATTTTATACCATTGTCGTATGCTAACCTATGGCGTTTGATTGAAAAGAACTACTTATTAATCGTGTCGCCTCATGATGCAAACCAAAAGGCCAAGGGAAGTACAGCACACACTACACATCAGGAGTCCTCGAGGTTCCCGCTCAGCAACAACAAATGTACTTAAAATTGTGATAGCATTAGTATGCAGAAGAAAACATGTAGCATGCACTACGGGAGAAGCACCTACTATGCAGTTCGTGCATGTACACCATGTTGAGAAAGTGCTGCACCTTGTTTAAAAGAAAAAAAATGAATACATTGGTTACCACTTTCCTCAAGTAATCAGTAATTGTGGTCCTGCTTCATGTAAAAAAAAAACAAGTCTTATCATTAAGAACATGTTGGACAACAGTTAAAGCTAAAAGGAAATCTAACACATCATCACAAACGAGGAAAAAAAACATCATAAGAGCATCTCACTGGTGGCCTTAACATCATTAGATCATGATGATACCTTATTTATATAAGGGCAAGGGAAAAAGGCTTTTGTCTTAACTTCACTAAAATTCAAGATTACAGTGGTATTGAGTTAAAGTTACAGGCAATGCATACCTGAGAATGGTAGCATCAGACCTGTAAACTTTAATTAAAGCTGATTCGGATGAGATAAGCTCCATGTCAGCATTGGTATCCACAGCAATAATTATGGACAGAAGCCCACAACCCTCCATTGCGCTGCCTAATGAAGACATGGTAAATTCTGAAGAAGCAGTTTTTCTTGGGACATTAGATAGAGAAGTTAGTAGATATTTTTATGGGGGAAAAAGCTAGACAAGCCATCAGTGTTTGAAATTTACACTATGAAGATAAATTATTTCAGTGGGCCAACTATTGGAGCAAACTATAACGGTGTTATGAGAAAATATTTGCTAAAGAAGCATAATATAAAAAGGACTAATTTCCAGCCTATCATTGTAATTTTGTACAATCCTTTATTTTCCACTGTCAGTGACACAGGTGGCCCGCATGTCATTGAGGCATTGAAACACCGAAGGCAAGGATTTTTTTCTCTCGAACAACACCAATGGCAAGGGTTGCAATTTTCTTTCAATGTCAAATAAATAATGAATTTATCAATATATACATGCATTATCATGAATTTGTAACAGGACTCATTGTCATCAATGTCATTAATGTACAATTTTAATTATCAGGGTAAGTCGACAGGAGGTATAAAGATATCAGTTGACATTCTCTCCTCCCTTGCAAGGTTCTAATTAAAAACTATTTAGTTGGATCGTACAATATAACTGCCCAGTTATGCGGCTCAATCATTAATTATAGCAACAAGCAGTGGAACCGGCTCCTTGTATATGTCCTAGTAGACCTAATTTTAGCACACTGTTTCCTTATAAGCAATAATTAATAAAGGCAGAGTCGTCCAAGATCAGAAAAATAATTCAAAAATTCCAGAGCGGAAGACTGCAAGTAGACAGCATGCCTGATCAGTAATAACAAACTAACAACAATAGATCTTATTCGCAAACATAGAAGTTGGCACAACACTACTGCAGCCCTTTTTTTATTCACAACAAAGCTTGCGTTTAGTAAGCATATTAAAGAAACTTACCACTAAGGTAATCTGAACAATTAATTAAGCTCAATCCCTTCAGAGTTCAGATTGGAATGAAAATCATTTCTGCCCATCTGAACGGATGTGCCTCGAGTTCAGGTAAAGAAAGTATGGGTTCAATCCCAGCCTATACAAAGAAGCTCTAAGAATGCTGAGGAATAAAGCTGTGCATGAACAATTGAGAGAATATATAGATCTCCTAAGTCAGCTTACTATCTTATTTTTAAAAATTGAACACAAGTTTTCCAGTCTTTATCTGCCTTATACCCTAATAAATTTACTATAATAATTACAGATATGAAAACAAGATATAAATTAAAACTGAAGCAACAAAAGTTGCATTAATGAAAACATCTAGTTATGAAAAAATAGAATTATAATTATCATTGTCTAAATAGATAAATTAGGAGCAAAAAGAAGTATTATCACAGATCAAATGTGTAAATAAAGAAGTGAATAGTGTGGTATTATGCTAATGGGTGTATATTATTACTTGTGCTTTGTCAGGCCACACATTCCCACGGGCATCAAAACGTTTCTGATATAAATAAAAACTGGTAACAGTTCAACATAAATTAGCACGTTGGGTGGAACAACCATTCCATCTTAAGAACAAAACAAAGAAATAAAGAAGGATTGTCTCCAAATGTTAGGTCAAGATGCTCCCACTTTCACATTAGTAGACTTACCAATGGCATCTTCGCACTGGCATGTTCTACTGAAGTTGCATTTTACATAACAGACGTCTGAAGTTTTTTTTTTTAGAACTCAGACGCCTGAAGATTGCACACTGTATTCTTTTAAAAAACGCACATTTTACATGACAGACGTCTGAAGATTGCACTGTATTCTTTTAAAAATAAAACACTCCGGAAGATTGCCTGCAAAAGCACAAGGCAAAGGTTACCAATATAACATTGTTAGACCTCAGAATAAATATAATGCATATTGACTCTTTGAGTATTCCCAATAAGGAAGAAAACAGATACAATTTGGAGTTAAATCAAGAACTTTACAATCATTGGAGAATTTGGAGAAATTAAATATATATGGTTTGCTTAAATTAAGGCATCCTGCCCTACCATAACATCTGAAATAATTGAAATAGCTTTTGATAGACTTTCAGGCCTAAGAGATCAGATAATTTCTTTCATTCTCCTGGTTCTGCTCATGATTTCCATACAAAGTACAGTGAACCTAGCAATAGCTAGCAGATTGAAATGCAATGCCCATTTTTAGCTTCATATATCAAAGTGGATGCCTCACTTGCGCTTGCAGGTGTGATTTAGCTTTTGAACAAGGCTGTCACTGATCCTGAAAAATCTGAAGGCCAGGATTTACTGAACATGTGCAGGGAAAGCAGTAAGACCAATAATCTAAAGAAGGTCCAGAGCCACCAAAGTATCATTGTATCAAGAGCAGCTTCACAATATCATGTGATAAATAAAGGGCTGAAGCACTCTTCACCATGAACAAGCAAAAGTAACTGGTCGTGACTCATGAGCTACATGATCTTTGCTGTCAGAAGCACGGGTCCATCTTTTGTGATGATACATGCTATGCAGTCAAAACCTCGTTTCCTTTAATCTAATGGAAAGATGCGAGGCTCCACATTTCAGTCAAAAATTGAGACTCGCAATTGACACGGGATGCCAGCTCAGAAAGGCCAAAACAAAACCACTGAATAGATGCTTCACACAACCAGCCTGACAAAACAAGTCCATACGTGCCAACTTCTTGGTCCACAAATCTTGTTAGAAAATGGAAATCAAGAAAAGCCCCAATAAATGAAAAGGCTCCAGAACCTTCAGTCCAATAAGAGAAAAGTTTATGCCAATAATTTCAAACTTTATGACAAAAGGAGATTCCAGAACCGTTCCTGATAAACTTGCAGTGCTTCCTATAAATATACTTCTCTATCTATACACCATAACGACCTAGCAAAATTACTAAAGAAAGCATAATGAAAGAGTGTAGCAAGGGCCATGCAGACAAGAATGGCTTATCTTCCTCCAAATCTAGAAGGGTGGGATATATATAGATCATATACATGGGTCTCTAGATAGACCTCTATACATGGGCTCACATATACACCAACACCCCCCGCAGTCTGAACTACCGGCGCAGCGGTGTTCAAGACTGGACAATAAGAAAGCCAACACCCCCCCCCGCACCGCAGTCTGAACTACCGGCGCAGCGGTGTTCAAGACTGGACAAGAAGAGAGTACAAAGAGAGTACAAAGGGCAAATACCCCCCGCAGCCACAACTAGCCACCTACTACGTTGAGGCTGGAGCGAAACTCCGCGAAGGTCGAGGAGGGTAGTCCCTTGGTGAAGATGTCGGCAAACTGGGAGGTAGTCGGGACATGGAGTACCCGAACATCGCCGATGGCGACTCTGTCGCGCACGAAGTGTATGTCGATCTCCACATGCTTCGTCCGCTGATGCTGGACGGGGTTGGTGGAGAGATACACGGCGCTGACATTGTCGCAGTAGACGAGTGTGCTCTTGGCGAGCGGGCTGTGGAGCTCCGCCAAGAGCTGTCGTAGCCAAGACGCCTCCGCCACGCCGTTAGCGACATCACGGTACTCCGCCTCGGCACTGGAGCGGAAGACAACCGGCTGCCGCTTGGACAACCAGGAGACCAGGTTGCCGCCCAGGAAGACGGCGTAGCCGGAAGTGGAACGGCGAGTGTCCGGACAGACAGCCCAGTCAGCATCGGTGTAGACCACCAGCTCAGCAGAGGATGAGCGGTGAAGAACCAGGCCGAGGTCCACAGTGCCACGGACGTAGCGGAGGAGACGCTTCAGCGCAGTGAGGTGTGACTCCCATGGATCATGCATATGGAGACAGACTGCTGAACAGCGTAGGTGAGGTCCGGCCTGGTGAATGTGAGGTACTGCAGAGCGCCGGCCAGACTCCGGTAGGCAGTAGGATCAGCCACCGGAACACCCAAATCTGCAGATAGCTTCGCCTGAGTGTCGACAGGAGTGGAGCAGGGCTTGCAATCAGTCATCCCAGCCCGCTCCAGAATATCAAGTGCGTACTACTGCTGGTGAAGGAGAAGACCAGATGGGCGAGACTCAACAGTGACACCCAAGAAGTGGTGGAGCTGACCAAGATCTTTCATAGCAAACTCCTGCTGCAGAGAGGAGATGACACTCTGAAGCAACTGCTGACTGGAGGTTGTGAGCACAATGTCATCGACATAGAGCAGCAGATATGCAATCTCATCCCCACGGCGGTAGATGAAGAGAGACGTGTCAGATTTGGCCTCGGTGAGCCCCAATGTCAACAAGAATGTGGCGAACCAAGAGTACCAAGCCCGAGGAACCTGCTTCAGACCATAGAGACTTGTTGAGCCGGCAGACCATATCCGGACGACTCGAGACCATATCGAGAGCGAGTCGGCGGAGGCGATGGCTCCGGTGTAGGCACCGCAGGAGCCTCCAGAGCCGGAGGCGGCGCCGGTGTCGGCGCCGAACGATGCCGGTACACCTACGGAGGCTGAGCGTACTGCGGTGGCGCCGGTGTCGGCGTCGAGCGACGCCGGTACACCTGCACCGGCTGAGCGTACCGCGCAGGTGCAGGGAGATGCACCAGGTCCGCGTGCGGCACGACCGGAGGTCCAGGGGCCGCGCGTAGCGAGGCCGCGGGCACCGGGGCCGCGCTCGGTGCAGCAGAGATCTTCGGAAGTGGCGTCGGTGCGCCGGGAAAACCTGCAGGGAAAGAACAGACAGGTGACGGTGGCTGAACCACCGGGTCAGTCGGAAACAGAGACTCCAGCTCGGGGTCAGGAGAAGGTGTGGAGGAGGTGGAGTAGGGAAAATCCAACTCGTCAAAGACGACGTGTCGGGAGATCAGAACACGGCGAGAGGTGAGATCAAAGCATCGGTACCCCTTGTGGTCAGGGGAGTAACCAAGGAACACACAGCGAGTTGAGCGGGGCACCAGCTTGTGAGAAGCAGTGGCGGAGGTGTTAGGGTAACACGCACACCCGAAGACCCGAAGGTGGTCGTAGCGAGGAGGGGTACCGAAAAGGGTGTAGTGTGGAGTGGGAGCAGGAGAAGCAGTGGACAGAAGACGGTTGAGCAAGTAGGTGGCGGTGTGGAGGCTCTCAGCCCAGAAGCGCGGGGGCAGAGAGGCCTGGATCAGAAGGGTGCGCACGACGTCGTTTGTCGTGCGAATCATCCGCTCAGCCTTGCCGTTCTGAGAAGAGGTATACGGACAAGACATATGCAGTTGGACACCCTGAGAGAGGAAGAAGGAACTGGAGGTGGAGTTATCGAACTCACGCTCGTTGCCACACTGGATGGCCTTAATGGTGAGGCCGAACTGAGTGGACACCCAGGCAAAGAAGTGGAGGAGGGTGGGGAAGGTCTCAGACTTAGCGCGCAAAGGAAAAGTCCAAGAGTAGTGTGAGAAATCATCAACTACCACCAGATAATATTTGTAGCCAGAGAGGCTGAGAACAGGAGAGATCCACAGGTCACAGTGAACAAGATCAAAGGCATGCGAAGAAGAAGAAAAAGGGAGTCGAACATGGCGACCAAGCTGGCACGCATGGCAGAGGTGCTCAGCAGGAGCCCTAGTACAAGGAACATCTGTACTATGACTGAGTTGAGCCAGAACGTCGCGGCCGGGGTGACCAAGACGGCGGTGCCAGATGGTGGAAGGCGGCGTCGCGGCAAAAGCGGCAGACGAAGAAGAAGGCGAAAGTGGTGCAGCGGAAGAAGGAAGGCGAATGGTGTAAAGGGGTCCCGTGCTGTCACACCGGAGTAGCGGACGCCGGGAGGCCGAATCCTTTACAGTGAGGCCAGAAGAATCAGACTCGATGGAATAAGAATTGTTAGCTGTAAACTGACGAATGAAAAGAAGGTTATAAACCATCTGAGGAGCAACAAGGACATTGGGAAGAAGAAAAAAACCAGGAGCAGAACCCACGGCGGTGACAGGAAGGCAAGACCCGTCACCAACCATGATTGAAGAAGGACAAGAGGGGTGTGGGGGTCGCACAGAAGAGAGGATACCAGCATCTGGGGTGGTGTGGAAGGAGGCACCCGAGTCGGCGATCCACTCGGTGCTGACCGGCGGCGTCCGCCCCATGGCACTGAATGACTATGCCAGTGCGGCCTGGTCCCACCCCCAGGCCAGGTCGGCTGCTGGCTGGGTGGATCGGGCGGGGTCCATAACGGCGCGAACAGGGGAGCAGCAGCGGCGAGCATGGCCACCGGCTGGGGCTGAGGACGAGGGCCCCCCATGACCCTGAAACGGCCACATCGGGATGCGCCCTGGCCATGGGGCGCTGAAGGATGGCCAAGGCGTACCTCCAAGGCCAGGAGCAGGAGTGGGAGCCGGAGTCGGGTCCGGAGTGCCCCGAGCACCACCACCACGTCCCCTCCGCTGACGATGCCTTCGGCCTCCCCCACCCTCGGTTTGGCCGGTGAGAGGAGCACCGAGGAGGGGGTCGGGCGGGTTGATCCGGGGTCCAGATCCAGAAGGCGGAGCCTGGTGGGATGATGAAGCGCCGTGCTCGGGGAAGGGAACGGGTGGGACAAGGAAGTAGGGCTTCTCCGCGGCGACCCGAAGAGTGAGAACGTTGGCCGCGGAGCGCTCGCGCTCCTCCTAAGCGAGGGCGGCCGTGTGGGCCCGCTCCTGAGCCGCCGCAGCCTCCGACTTGGCAGCGAGGAGGGCCGTAGCAGCATTGGCGGCCATCGCGGGTAGAGGCACCGCGGGCGCGGCTACGGGTGCCGTGGGAGCGGCCACGGGCAGCGCAGGAGCGGCCACGGGCGGCGGCAGCAGCGGCGACCTCGGCGCGCGCGGCAGCTAGAGTGGCGCATAGGGCGGCGGTGGCGTTGGGCGCGCCCGCCCCCGCGAGCACGCCCACTGTGGCGACGCCCGGGGCCGGCACGCCCGCGACGGCGACGCCCGGGGCCGGCACGCCCGCGACGGCGGCTCCCAGGGCCGGCCAGCCCGCAGCAGCGGCAAGTGCGGGGGGCAGCACGCCCGCTGCGGTGGCGCCCGGGGCCAGCGCACCCGCGGCGAGCTCAGGATGGTGACGCGCGGGGGCGCCGGGATGGAGCAGGGGTGGCGCAAGGAAAAGCAGGGGACCCTGCACGGGTAGCACGCCCCGCACGGACGGCGGCTGCAGGGGTTGCAGGGCGCCCGCGGCGGCAGCGCCCGCAGCCCCCGCGGCCCCCGCGGTGTTCGGCGCTGGCACGATGGCAGCCAGCGCGGCGGCCGGCGCGCGCCAGGCCGGAGATGCCCAGGCGGCGGCGCCAGCGCCAGCGGAGGAAGAGGCGGCGGCAGCAGGGGGCCAGGCGCACGCCGTAGGGGCAGCCAGAGCAGAAGAATAGGAGGGAAGGGGAGGGACCTAGGTGCTCTTCCAACCATCTTTAACTCAAATATTTGTATTACTTCAAAATAAAATCATATTTTAAAAAAAATAGTATAAATATTTGAACTAAAAAGATCTGGAGATGCATCTAAAGATCACCAATTTGTGCGCTAGTACATCTTCCCTGCGAACCCGATGCCCCGCCACCCGAAACTCAAAGAACAGTGCGTTCAAGCGTTTTGGCTAACAAACGAGCTGAGAAAGTAAATGAGCAACGACATGTCATGCTATCTGACTCCTTAATTTATGTGCACAATGCTAAAACTACTTATATTTGCACTGTTCCATTCGATCGCCCTCCTCTTCCCGCCTTAGTTTTCTCTTCCTCTATGGTGAGCTTCCTTTTTACCGTTCTTCCTAACTTTTGTGGACGAACAAGAGACGAAATCCTTACACGTCAAACATAAATCTTGTTTCAATTGTCATTAAACAAATGCCAATTGAATCAAGGTAAAATAGGACTAAAATGCGCCACCAAAGAGAATGCTAATATATATTTAGTACGAGAACCAACAACCTTGATAATTACGTTCGATCGTAACACAACAAACTAAACTTTGGTAAATAATAAGGGAAATAAAAAACCACGATAATATAGTTTTTAAAATTTAAACTTTAGATTATGCCAAATACGCTGTGCCAAAAAAAAAAATCAAACTTAACCTTTGGAGAGAAAGGTAAGAATTTTATTGTCAATTTTTATATTAGAAGAAAAATGAGATAAGAGATGATCAAAATGACCCGACTTGCTCACGCAGGAGCACGACCATAAGAGGTGATCCAAGTTCATCCCCTCCTCTGTTTCTTGGAACCTTTCCGCTCAGGGCCTGAAGTTCAGCTCCTCGCTCTGTTTCTTCAACCTTTCCCTTCTCTCGGACTCTCTCCTCTCCCTTGCTCTTCTTCCCTGGCGGCGGCGCCATTTGTCCTGTCTTCGCCCAGCCCTTTGCCGGCGACGGCCGACGAGTGCATCCTCCAGGTGTGCCCGCCCCTTCTCTTTCCTTCTGCTGTGCGAGACGGAGCACCCCAAACCCTAACGAAACTATTTGTATTCGGATCCGAATCCAGTTACAATATATTACCTGCTATCTTGGATTTCGTTTGCAAGAACTATCGGGTGTACACCCATGTCCTATGGCTGGGTCCGCCCCTGCTTGGCTTCGTGCCACATATGTATTGTAACTGAATTCCTGCGCGGTGGACAATTATCTCACATATCTTTTATAACCAGCGAATCTTAAGCAGGCCACGGCACCCACCTTACCTTTTTGTCGGCAATTTTCAGAGCAGCTTACTGTCATTTTGATCAATCGAACTGTTATACTTTTGCAGGCAGACTTGAAGAAGCCCAAGGAAATTATCTGCCGGTCATTTCACTAATTCTGGCGAAGTCTGAGAGTTAGGCCCTCACTGTGAATGTTAATTAGATGAAGCTACATCAATTTTGGCAGTTGGGCATTAAGGATATGAAGGCCGTTCCACTTCCTCGCCAGAGAACTTCTCCAAAAAGACGTGTGTGGATACTTGTCATTGCAGCTTTCATTGCCATTGCAGTAGCCTGGGCATATCTCTATCCTCCTCCACATTACAAGTCTCCTATGAGAGACTGGCTTCCTGCAGAGCCTACCAGGGAATTGACTGATGAAGAAAGAGCCTCACGTGTTGTTTTCAGACAAATACTAACAACACCTCCTGTTCGATCTAAGAGTTCGAAAATAGCTTTCATGTTCTTGACTCCAGGAACTTTGCCATTTGAAAGATTATGGGAAAAATTCTTTGAGGTACATATCCGGATATCCCTTGTCTATGCTCTTGATAGATTCATGCATTTTGTCAGTTTTCTTTGCCATATTATTAGCTTTGATAATTGATATTGGCCTTTGCATATTATACCACATTGATACAGTAATAAAAATTGGTACTTCTACAAGAATGATGTAAATATTTGAAAAATTCACAATCATTCGTGCCAATAAGCAAGATGGTTGTTTGGTCTTGATTCTACTCTGATATTCTTTGAAGTCGTGAATTGCTTAACTACTATAGCCTGAAGTGACTCTTTGTTTGATGCTGTATGAAGAACTTTATTTAGGATAATTTATTATTACTTCATTCATTCAATTTGGAAGACTTATAGTTAATAATGCTACCTCCTGAGCATTTTATTTAAATGTGCAATATGGGTATTGCCAAAGTCCATCAATCTTTTAAGGAATATCATAACCCACTGTGTCATCATCTTTTGCTCAAACTTTGTTTCTCCATGACCTCCTGTTATTTCTGCAGGGCCATGATGGAAGGTATACCATATATGTGCACGCCTCAAGGGAGAAGCCAGAACATGTCAGTCCCATATTTATTGGTCGAGAGATACACAGTGAAAAGGTAATGATTTTGTACTTTAGTTCCACATAAATAGCATTATGCTATTGGCAATCTTTTTTTCTTATGCTCTGTAAATTGATACTTATTGTGTAGAACTTATCTGGCCCATGTTAAATGATAAGTGGAATGGTCATATTGTCATTGCAGGTAACCTGGGGTAAAATTTCTATGGTTGACGCTGAGAGGAGGTTGTTGGCAAATGCTTTACAAGACATTGACAATCAGCATTTTGTGTTGCTATCTGACAGGTATTATGGTTTGCCTTCATCCTTGTTATTTCATAATTTATTCTTTCAGATCTCAACTCTTGTGTGTGTTTACAGCTGTGTACCTTTGCACAATTTTGACTATGTGTATGACTACCTGATGGGGACAAATCTCAGCTTTATTGACTGGTAAGTTTATATCTCGAATTCATATCTAACTATTATTGGAGTTCACTCTTAAACTATTTTTACATTGTATGACAGTTGATCTCTGCATTGAATTTCTTGCTTCACTATTTTCATACATTTTTATTGACTCAGTAATATCATTAATATACTTTCAACTTACATTATCTTTTATTTGTTGGTCAGCTTTTATGATCCTGGGCCACATGGAAATTTTAGGTATTCACAGAATATGTTACCTGAGGTTACAGAGGCAGACTTCAGGAAGGGTTCACAGGTAAACTTACAGTTCTCTTATTGTGCAGAATGTTTGCTTATATTTTTATATACCAACAGATATTCTAATTGAATGGTGTCTTTCGACTTGTAATTACCATTTCAGTGGTTCTCAGTCAAGCGCCAGCATGCGTTGATGATTGTTGCCGACAGTCTTTACTATACTAAGTTCAAGATTCATTGCAGGGTAAGATGCTGTAGTTCATTACTATTTTCTTTGCGTGGTATAGGATCAAATCGACATATATGTTTTTTAGTTTTCTCAAACTTCAGGATGTGGTACCCTTATATCTGTCACTGGATGATATTGAATTATCTGTTTCCTTGAGATTACAGTTGTTAATGGCCTTTAGTACAGTTGTACGAAGGAATATCTTTATATCTCAACTAAGCCACACAGTACAGCTTTGGCCTTATTCCACTCTAGTTTGTTTTTACAAAAACTAATTTACAAGTTACAGATGATGGATATAGTGCACCTTTTTTCTTTGTTTTACCCTGTTAGACCCTGGCAATTATTCTCTGCTACATAGTACGTATAGGTATCAATGTTAACATATTTCTTATTCCGTTTACAGCCTGGGATGGAAGACGGTCGCAACTGCTATGCTGATGAGCATTATTTGCCAACATTATTCCATGTGAGTACACAATGATCTTTCAAATACTGAAATTTATTTGTCATCAGTAATGCCCGCTGCAGCACTACTGATATTGCAAATTTGCTTTTGAGGCAACCAGATGATGGGCCCAGATGGAATTGCTAATTGGTCTGTAACCCATGTTGACTGGTCTGAAGGAAAATGGCATCCGAAAGCTTACCGGGCAAAGGATGTCACTTTCGAGCTTCTGAAAAATATAACTGTATGTGTTTGTGTGCTCATCTTATGTTTATTTTCCAGGTGGTTCATTGGCCATAGCGTCCTTTTCTAACATTCGAACTTTTTTTTTAATCTTGCTGCAGTCCATTGACATGAGCTATCATGTCACTAGTGATAGCCAGGTACCTTCTTTCTTCCCCTGTTTCTCTACAATGATGGATAAAATCCACAAGTGCACTTAAATGTTTTCTCGTTGCTTTGCAGAAAGTGGTCACAGAGAACCCTTGCCTGTGGAACGGAGCAAAGAGACCATGCTACCTGTTTGCGAGAAAGTTCTACCCCGAGTCCATAAACAACCTCATGACATTGTTCTCGAATTATACATTTATTTGAGCTTCCAGGACACGGAGGTTATAGGGTATACAACATTATAGAATTCTTTGTACATTGGAGAACAGCAGAATAGCAGATTAATTAACAGTAGCTGGGCATAGCAATAGTGGAGGATAAGGCTTTCGCTGCAGAAACAGGGTGGCTTCAGATTTACCAGGAAAAGCCATTACCACACATTTAGGCTCTAGTTGCTTTTTCATAGTTTCTCCTGATTTTTAGCTGCAATTTTTTGCCATGTGTATCGAGCTTATTGTGGCAGGAAAAGCCATTGGATGAGAATCTGAGATCGTGATTATTCATAAGCTGTCAGCTTGGTTCTATTTTTTTGTCAGTTCCAACTGCCAAACCACAGCTAGATTACCTATGTCGTGGAGTTCTCAATTTAGAGTGGCTGACTGCAGCTTTCTCGGATGTGGCCTTGTGGCGTTGCGCTTTTCAGCCGTGTAAAATTACCGGTGGAAACAGCAAATAGACTGGAATAATGGACGTCAGAGGATTTTTTTGTTGTCATTGTTCACTTAGGTGAGAAATATTGTGTCTTGCAAACTAAAAAATTATGAAATAATTTAACTGTTGTTGCTCCGGCACAAAAAGGGATAAGGGACAACCTCACAGGATTTTTTATAAAAAAGAAAATTAGAAATAGGAGAGAGGGACGAGGTCCAGCTATCACCACACGAAACACACAGGAGAAACATGTCCGCTTCCGCTGCGGCCGCCTCCCCCGTCCTCCGCCTCTCCTCCGCCACTCCCCCACTTGCTCCTCTCCACCGGCCGTTCCGCCGGCGGCTCCCGTCCGTCCGGTGCTCCCTCGCCGCTGCCCCCAGTGTCCGGGCGCCCCCAGAGCTCGTCGACTCCATCCTCTCCAAGGTACCACTGATGCTAGTTGATTTCTTGCTTCTTGCACCATTTCCAGATTCATGGTTCTTGATTTGCTTCTGCAATCTTGCAGCTCGCATAGCATTCATACATATAGGCCAAGAAACTGCCAGTAGCAATTTAGTTAGTTCGCTTCTGAAACTTTTACTCTATTCGCTGTGCTGTGGCCAGTGGCTGGTGCTGGTTTGTTGTGAGAGAAAAGTACTGCTGGCTGATTGGTGCCTGCTGTCTGGTGCTGGTTTGGTGTGAGAGGAAAACATTGTTGGCTGAATGCAGCGAACAGAGTTTTCGATTTCTTCGGAGCCTCGGAGTCGTGTAGTTGCAAGTTTGCAGCTTTGTTTAGTTGGTGAAAAGTTATTGGTTTTGGTACTATAGCACATCTCGTTGTTACTTGATAAATAATGTCCAATTATGAATTAATTAAGCTTAAAAGATTCATCTCGTGCTAATCAGTTAGATTGTATAATTAGTTATTTTTTAACTGCATTTAATGTTTTATGCATGTGTCCGAACATTCGATGTGATGGGTATTGTAGAACATTTTTTGGGAACTAAACAGGAAATGCGTTTTCTTCACTTCATACCAACAGGTGAAAGGAACTGACCGAGGAGTGTTGCTGCCTAAAGATGGGCACCAGCAAGTGGCTGATGTGGCACTGCAGCTGGGGAAGTACTGCATAGAGGAGCCCGTCAAGTCCCCACTTATATTTGGAGGTAAAAATCAAATGCTTTGTGTGCCCAAATCAGTCATATTTCCATCTGGTGCCGTGCCACTGTCAGACACTAACACACTGTTAAAAACAAATCTCGGAACGAACCATAGGTGAAGCTTTCAGGTTGCAGCAATGCAGCATAAGCTAATTATCCATGCATGTGCTACATTTTGCATTTCATATTATTGCAGCGTATCCATGCCTCCGTGCCATCTTCCTAACTGGTTTTCACACAATTCACCTAATTGACCAGAATGGGAGGTTGTGTATTGCTCGGTGCCAACGTCTCCAGGAGGGCTATACCGGACGCCTCTTGGCCGTCTGATATTCAAAACTGATGAGATGATCCAGGTGGTGGAAGCCCCTGATGTTGTCAGGAACAAGGTGTCATTCTCCGTCTTTGGTCTCGAGGGTGCAGTATCGTTGAAAGGTAAACTGACAGTATTTTTTAATCAAGCCATTCTGTTTTGATTTGCGGACAGTGCATCAATTTCTAGGAAGTTTGTAATTTAATTTTCTCATGTAATGTTCTTCAATGTCGGTCATGCAGGTAAGCTGAATGTATTGGACAGTAAGTGGATTCAGGTCATCTTTGAGGCCCCAGAGTTGAAGGTAGGCTCCTTGGGGTTCCAATATGGCGGGGACAGCGAGGTCAAGCTGGAGATCACTTATGTCGACGAGAAGATCAGGCTCGGCAAAGGGTCTAGAGGCTCGCTGTTCGTGTTCCTCAGACGAGGATAGAACGACATGTGTGCACTGGGGTGTGCTCGAGACCTCAAGCACAAGGGATGGCACTGATGTGGTCGTCTGTACAATATTGTATTCAGGATTTCACATGTAAAATTCAGAATCCAATTTGGGTAGCAGTTTTCCTGCATATTGTAACCTGAAGAACGTTGTCTGGTCGTTTTGGACGACAAGTGGACAACCGAAGATGCATGTAGCATTCATTAGTGTTTTAACTTGTAAGATGGCGTTTTGTCAACTAAGCGATTTATTTGGAACTTGAATTTTTTGTGTATCCTTCTGATAGTTGGGTAGGGGTGGGCAGCTTTAAGTTCAGATTCGGATACACCAGCATGAGGAACCAAATCAACGTGCTCTATCAATTGAAGACAGTACGTGTTTTTGCAGGAAACGTCAGCTCGTGTACAAGGTTGGATGGAAGGTCTCATTCGCAGCCTCTGAAGCCATTTTACAAATATACGTTTTCCACCTATAGTAACGCCGTCTGTGGCGTGACCTTAACCAAATGAAAGACGCCTCTCCAGCGTACAACGCGCCTTTGCGGATAGGCTGCTCTTCTGCCGCGCCGCTGAGACAGGCCGGGACGCCGCGACTTCGCGAGCCTCTCCCAGTCTCCCCCTACTTCCCTCTCTCTGCGCCATGGCCATCTCTCCGTTCCGATGCATATGTGGGGCCCATTACTCCCTAAGCAAGGACCGTGGTGCGCCCGCCCCATCTCCTCTTGGTAAGATTTCGGATCACTCGCCGTCTTGGTGTGCCTTCATTTCTTCTTGCTGCTTCTCGAGTACTTATCTCTTAGTATTTTCTTTTCTCTAAATTATATATGTATAGTTTGCCTCCACTACTGTTCAGGTCTCGATTACCTTCTAACTCGCCGAGGATTCTGATTTTTATTGTTGAGTCCTACTTTTCCTTGGGATGCAGGCAGGAGATCCAAATACTCGGGACAATCTGTGGTAAGGAGTGCAAGCATTGACCTTTTCTAGCTACATCCATTCATTTGATCCAATTCTCCTTAAAAGAAAATGTAGTCTGCATTTTACGGAATAAGGTGAAATCTTGCTGAAAGATGTCTTGTGAAGTGAAGAGCTTGAGCTTCAGTTCTAATTCATGTAGCCTTATAATGGCCAAATGAATTTGATCAAACTTGTGATTTTGATTTTTTCTGTCTGTATGTCCATGTTTGCAGAGGGCAGTGCCTATGCGTTTGTTAACGGTTGGAAAGAAGAGGTCTCGAGGGACACAGCTTCTCGTTGAAGAATTCAAAGAGAAGCTCGGATACTACTGCGATTTTGAAGACACCCTTATCAGGTCCAATCCAAAACTTACAAGGTAGACATCGTCATGTGATCCTGACTTTGTACGACAGTAGTTGGTAATTATGAATTTGTGTGGCATGCGCATATAGCATACTGTGTTTTTGTATGGTATGGTTGTTCCTGAAATTAGTAGGCTGGTTTTTGACAAGTAATGTTACACATAACATAGCTGAAGCTGATCATACAGACAAAAATAATACCCACTTATGATGTATGTACTGACCTTTGAAGCTTTCTTCAGTGATATTAAGGTTCAAGTAGAGGCAGAAGACACAGCTATGATGCAGCAACTCAAACCTGAAGATTTTGTATGTTTCACTGCTTTTTTATCCTTAGCTCATTTTTGTGCTGTTGTAAATTTTCCCTTCTCCCCTAGTCCCCTACATTCATATGGCTTTGTTCAGTGTCTGATGTTAGTGTATATGGTTAGGTGGTTGTGTTGGATGAAAACGGGAAGGATGTCATATCTGAGCAGATAGCTGATCTGATTGGGGATGCTGGCAACACAGTATGTTTTGTGGCTCTGCCACTTTGTTCATCATAACTGAGCTATTCTTTAATCATCAATTGTTGCGATTGAAATTTCTGTGATCTCATCTTCTCAAACTGCTGGAAATTTCTATCAGGCATCAATAAATGTTTCCCGTATCTTATAGGGATCATCAAGGCTTACATTTTGTATTGGTGGACCATATGGTCTTGGGGTACAAGTGCGAGAGCGTGCAGATGCAACCATTAGGTTGTCCTCATTAGTTTTGAATCACCAAGTTGCTTTAATTGTTCTAATGGAGCAGCTTTACAGGTAAGCAATTAGCCTGTCTGATGCCATTTCTGCACTTGAACATAGTTTCTGTTGAGTGTTGAGCAAACTCCCGTATGGTGTGAGATAGGCACAATGTAGCACTGCCATTTAAAAACCATGCAACACAGGCTTTCGTTCTGGATACTGAACAGCAATGCAAACCTATCAGTAATTACTTGCTATTGAATATGACTGGTCATTCATTAGGTATTATATTAATTTGCAGGGCATGGACTATAATAAAAGGACAGAAGTATCACCATTAAGCTAATGTGTTCTCATCTCATCATCATCCACTGCTATTTGAACAGATGGACCTGGGAATGGAAGACTGCATGCATAAATTTGCAGGTGTAGTGTTCAAGGATTCATAATTGTATTTTTATTCATATACAGAACCCCAAATTCTCCAAAATGATTTACCTAGTATGTTCTTTGACTGATCTATCAGTTTCTAGTGCAGCATGGACGGTACAGACAAGATGAAAATTTGCTAGGTTATTTACTGGTTGCTACATGCTTTAAGTTGTAAGCAAGAAAGGCCTCGTGCAGCCTTACCAAGGAACATATGCCATCTGTAACTGAAGTTTTGCAAAAAGAATAGCACACACACCCTTAGAAGGGAATGGCGGACGGGAACAGCTAACATCGAGATCAACCATGTCATTGGATTTAGTTCCTCTTCTATTGTGAACATAGCGAATGAGCATAAAGAACAGACATCTCTTACCAATGTGTGGTGTTATAAATTCAAAACAAGGGAACAAAACACAGAAAATCCTGTCTTGGTGCTGAATGTAACAATGGCTTTATTTCACTCTAACATGAATTATTTGCTAGTTTTCTGTTAGAAGAAAGGGAGCGAGCATCTCTGCCCCCTGGATGTTATTCACATGCCATAAATCCAAGGTTTCAGCCCTGAAGATTCTCTTGCATCCTTCATGTTTCTGATAGTTTACAGCGGAAACTTACTGTGCTTGGGTGCAAGCATCCCATGTTTCTGCAGCACAAATAATAGTCTGTTTCTCTGATAGGGCGTCAGGCTACTCTTTACATTGAACTGCCAGTATCCAAAGATAGGTTCAAGTTATACAACAAATGTACCACCAACGAGAACATAAGCAAATGAGACAAAACAACATTAACAACCGCACATTGATGTATAAACATTTTAACAGAAGTTTTTGAGCCGCTTAATATAATTGTTTCTTTTCTCCCTATGTCACAATAACTATATCACTGCCAATAACTTATTCCAAAGTGACGAGATGAGGCCTAATCATTGTGCTGAAAACCAGGGAGAAGCGATGCAACAAATCCAACAACAACCAGCTGGACCTCTTTCAATATGCCTCCAAGCCAATTGCGCTGGTTGCCTTCTCCCTCCGCTCCTTGTGGGTTCTCATTACCATCTGCAGCCCCTGGTTCCTGATTCTCTGCAGCTTGATCAGGGTTTGCAGGATCTGCAATTTCCCCGAAAGCAAAAGCGATTAGAAATAGAGTAGTTATGCATCAACATTTCCTTGACAACAAGAAATATGATTTATTGTTGGTGCTTGTTAACAAATGAAAAGCTATATAAACTGATCGCTAAAACATGAAACGCCATTCCGTCAAAACAGAAATCAACATGATAAACATTAGACAGCTTTAACATCTGGTCATCTGCATCATTCATTGGTGCTCACTGTGGCCCATTACAATTTTTTTCTGATGCAATTGCTACCGTTTTTTGCATGAACCTCCCATCGAAGAGCAGATAGTAGTGAAAAGGAAGGTTACAATATTGATATAACTAAAAAGTGAATTTGGTGTTGCAATATTCTGAACATTCATGCATAGCACACAGACAATACAGAGAGAAGTATGTGGAAACTACCATTGGGTTGGCCATTGCCATCATTCTGGGCAGGTAGAGGAGCACGATTCTCCACCCGAGCAGGAGCCTGTGGTGGACGAGCGGCCACACCTCCTGCTCGCTGAAGCCATCTTACAAATGGTGTAATTGCTCCAGTTTGATATCTGCAGGACACGGAACCACGAAATTACCTAGCAGCACGATATAGGCCATACAAGGAATAAAGAGCAAACTGTGCAAAAGCATAAAGTATTTTGAAGGAGAAATGAGTACTCACAAGTAAATCAATGAGGCAAACAGTATGAGAAGAAACAGCCTTTGTTTTGAGCCTTCTTGGCTAAACAGAAAGACCACTGCTGCTAGTTTGATGATCAGGGCCAAGTCAAGCTGAAAAGCGAAGTGAAACCTCCTCACAACAACTTGTCTTTGAGGTCCATTTTGCTGCCCAGCATTCTGTACATTCTCTTCACCAGCCGGAGCACCGACACTTTCCCTTCAAGCACAAAAGACCAGAAATAAGCAAGCAATTGGAAGGGCCATAAATTAATAATACTTTGCACTGATCCTAAGTACCCCCTGACGGTCAAATACTCAAATCAACATGAAGAAGGCAAGAACATAGTAGAAAACTACATGGACTGTAAGAAAGTAGGATGTGTATAATGTGGTCGATGTATTGCATTGAGCCCCTTGTGCGGTATATATATGAGTACATGGCTTGAAGGGCAAGTAGCCTTTCCTAGAGATAAGGAAGGTTATCCCGGGATTACAATCAATCCTAAACTAACCATATCCGGAGTTGCCTAATATACTCTAACATGGACCCTATCATTCTAACAACAAAAGTTTTCTTTAGATACTCAAATCTAACTAGGTCTGTCATATTCTCTGTAGTTTCATTCTAGCTTAGAGCATCAAACGCACTTAGGCAATGTTCATATAAAACTTTGCTGAGAGAAAATTATGTAAAGGCATTTGTTTTTGTGGTATTCTCAATCAAATTAGTCACTACTCCCTCCGTTCCAAAATGTAGGTCGTTTTGACTTTTCTAGATTCATATTTTGCTATGTACCTAAACATATGTTATATCTAGATGCATAGCAAACACTATGAATCTAGAAAAGCCAAAACGGCCTACATTTTGGAACGGAGGGAGTACTAAGTATTAACTGGTCACTAATATCAAATGTCAAGTCCATACTGTCACAATGATAAAAAAAAATTATAGATTACTTTAGGACTGAAGTTAATATCAATATATATTCTGCCTTACTCCTGTTCTACATGTTAAAGTCCCTAGATAGATAAGAGGGATGGCTGGGGTCATTCACATTGCTACAACAGAGAGATTTTTCTACATGTCAAGTTATTGAATTAAGTAATCAATGTTACTTGATGAACAGAGCGGTATGTGATTGAATTCATGGGAAAATTTGCACAAGCAAAAGTTGATTCACTGCTTTGTGGATATCCAAGACCACTGCTAGCCTGAAACAGATCCTATTTTCCTATCCGGTATGTATAATTCAAATGAAGATATAAGGATATTGTCATTCTTGAAGTAACACTGGTTATGCACTGCAGCTCCTGATCATGCTTTTATGAACCTCGACCCAGGACACTGGAGAAAATAGCACTTGGATCTCAAGTTTTCAACATAGAAGTGTCCAAGAATTTCAAAAGCAGAATTCTATAAACTCATATGACTTGCGCGGACAGAATATGATGAATACCACTATGGCATGCAAACAGCCTCACCAATTCAAATATGAACACACGAAACTGGTAAATGTAGCAGATTGTTCAGTACCAGAAGGTAACTACACAAGAAACTGGAAAATGTAGCAGATTGTTCAGTACCAGAAGGTAACAACTTACGTTGGGATCTTGTAAGTGAGTGGTACGAGTGTAGTTGGAGCATAACACCCCATTCCCATTGCCGCTGCTAGTTGATTCTGCTGTATGGCATATATCCCCGGGCCCTGAGCCTGATCATCCCCGGCTTGCTGGGGAAACGCCCCAGCGGGGTAGAACGGATACGTGACCATCGGAGAAGTAGCGGGGCCATTCGGAGCGGCCATCTGGATTATTATCACCAGCAACAACAGCAGTATCGTCAGAAGGCAGCACAAATTACAGGAGGTTTTCTATACGAATAAACGATGCTACGAAGATCACAGTGGCGGACGAGGTCATGGGGGTTTCCCAATTCTGTCTTTTCGAAAAATAAAGGGCGGTATCAGTATCACTACTCCACCATTCGCAAAAAGTGGATTCCAATCCAGGAAGAAAACTGAATTTTGCATTCATAATGGGAAAAAAGAGAGAGAGTTTTTTTTCGAAAATATTTGGATTCGGTGTCTAACAGGAAGAGAAGATGAGTTTTGCCATGAGTTTTTGCAGAACAAAAGGAACAATTAATCCAGGCAAAGCTAGGGCATCCTCACCGGCAGGAGAAGAAGAAATCAACACAAGTCCGGATGGATCTCCACTCGGCTGCAATCAAGCGGGGACGAGGGCGACAAGGATGCCGGCAGGAGCTGCGAGAGAGGCGGGAGCTGCGGTGGAAGGATGCCTGCTGCCTGGATCTGGACGGAGACGTGCCCGTCGATGATGGAGGTGGGGAGGAGCCTGCAAAGGCTTGGGGGAAGAAGAGTGGGGCCCTTGACTCCGTGAAACCGATGACACCATATGTCTCACTGGCACAAGGGACCCACGGTCCAAATAGCAGCAAATGGGAAGGCTACACGTCATCGGTGGTAGCGCTATCTCCGTCCCCTTCGTGGCTTCGTCTCGCTCTCGCGTCCCCTCTCGACCCTTCTTCCATTAGCGCCATCGGATTCCATCCCCGCCTACGCTCTCGCACACCATGGCGCAGAGGGGGTTGCGGCGCCTGGAGGACGCCATCCACGTGGTGCTCGTGCGGCGGGCGGCGCCCGACTGGCTCCCCTTCGTGCCGGGGGCATCCTACTGGGTGCCGCCGATGCCGCGGCCGCTCGGGGTGGCCGACCTCCTCGGCGCGGCCGTATACACCGCGAGGGGTGCCCCGGCGATGACTGCTGAGGAGGCGATGAGCTTCACCACGGTGCGGGGCTGGCCGTCCGCCGCGTACTTTGTGGAAGGTGAGATAGATTGATGTAATATTTCATTTTGTTTGCGGAATGATGATGCGTTTAGCGTTCTATTGTTGATGCGCCGGTGAATCATTGTGTATTTGGAAGTTGTGCTTGAAATTTTTGGTATTTATATCTACACGTTTAGTGTATACATCTGGATATTATGCTAAACCGTACATGATGGTAATTAGTATATCATGGCAAACCTGATGAAATGTTCACAGGGGAGATTTGGTACTTAATTCATGAGTCATAACAAAGGCATTCCTTTGGTATATTGGTTATTCCACTAGTATGAAACATGTTCAGCCATATTGTAATGATAGGTTCTGAGAGAGATAAAGAAACGCGGTCTTTATTCATATTGATTAGCCTGAATTCTGAGGTACAGAAACAACGAATGTTTATCAGTTGTAGTTTTCTATTTTCATGTAACTACTTTGCCTGTGGTATTCTCATTTCTTTTCCTGCTTTGCTGCACAAACAAGCTTAAGAAGCAGATGATCTTCTTTTCTTTTGCCTATTACTTTTGTTTTGTATCCAAAGGTTCCTTTGCTTTTTGCATGCATGATATATGATTCTCTAGCTGGTTAGCTATCTATGCATCTTTGTTTTATATCCTCACATGTTGTCGTGGAACAAAGTTATTGCACCCAATTTTGCATTCAAAAGGTTTATCGATACATGCCACTTAATATGTGATTTATAAAGCAGAGCTATGTCAGGAATCCAAAGCAGTACAGGAAAAGCATATAGTGTTCCTTCCCTTACATGTTCATTTGTGTGGATTAGGTATTTCCTGCATTAGCATACTCAATCTTCGTATTTGGTCTTTCAAGTTGCTGGTAACAAAGCATGGTGGGGTGATTTATATCACTCTTGGTTTCAAGAATTTTAATTGTTGCTGAGTCAAAAATGAGAATTGAAGAAAAAATTGGTTGGTTTAAATGCTGGAAATCAAATGGTGGGTATTTGATAAGCTAGGTTGAAATGGATTGTTTTTTGTTTGGGCCAATCTTGACAGAATATTATTTTCTTGGGTGTCAAAGCCATTGAGAGTTTTGTTCTCCTTAGGTCCAAACTGTGAACTGTATTGGGCCAGAAAATGTTTTGATTGTGCAGGTACAGCTTTCAGTGCCACCTGCTATGAGCTATGTGCAAGTTATTGGTAATATACTGAGATGATAGTGGTTTGTTTATCTTGGATTGATCTTGGTTAGGTACAAATAGTATATTGGGCCAGAAATGTTTTTGATTGAGCAGGCCACACTTTCAGTGCCATGTGGGATGAGCTAAGCACACATTATCGGTAAGACACTAAGATGACAGTGGTTTTGTTGTCTTGGATTGATCTTGGTTCCTTCAATTGGGTTGGTTAGTAGTTCTTGTTGGCTGTTGCATGTAGGACTTGGGTCATATTTCAATTTATTACCAGTAAAGATTGCTTGTTTGACAACTGTTCTGTTTGTCAGGAGGTGAGTGATTGTTTTGGTTGTATCTAAGTATTATTCTTGTCTCTGCACTTAGACCACCATCATATGTGTTATTCTAGATCGCAATTGGTTCTTCATTTTGCTCTACTCTCAGCTTTATTTTGTCTAAAAAAATATATTCTTCGAAGGAAAATTTCCACATCATGTACCAAGAAACGATGCTACTCAAACTGATGATGAGGAAAGCTAATCCACTGATGCTACTTTACCAATCTACCCAGGGTAAGATTTTTCTTTTGTCAAGCAAATATTTGATAGCCACTTTGTTTTTATACCATGGCTGCATTTTTTAGGCCATAATTTTGCGCATGCTTAGCATTTCTTGAAACAGTTTACCACCACAATTTTTACCCATGCTTAACATATCCAAAACAATTTTGCCCTTTAGCAGCAAAAGATTAACTTTTTAGCTAACTTTTTGAAGTGGCTTCCTGTTATAAAGAACTTTCTAAAACTGTAGTTGAAATGCACCTACAAATAGTATGATGAGTTATTAACTCTAATCTGGGCTTTGATATTTTTGTTGTGTAGGCTCCAAGAGGTGGCAGCTCGGAGCTGTGAAACACCACTGATGGTTGTACATATGGTTGTACATATAGAAGCTAGGGAGCCCAGCAACAATGAATCCCCCCTCTTTCATTTAGTCGCTGGAATATGATGCTTGCGCACTGCCAGGCAAAAGCCACGAATGTAATTCTTTGTATTTCGCAGAACCCGGTGCGCGAGCACCTGAACATGGGGGTGTTTCCCTATAATGGAAGATTCTCAGTAGCTGCGATGCTTGATGTAATAGTCCTAGTACCATGTTTTTCCTTTTGAATAAAAACATGCGCTGGGCTTGAACCGTTGCGGCACATGACAGGTATCGATGTGTAACGTCCATTTGGTTGCTGTGTGTTCTTTCGTACTTAAGTGTTTCTGGTCTTGGGCCCTTATTTTTCATCAAGTGGTAACCCTTAACGAAATGGGTTATTTAATCACTATCTCAGGTTCTATATAAGCATGATTCTGTAAGCATATAAAGGTTGCATTCGTCGCACATGTAGAAGGTGATTCCGTCGGCCAAATGGCCTCCGGCGCTTGCCTTAGGTTTGGACAGCTAAAATAAATTTCACCTGTGATCGTAGCTCCCGCCTGTGCAAAATGTTCAATGAAGACCCCCAGGAAATTTGTTTTTTTTTTTGCTCGGGGTCCTTCCTTGAAAATAATGGCATTTTGTACTCAACTCGTACATAATCCGGAGTTATAGCCCTGCTGGGCCTATTATGTTTGATTGCCTTGAAGCAATGCCACATATTTGGCAGCTACAGCACGCGGCTGCTGCGCTCACCCGAGAACTTCTGGTTGTACTAAGACTTGAACTAAATTCCATCAGAGTGCGAAGTGATTCCTCACCAAATCGAATGTGACGCGCTGGCTCATGATCAAGTAGCACGTACCAGGTGTAAACGTCGCGGTTGGTGCAGTGCCGGTCGGCGTTGAAAACCTAGGTGCCTCTCCACCGTCGCTGTCTCTTGCCGACTGAAAGGACTCTACATTAGTGTACATGGCTTACGACGATGAAAGGCCCTCCCTTTGTTTTCTTTTTTCTTTTTCTTTTCTCATCAGTCATTGTTATTGCTATTGCATCATCCACTCCTGTGACGATAGATTTTTGATTTCTTGACCTCCATATATTCTTGACCCATCTCTAGCAACTAGTAGGTAGCATTTCGAATTTTCGATCTCCCTGTAGCGGCACAACAAGCACGGCGGCAGCATGAGCGTGCTAATAGCTACGGCCAGAGTTCCCCTCCTGCTCGTGCCATGTTCCCTTACAGCGTCGCCGTCCTCGCTTTCCTCTTTAGTTGTTGCTCCAATCATGGAGCGCGAGCCCATGGTTTGAATCGCTCCGGGTGTGGAATGAAATGGCGAAAGATCTGCAAATTAAAAGAAGCTCGTGCAGCGTACCTGAAAGCCAAACAGTTCGAGCCCTGGGATGGGCCCTCATCAGCAGCAGGAGCATCGATCGCATCCAATCGAGTACGATCAACGGCCGTGGTTCGGGTTGCGTTTCTTCAGTTGCCCGGCCCGCTCGGTCATATTCCTCCCAGTGTGGCTTGGGGCCGTGTTTAGTTCCCCTTAAAAGTGCTACAGTAAATAATATCTAATGATGGATTAATTAGACTCGTTAGATTCGTCTCGCGATTTAGAACCCATCCGTGTAAAAGATTTATAAATAAACTTCATTTAGTACTTCTAAATGCCAAGATTCTGTTTCCAAAATTTTTGGAAAACGGAACTAAAAACAGCCTTGGTTTGGTGGCTGTGTTTTGTTCCCGTCATCATTTTGTCAAGACTGGGAGAAAAACTGGGGCATGCATGCACATCACAGCTATAAAGTTTGAAAGATCTTCAACGGTTCAACCCCACAGCGGCGCACCTTGGCACTGATGTTTTCTTGTTTTGTCCTCCCACCAGCCAGTGGACGACTGATGACTGGCTGCCTGCAATAATCCACAACCATTGTCCTTATTAATCCAGTACTGTCGGTACTCTGTCTTGAGCGTCGTCCGGACTCCGGAGCCTCACATCCCCCGATAGGTTCACATTTGCCACGGGTCTACAGCTCCACTCCCTTCTCCTACTTCCCCAGTGACTTGCAGCTAGCATTGCCAACCAATTGGATTAGCTAGAACTCACACTAGTTAGGAAATGGAAATCTGAAGACTGAAGGTTTGGATACATGCAGTGCACTAGTAGCTAGCTTGGCGAGGAGACCCTTTTCCAACGCATAGCATACATAGGCAGCCTGCATTTGGATGTAGAATAATGTGTGTACGCAACCAAGGGCAAGGAGACTATAACTCGTGTCTTATCTGTCTCCGTCCCTGCAAATCTTTTTCAACGGGTCGCATCGCCTGCATGTGCCGGGGCGCAGTCCCTGTTCTATCGTTTTGTAGCATGGCGGAGCCAGCCAATCGATTCACCTGGCAGAGCTTTCCTCTTCTCCCTACCTACCTTCCGACAGTTTTTTTTTGTTATTTTATTTGTATAAATCGCTTTTCCCTTTTATCACAAACATCTCGAAATGGCCCCATCTCCAGTCACATCCTGAATTTTTTTTACAGCCTGCTAACAGATTCTATGCAGCAACACTTGCAGCAGAAGTCATCTACAATTTGCTCCTTTTTTTCTTAGAAAAGAATTGCAATTTTCTCAACAGATGACCCAAGTACCCAACCTCTACCCACACCCTAAAACTCTTATCAGCTGGTATAAAGAAAATGGCCACAAAGGAAATCTTATTATCTTTAAAAAATCAACTGTAGTCTGAACATGTACCTGCGGATGTCTGCTGAAGGCTAGCTTGCAGCGTTTGGGCATCAGTGCATCACCAGCCATGGTTAGTTGGCGCCCCCCTCATGTGTCCTTTTCCTGAGGTTTTTTTTTTTTTTGAAAAGATCCTTTTCCTGAGGTAGCCATCAAATTATTTGACGATGGGGCATCGCCGCATGTGACCCCTCCCTGTTCTTGCGCTCGGTTTGTAGCCTCGATCGAGATAAACTAGCTGCACCAGTGAAGCTCACCGGTCTCAGGCAGCACCTGCATGCAGCCTTCTTACAACTACAGCCACGATATGGGCTTCTCCTTGTCTGTTCTTGGCTAGCTCGCTCTGACAGTAAATTTCAGTCGCCTCTGGTATCCCTCCCCCCTGACCTCTTCTGCTTGTGTGTATCTGGCAACGCAACCGGCACGATCTTGAGGCATCCGTGGGTAAACGGTGACCTGGTCTTTTCCATAGCATTGCCGTTTGCAGGTCGATCCGTTTCAGAGGGGAGATGGTGTTGGAAATAAATTTCAGTTAAGATATTTGTGATCTTTACTATTAAGGAAGCGTTTAAACCATCTAAACGCGATTAAAGAAACCTAATGATAAAACCCTAATGGGCTGTGATCAGCAGGCCCACTAGGTCTGTTTCCAGAGGCTGGCCCCCAGCCCCACAGTGCCTATAAATATAAGGCCGTGGTTAGCACCTTAATCACTCATTCATCTCAATCTAAAACCCTAGCCACCTCTAGTTTGATCGCTAAGGGCACTGGAGGGGTTTGGAAGGCCAAGCACTCCCGTTGGCGCCCGAAGGACGCCGATTCGCTGCTGCATCTTCTACACCGACAAGAACGCCTACTTTCTCTACGGATCAGGCGTAAATGACTGCTGCTACTGCTAACGCTGGTATAATGATTACCATTTATTCCGCATTAGATTGATTTGTCATGATCTAGGTTATGTTAAGATCCTGAAGTAACGTGCCACTAATATTAAGTTTTGGCAATTCTAACAATCGGTATCATGAGTCATCTTAACCTAGTCATGTACGATCAATTTTAAGCCATGTTTATGACTCTGTTTTTCGTCGATTTAAGATGCATGTGCTGTGCAGATTAGATCCTATTGCATAGTTAAATTTGATTCATGTTTTAGATGCAATTAGTTCCTGCAGAATGGCTTTCACATGTTAATCATGTTGATTAGATCTAAATCATGCTTAATTATGTTTCTGATCACGAGATTAGATCTAATCTAATTCGGTTTATGTCAAGTTTAAGATTAATCTTGGTCTGTTAATATGCTAAGTGTCTCGGATTAGATGCAAATCTTTAATGTTTATGCTAATTCATGGTTAGACCGAGACAATTTCATGATTAAGTTGAGTAATTAAGGTTAGGGTTTAAGATTGCTTACTGTTTTCCCCAAATTTATATCTCTGTTCATGTTAACTTCCGCGAAATTAAAGCCAAACTCATGAGATTGATGCATCAGTGAGCATTAAGGAGGGGAAAAGCAATTTCATATTGCATAAGAAAATTCCCAAATTCGAACCCTAACCCTAAGATTGAGGAGCACTCACCGGACGCCATGAGCAATGCCATGTGCAGCACCCTAGTGGAGCCCCCCGACGGAACCACGCGCGACTTGATCGCACGCGGCGCCGGCGGGAGGGCCCACAGAGGCGCATAAGCGGCGACTGGCGTTCGAGGCGTGCGCTGCACGCGCAGATCCGGCGCATCAGCAGTGCGAGGCACACGCACGCTCCAAGGCGGCGGCCGGCGCTCGCGGCCGGGGTGGGTGCGCTGCCGGGCCCGCGCTTCAGGCGGCGGCGGCCCCAGGCTCCCACACGTGCGCTCTTGCAGCGGCCTGTATGGCCCGCGAGGCGGCTGGCCGGCCGGCCCAAGCCGCAGAGCGGCAAGCGCAGCCCCTGCTGGAGCAGCGGCGGCCAGCACCGCCCGCGCATGAGCCGCGCACTGGTGGCCCACTGTGGCGCTGGTGGCCCACATGGCACGGCGCATGAAGGCCGGCGGCTGCTGTCGTATGAAGCAAGGAAGAGGGAGAGTGAGGGGATCTAGGGCACCCTTCGACAACCGACTCCTTTATATATGATGCTAGATCAGTTATCAGCCATCCCATTGAAACGAACGATCCAGATTGCTCCGCATTAGGGTTTCGCGGGATGGGCTGGACTGGGTCGAGCAACAGCTTAATGGGCCGCGCGTAGAGGGGATGTTTTGGGCCGTTTACGTGTTTTAGCCCAGTTTTGATGCTAAAGCCTTTTCCTTTACTGATTTGATGTTTTAAGCTTTATTTTGCTTATTGTTTGTGTTAAAGGCTTTATTTAATTTCTGTTGCACTTATATTACCAGCGTTATGTTTATTTAATTTTCCATGAGTTATGTAAATGCTTTTAATTATGTTTTAATTGCATTTATTTACTGAAAATTATGCTCATCCACCATAAGCAATTAAGATGCACTCTATTTAAATGGAACCATCGGGAAGTTTATTTAGAGCACTTGTAATTAATTCTGACCATCGTTGATTTAATTATGAGTTTTAATGATAAATTTTGTTTGTTTTCCCCATCGGTGATGCAAATTGAAATTTATGTATGATTTTAATCAGACCATCGTAGGATTAATTTCATACTTCTTATGCACATCTTAATTGTGAGTTTAATGAAGTTATTGTTCTCATGATTTTCAGTGAACACTGTGACGGGCTACTTGAAATCCATTGAGCCCCTGAATGGCACCAACTATCCAAGCTGGTATAAAGATGTTAATGTTGTCATTGCTGTGTGCGAGTATGATCTCGCCTTACGTCAAAACAAGCCAGCAGAGCCCGCTGATCCCAATGGTGATTGTACTGCCACTGAGAAGTGGGAGAGATCAGACAGGATGGCCAACATGATCTTTAAGAACACGATCACTCCGGCCATCTGTGGTGCTATTCCTGATAAGGACCAGGATGGTAATGATCTGAGCGCCAAGGCATACATTGCCAAGGTGGAGGAGAACTTTAAGAGTTCTTCCAAGACTTATGCTAGCACCCTGATCATGAAGATGCTGACTTCACAGTATGATGGGCAAAGTGGAATCAGGGAGCACATTATGAGCATGTGTGACATGGCAAATAAGCTGAAGACACTGGATATGGCTATCTCTGATGGTTTTCTGGTGCACTTCATCATGACTTCTCTGTCAGTACAGTACAGTCCCTTCAAAATAAGCTACAACACTCAGAAGGCGACTTGGAGCATGACTGAGCTCATTAGCTACTGTGTTGAGAAAGAAGAAAGGCAGAAAGCTGAAAGGATGAAGGATGCTGTCAACATGGTCAGCGAGCGCTTTGGGCGTGTTAGCATGAGCAACACTCCTAAGCATCAGGCTGAGTCTGGCAGCAGCAGGCAGCATAAGAGAAAGTTTAAGGGCCATAAGAGCAAGGCCGTGTCACATAAGAAGACCTCTAATGAGAGGCTGTGCAAGTTCTGCAAGTCACCTAAACATGAGCAGAAGGATTGCCATGGATTTAAGGAGTGGCTTAAGAACAAATGTACAATTACTGATTATGTATCTTTTATTGATGAATCATTCTTAGTGAATTTTTCTCCTAATACTTGGTGGATTGACTCAGATGCCACTGTGCATATTTCCAATTCACTGCAGGTATTCAGTTCGATCCGAACTATAAGAGAGGGGGAGCGAAGCCTAAGAGTGGCTGATGGCAATGAAGTGAAGGTTGAAGGCATTGGGAGCTTCAATTTGGAGTTACCAGGCAGCTTCAACCTTAGTTTGCATGATGTTCTTTATGTTCCCAGTTTGAAGAGAAACCTTATTTCTGTTTCACGTTTAGATAAGTCGGGACATATTTGTGAGTTTGGCAACTCTGTGTGCAACATTAAATTTCATAATTTAAGTGTGGGCCTTGGTCATTTGCAAGGCGATCTTTATTTGCTCTCTCTTGATAATGTTTATTCTGTAATGAATGTGGATGATGTATCGCATAAGCGTAAGCGTGATGATGAGACTTCTTCGAAATTGTGGCATTGGCATTTGGGCCACATTTCGAGGGGGAGAATTGAGCGTCTCATAAGAGAAGAGATACTCCATTCATTAGATCTCTCAGACTTAGATCAAAAATGCGTTGATTGCATAAAGGGGAAATTTGCTAAGACAATTAAGAAAGGAGCTACTCGGAGTTCGGGCCTATTAGAAATAATTCATACTGATATTTGTGGCCCGTTCCCAGTAAAGTTTGTTGATGGTTTTGACTCGTCCATTACTTTCACAGATGACTTCTCTCATTATGGTTGTATTTACCCCATTCATGATCGATCCGAGTCATTAGATAAATTCAAAATATTCAAGGCTGAAGTGGAAAATCAGCATAATGTCACTATTAAATTAGTGAGATCGGATCAAGGTGGTGAATATTATGGGAGACATGCTCCATTCGGCCAAGTACCTGGACCATTCGCTAAGTATCTTGAAGAGAATGGCATAAAGGCCCAGTACAGTATGCCGGGCGAACCACAGCAAAACGGAGTTGCTGAGCGTCGTAATCGTACACTAATGGACATGGTACGTAGCATGCTTAGTTATTCTACTTTGTCTGTGGAGCTGTGGATGGAAACGTTAAAAACAGCTGCACACGTACTTAATCGTGTTCCTTCCAAATCCATGCCAAAAACACCTTATGAGTTGTGGTTTGGGAAGAAACCATCGCTTAATTATTTGTGTGTGTGGGGCTGTCCAGCCGAAGCTAAGTTATTTAATCCACAGCAAAAGAAATTAGATGATAAAATGGTGAGCTGCTATTTCATCGGATACCCTGATAAGTCTAAGGGATACCGATTCTACTATCCTGATCGTTTCACTAAGTTCGTTGAGACCAGACAGGCTGTATTCCTAGAGGATGCAGGAATCAGTGTGAGCTTTCCGAGGAGGGAAATTAATCTCAAAGAAATACGGGCTGAGCTTCCCATCCCGGTGATTCAAGAAACAGTAACACCTCAGTTAGTGCCGCTGTTCGTTCCTTCCGTTCAGAGTACACCATCTGTTCAGATTACGCCTCCTGTTCAGAGTACTAGCGCTGCTCCGCCTGTTGAAGTAGCTCCTGAGCCTGCGAGCGAACAACAAGCTGAGCAAATGGCGCCTAATGCTGAAGTTGAGAACCCTGTCGAGGTGCCTCAGACTGCACCTCAACCAGCACCTCAGCCTGTTGAACCATTAAGAAGATCACAGCGGGCTAGGAAACAGACAGTTTTCCCTGATTATGAGACATACTTAAGTGAAAACATGTATGATATTGGGAAAGCTGATGATCCTAACTCGTTTAGAGAGGCAGTATCATGTGAGAACTCTGCCAAATGGGTTGAGGCCATGGAAGAAGAGCTTAAGTCCATGAGTTCCAATGATGTTTGGGATTTGGTAGATATTCCTAATGGAGTCAAACCAGTAGGCTGTAAATGGGTCTACAAGACTAAACGTGATTCTAAAGGGAATGTCGAACGATTCAAAGCAAGGCTTGTAGCCAAAGGTTTTACACAAAAGGAAGGGGTTGATTATAATGAAACTTTCTCCCCTGTGTCTAAGAAAGATTCATTCAGAATCGTTATGGCGCTAGTAGCTCATTATGACTTAGAGCTACATCAGATGGATGTCAAAACTGCGTTCCTTAATGGTGACTTGGATGAGACCATCTTCATGGCACAACCGGAAGGTTTTGTTGTGAAGGGCAAGAAACATTTAGGATGCAGACTTAAGAAATCTATTTACGGGCTTAAGCAAGCGTCAAGACAGTGGAACCTTAAATTCGATCAAGTGATTAAGAAATTCGGATTTAAGGAGAATGATGTGGATAATTGAATCTACACTAAGATAAAGGGCGGTAAATTTATAATTCTAGTGCTTTATGTGGATGATATCCTATTAGCGAGCAGCGATAAGCGTATGCTGCATGAGACAAAGGGATTTCTTTCATCCAATTTTGATATGAAAGATCTTGGTGAAGCCTCTTATGTTCTGGGCATTGAGATACACCGAGATAGGACCAAAGGAGTATTAGGATTGTCTCAAAAAGCATATATTGAGAAAATGCTTAAGAGATTTAATATGGATAAGAGTAAGGCCACACCTGTTCCATTAGCGAAGGGCGATAAGTTTAGTGAAGCCCAATGTCCTAAGAACCAATTGGAATCAGATGAGATGAAGGATATATCTTATGCTTCAGCTGTCGGAAGCCTGATGTATGCACAAGTCTGTACGTGTCCTGACTTGGCATTTGCTACCGGAATGTTTGGAAGATATCAGAAAAATCCCGGAAAGGTCCACTGGGTTGGTGTCAAGAAGGCATTACGTTACTGCCAAGACACTAAAGACTTCATGCTCACATACAGAAGATCAGATAACCTTGAAGTTGTGGGTTATACTGATGCTGACTTTGCTGGATGTGTGGATAGTAGGAAATCTACATCAGGATATATCTACACGTTAGCTGGTGGAGCTATATCATGGAAAAGCTCTAAGCAAAGTTTAGTTGCAGCGTCGACGATGCAAGCTGAGTTTGTGGCATGCTATGAAGCAACTGGACAGGCTGTTTGGCTTAAGAATTTTATTCCGGGGCTCAAGGTAATTGACAGCATTACGGAACATATAACGTTATGCTGCGATAATCAGTCTGCAGTATTCTTTTCGAGTAACAACAAGTCAAGTGGTGCTTCCAAACACATTGACCTTAAGTATCGTGTTGTGAAAGAAAGATGCCAGGATCGAACCATTAAGATTGAGCACATAAGAACTAATTCTATGTTAGCGGATCCGCTCACTAAAGACTTACCACCAAACGTGTTTAAGCAGCACGTTACTAATATGGGTTTGGTGGATAGTCTTTAGGTCCTGGTTTAGGGCCATTATGACTCCCAACTAACGAATAAGCGTTCTACCGAGGTGTTTCAGTGAGACTGTGGGTAATGGGGTCTCAGTAGTGCATCAAGCTAGGCATTGGTCCGGTACTTTCGGTTACTACTAAGGGTGAACATTAGTATGATACGAACATTAGCCTTAACCGTTCGATCAAGTGGGAGAATGTTGGAAATAAATTTCAGTTAAAATATTTATGATCTTCACTATTAAGGAAGCGTTTAAACCATCTAAACGCGATTAAGGAAACCTAATGATAAAATCATAATGGGCTGTGATCAGCAGGCCCATTAGGCCTGTTTCCAGAGGCTGGCCCCCAGCCCCACAGTGCCTATAAATATAAAGTCGTGGTTAGCACCTTAATCACCCATTCATCTCAATCTAAAACCCTAGCCACCTCTAGTATGATCGCTAAGGGCACTGGAGGGGTTTGGAAGGCCAAGCACTCCCGTTGGCGCCCGAAGGACGCCGATTCGCTGCTGCATCTTCTACACCGACAAGAACGCCTACTTCCTCTACGGATCAGGCGTAAATGACTGCTGCTACTGCTAACGCTGGTATAATGATTACCATTTATTCCGCATTAGATTGATTTGTCACGATCTAGGTTATGTTAAGATCCTGAAGTAACGTGCCACTAATATTAAGTTTTGTCAATTCTAACAGATGGACCTTCTGCTTCGTCAGCGAGCTTCACAGGCTCATCTATCCTTTTGGTTAGAGATGCACTTGCGACATGTACAAATGAACAGATGAGTAGTCAGTAACCGTTGGTAGTGGTAATTTTTTTCCCCTTGTAAGGACTAGCTCTCTGCCGTGTGGCATATGTTGACTGGTGGTTGCCTAGCTTTTGGGGAAGAAAACCTACCATTAAATAAAATATTTAAATGGTGTGTTGGTCGCCGTAGGCTGATGATCAGTATCGGTAGGTATTGTAATTTACTTGTCGTCGGTGCATGATTGAATACTGCTGGATTATGGAAAACGTGTGATTCCTCTGCAGTACTGCCGGCCCACAAACACAAGTACTAATAATAATATAGGAATAATTTTAAGGTGATGAATAGTCACAGGTAATACGTTGATTCAGTTCATGAAACTACAAGTTCATTGGCGCTCTTCTGTTTTTTTTTCTTCCTTCAAATTTGACTTCAGCTCCTCGTGTGTTTCATTGCATTGTTTTTTTGAGACCTCTGTCCTGGGGCCTGGGGGGCTACAAAGCTATCCCAACAATTAAAATTAAAATCATTTTTTGTTATCTATATTGACTTTGTTTCGTTTATATCCAGCAACACAAGTCCAAATTTCTCGTAGATGATAACAACACGGAGAAAAAGGACGTACACGGTCGCTAATTATATTCTGAATCCGGATAATATGTTTCTGTTGTGGAGAATGTACGCGCACTAGGGCTAATCATCCAGTCGTCAAAAGCGAATAATGCCGTGGAGTTAAATCATACTAGCTGGCCTACTACTAGTTCCACTTCAGCAAGCCAGTACTAGCTTATTTCTTTTTGCATTTCCCTTTTCTTTTTTGAAAATTAAAGAGGAAAACAAAGAAAGCAAGCAACTCATCAACTCTGGACAAAAAGCTCAAAGCGACATTCCTATGTCACACTACATATGCCTAATTGTATCACACAGACGTACACTTTTGTACCATATGCATGATCCATGCAACTTGAAGCCATCAAGCCTTGATCTCACCCTGCCTGACGGCCTGACCTGTCCATAGTACAAATAATTGAACACCCTCCTTTAATTAGTTTCTTTCAGGCCCGGGCAGAGAGTTAGTGACCTAACCCTCTTTAATTTCCTAGTTTGATATCTAATAGTACTACTAACGCAAAAGGAACCCAACCGGCCAAAACTAGACATCATCAGCATCATACCAAACCATCATGCATATGTTTAAGCTCAAACAAACAACCCAGAAATCAATTCAGATCGATCGACCATGCATGGACTGGACTAGCTGACACGTACTGTGACGGCACACCTCGATCGGATTCAGGCATTCAGCCTAGTTAACCGGCGGCCGTTGCGCGCGCGTCCGTATGTAGTGTGGTCGATCAGTACAAGGAGGACGTGGTCGTACGTGTGCGTGTATAGTCGTGGCAGCAGCAAGCGTGCGCGCGCGCATGTGCACTCGGGCGGGCAGGCAGGCGTGCGTGCGAGGGCTACAGGACACGTACGCGAAGGAGTAGTACGTACCCGTGTCCACGGTGCAACGGCCCATGCGCCCCCACGGTGCGGCGCGCGCCACAGTGCGCGCGGTACCGACGCGCATGTGCCGTGTCGTCGACCAGCTGCTGCCGCGCGACCGGCCTACGTGCGTATACTGTACACGAGGTGGCCTGGCCTGCTGCTGCGGCTGCTCTGTCCGTTACCTTCTTCCTCTCTGGGCGTGCGGCACGTTCGTTCACGTGCATGTGACGACGAGCTTAATTTCAGCGGCAGAAACTACAAATTATTTTATTTTTTTAGGAAAAAATAACAGAAGCTAGCTACAAATTGTCTATACCACCGATTCATGTGAAATCGTAAATTTTTTGCGCCAATTTTTTGATTGTGTTTGTTTACATGAACAGCGGTAATTAGATAAATGGAGCACGCATTTTAGCTAGCAGGGGTAACCACGCAGACAGGAACCGAGCAATGCGTGCAGGTACAGACAGTATGTACGTGCCTGCATCTCTTCTCCTGTGTTCGTCAATAATGACTGGACGATCGACCTGTCTCACTGTCGATCTGCTGTCACCGTACCTGTGCTCGATCTCTATCGCTGTATACATGGGTGGCTGCAATGAGTAAAAGCTAGCTCCAAACTTTGGCCATCACGTTAGCATATTCCGAGGTTCCAAAGATTCCAACTGGAGCGAGAGCGAGCTGCATGCGAGCATCGTCAGACGGTGGTAAAGGTGGCTAGCTTAGCTACACAAGATCAGATCAGGGTCCTGATCGAGGTTCTCGAAGATAAATTCAAAGAGACGAAGCACGTACGTACGGCTAGCAGGACTTTACATACATATGGTGGCTGGAATCATGAGCAGTATGCTCTACGTGTACGACGTGGCTGCACGCTGATAATCAGTAGTACTAGGCTACTGCATGCATGCCGAGTCGTCGTGCCATGCATGCATTTTGCATATATACTACTAGTAATCTTAGTATCACGGTGCGTACGTTTTTCTACGCCACTTGTTTTCCTTCTCAAGAAGCAAAAGCAAAGGAAAAGATGCAGGAAGGAGATTATGTATATTGAAGGACGAACTTACCCTGCTAATAATAATTATGAGACCGATATTCATTTCCTCTCTTTCGATTTTCTATACAGTTCCATTGGCAACATTTCATCATCTCAAAAAAGAGTGGCACTATAGCTTATTCCTCTTTATTTGGTTGTAAAATACCAAACTATATATAGCTTGGAGTTCCTTTTTATGCACGGTTCATTTGGGGGCACAAGATCACAAAGCAAAGGAGCGAGAAGGACGCCGGCCGGGCTATCATGAGACCGAGCTCCAAACAAGGACGCCGGCCAAACCCTTTCATGATTCTGCCCACCATATGGTGTGGCGTTGTGTAGTTAGTTGGGCCGGCCTTGAAACAACAACAAACACGAGTCACCTGTCTTGATCATTCAAGAAAGCCAGGAGAGAGCCAAAGCTAGCTAATCGATCATGTATGTAATTCCTCCTTCCGGGCTACTATATCCGTATGTTCTTTTTGCACGCATCCACTGTGTGTATGCGTGTGTGTTGCGTGTGGGGGCTGGACCGGCTGAAGAAGGGGAGACGCATGATGCCAAATTAGGTGGGTACCCAACCAGGGCCAGGCCATGCTCAAGCTCATGCATGAGGGTAGTAGTAGGAGGAGGAGGAGGTTGCTGCTGGGTCCCCCACACAAGCAAGCATGCATGCATCCCCTACCATGTGGGCTTCATATTCATTCAACCTCCAACAGTCCGGTGGCAGCTTGGAGCTCCGATCGGCGTACCTCCAATGCAATTGCAAGGCTCTTCAGTCTTCTACACGTTGTAAAGTAGTATCTCTCGGTGAACTGGTGAAGTGAAGCGCACCGGTTCGCTCTGAATGTCGTTCTTGCTGGTAAGTAAAAAGGAAGCGAATTCGATTCATTCCTGCTTGCAGAGTTTTCGGCTCCTTCAGTAGTTTTTGTGTTGTGTGGCCACCATATGGAAGCAAGACCCAGCAACAGTAGAGAGATAAGATATGATGGACAGAAGGAAGGAACATACTCCTAATTAGGACTAGAAGTACACACGGACGACAGAGAGTTACAGAGGAGAGACAAGTCAGGCTCGGTCAGAGCAGAGAACGAACATGATTATTGGCCATGCATGTCAGCTGTCAATCGTCATCCACGCCGGGATCGGAGCTGGCTAGATTTGAGGAGCTGGATGGGGGCCGATCATATTCGTGTCCGATCAATGAGCTGCATGGATGGATGGCGATCGCTCTCCGCCCCTCCCCCTCCCTTCTGCCTGCGTCGGCGGGGAGCCGAGGCCGAGCCGACCGTTGGTTACCAGCCGCGCACGCACGCTCGCATAATTCCCTCGCTAATCATGCACGCGGCCGTTGGGGTCTCTGCGTCTGCGGCTAGCTCCGATCAAGGCCCTCCGCATGGCGGCCGCGGGGCGCGGGTCGTGCGCGAAAGAGACGGCGCCCGCGAGACCGGGGCGGCTAATGATCGATTAACGGCGGCTCGCTAATAATCTTATAACCCGGACGCTTACCACCAGCGATGGATCGTCATCATCATCGATGTGATGTCGTTCTTCCATGCTTCGATTGCAACCTACTCATGAAAAGACAATCAGAGTGTAACCCGGCAGGTTTGCAGCGCCCCCAGACGCGGTACGTTCCTTGCAAGCGATTACGGATGGATCACGCGGTCAGTACCGTCGTTTCGTTGCGGCAGTTGCTGTCAACGCATAGTATGTATGGCACCTACTTCAGCTATCTCTGTCTCGGCATAGCCAAGATCGAATCAGTTCATTACATTACATGGCGCAAAATCTTCCTTTCCTTTTTTTTAAAAAAAGGAGAAAACATGGCGCGAATGAATAGATTGAGCGCTGGGAATGTACGCACACTTTTCTTTTGCAGTTTTTTTTGGAGAAAGGGATCACTTTTCTTTTGCAGTTGCGTAGGGAGCAATGTACTACTCCAGAGACGGTGAAAACTAACGATGACAAGAGAGGGGGAGGTGAAAATGATGGCAGCCACTCCACTGGATGGAAAAACGGCAGCATGCTCCGTCACAATCATCTCGTTAATGGCCCCGTGCCACCCACTGGATTGACGCCGCCGCAATTACATGCAGCACGGAGAGCGATCGGATCTCCGATCCATCCAGACCTAACCACGGTTTTGCTTCTGAGTTAACAGAAATCAACACTATATGCAGTTTCATGCCCCGATTAGGGTAAACTTGTAGCAATTTTTTTGTCGATTTCATACGGTAGCTAATCGAACTTCTTGCTGCAGAATCCCCGTGTAAATTTATGGGAATTTTCTGTATTCAAACCGAGCATTTTTCTGAATTTTTCGCTTTGCCTTTTATTTATAAGACCCTGTCCCTTGTGCAGGTGGCCAGCTGCAGGGAAGATTTCTTATGGTTGAGCACAGCTCCAAGGGCATTACGGTCATTTCCTTCCCGTCATTAGCGGGTACTAGTAACCAGAGTGTTTACAGTAATGGTGGCACCATTATGAGAGGGGGGGAGAGAGAAGATCATGGAGGGGAGAAGAAGAGAGAGAGAGACTGACTGTTGTAACAGACAGAGAAGCTGAGAGGTGTGTGCTCCCTCCCACCACCCCCACTCCACCCTCTCTCTCTCTCTTCCTTCCTCTCCATTATTTTCTCTCTCCTCCGTCTCCACCTCACCCTTTATTCTCTCTCCCCTCCCAGTTTCTCCTCCCTGTCTGCTTCCCTCCCTTCCCCGGCTGCGCGCTTGCTCTCACCTCACCCCCCACCTTCTCCACCTCCCCCATTCCGCCACCGCACGAGCAGGGTCTGCTCGCCGAGGAGGAAAAAAAAAAAGAGCCAAGGACACGAACCAGGCGGGACAGCAGCGCGACGTGCTTGCCATTCACTCGAGGTACTCGGAGATGTTTCTCCCCCCCAACTCGCTCTCGCTCTTGTTTTAGTCCCGCGGCGATTTCCTGCTCGCTCGGGAAGAGCTCTTGCATCGAGAGGTGTCTGCTTTGCCTGCTGCTGGGATGGGATCCAGGCGGGCTGTGGAGACCAATCTGCGGGTGCGGCAATGCGGTGCTTGGGTTCCCGCTGTGTCGGTGGAGCTAGAACGCGGTGAGATTTCGGGAGGTTCGTCGGTGTCGGGGCTCGGATCTACGCTCGGGCCACCTCGAGGCGTCGGTTCGCCGCTCACCAACCGAGCCTAAGAGGCCGCCAACGCGCGGCCGCCGCCCTCGGCGGCGGCCGCGCGTCGGTCCAGATCCAGGCGTCCTTTCGCAGCAGCTGCGCCCCCCTTGCTTCTTCTGTAGTCTTGCTTGTTGTTCTTGCCCCCTCCCTGGATTCTCGGGTGTACTGGAAATCCATGTGTGGATTCTTTTCAATTTTGTTGGTAAGGACTCCATAGCTTTTGAACCTCAAAACCAAATATCTCTTTTGGGAGATAGAATGTGGTTTGTCGCGGATTTGTTCTGCTTGGCGGACTGCTGCTAAGATCGGCTTAATCCTTTGGGTTTCAGCTGAGCCTCCTGCTGACATATCCTTTTTAGTCTGCTTGCCAAGCTGACTATTTGCCTGGTTCATATTTGGAGCGGATGCTAATCGATAGCCGGGGCAGTAAATTATTATGTCGGCAAGTATGAGTGCTGAGTTCTTTACTGAAACTTTAAGCTTCATCTGAGATCTGACAGGGTCGGTACAAAATTTCTGTACATTTGAGGGTACACGCTTGGGTAAATCATCGGAGAACATATTTCACTTTGGGTGAGACGCGCACTTCTTTCTAATGATGCCTTCACCTGTCGCAAAACTTTGTGTTTTTTATATACTCCCTCCGTCCCTAAATAACTGTCGCTTTCGCTTCCCGAGAAACAACTTTGATTAATTTTATATAAAAAATATTAGTATTTATGATACATAATTAATATCATTAGATAGATCTTTTAATCTAGTTTTTTAATAAATTTATTTGAAGATACAAACGTTGCTCGTATTTTCTATAAATCGAGTCAAATTTGTGGCACGCACATCGAAGACGACACTTAAAAAGGGACAGAGGGAGTATATTTGATTGGGTGTGGTCAGTGACCAGTATTTCAGGGGAGACGTCTCCATAAATTCTGCATGTTTCGCGGTTTGTCTTTAGCTAGATTTAGGGGGAGATGAGGACTTCATTCTGGCGAAATGTTTCCCTCAGTGCATGTTTTGTTTAGTTACTACTGACCTTTAGTCAAGCATGGCTTTTCCCTGATTAAGTTTTGATTCCATAAATTATGTTCATTTCCTTTTCTATTATCACACTTAATGACCCTTAACTGCAACATAATTTGTTTCCTGCAATGTGGTGCTGTAATTTAAGGAAAACATAGGACTGTACAAACTAGCTATTAGGGGACAAGTTTTCTTCTGAAAGTCTATGTTGCCACAAATAGATTTGTTAAAGGAAAATGTCATTGAGTTTCTGTAGCAATAAATATATGAATGCATGTATCAGTTCTGTCAACTTGTTTTGCTGAACCATATTTTATTTGAAGAGTTGATACATGTTCTGATTTTGTTTTTCTCTTTCTCGGAAGTATTATACCAAACTATGAATTTTAATTAGGTGATGCTTTTGCTATGCAAGAAAATTGTTAATTTTATAATAAAGATAATAAAGATCTACCATATGCTAGCTGACTAGTTATGAGTAGTTAAGCACCTTTCATCTAAAATCTTCTTGCCAATTTCATAATCTGTCTTCATTTTTTGTGGGATTCATGCCATCGTTGATTTTCTCTTGTCTAGATGCTATTTTGCCAAGATGTTTTTTTTTGTGTGATCACGTAGTGGCAAGAATTTATCCATTGATTTATTCAATGTATTCTTTCAGGAGCTCATGCAAGGTGTAGGTTTTACAGCGCGAAGGGCAGCTGTGCATGTCAAGACCCAGATATAGCTTCACTTGATTACACTCCGTGGGTGGTTGAACATTTGAGATACAGTTGATCTTCTGCTTCAGACTATGGGTTCAAGGTTTCCATCACATCAGCTGAGCAATGGCCTGTATGTTTCTGGTCGACCTGAGCAACCTAAGGAGAAGGCCCCAACCATTTGTTCTAATGTGATGCCATATACTGGTGGTGACATCAAGAAATCTGGAGAGCTAGGGAAGATGTTTGATCTCCATGTTGAAAAGTCAAGAAAATCTGGCCCTCTAGGTAATGCTCCTTCCAGGAATACTTCTTTTGGAGGCGCTGCTTCCAACTCTGGACCTGTATCCAATTCTGGTGGTCGATCCAACTACTCTGGTTCGCTTTCGTCTTCAGTTCCTGGTGCTGGCGGTTCAGCCAGAGCAAAATCAAACTCTGGACCTCTTAATAAGCATGGAGAACCAACAAAGAGGTCATCTGGTCCCCAGTCTGGGGGAGTGACACCAATGGCTCGCCAGAATTCGGGGCCTCTCCCTCCTGTGCTTCCGACAACTGGGCTCATCACATCTGGACCTATCTCTTCAGGACCATTGAATTCGTCTGGTGCTCCAAGAAAAGTATCTGGGCCACTTGATTCTGCTGCATCCATGAAAATGCGGGCGACTTCCTTTGCTCACAATCAAGCTGTTACTAATCTCAACACTGAAGATGGTTACTCTATTCAGGGAAGCTTTCCGAAGCCAATACTTTGGGCTGTGATTCTGCTCTTCGTGATGGGTTTCATTGCAGGTGGCTTCATTCTGGGTGCTGTTCACAATGCAATTTTGCTGATAGTAGTTGTGGTTATATTTGGTTTTGTTGCTGCACTGTTAATCTGGAATGCTTGCTGGGGAAGGAGAGGCGTTATTGGGTTTATTAATCGCTATCTTGATGCTGATCTCAGAACTGCCAAAGATGGACAGTATGTTAAGGTGACGGGGGTAAGTAAAATGCTGACAATATTGTTTGATTTGTTCTCATTTGCTTTTGCTTCCTTCAATTGATCTACTTTGATGTCTTTATTCATCATATTTGTTAGTTTTGTTGCACAGTTGGGTTATCCTATGTTTGCATTATTGCACTGTTGGAATAACACTATCCTGAAACATGACAGTTGAAGTGTCCATGTTTGCCTTGGCACATCTAACACATTCTGCATTAATTCTATTACACATTCTTGCATATTTTCTGTCGCACCAGTACTTGTCAATTGTCATCCGCACTAGCACATAATGACTGGCATTTTGATTTAGTATTCCCAGTCAAATGAGCCTGGTGAATGGAAATCTTCTAATGACTTCAGTTGCATAGAGCATATAGTTCTTTCAAATTTAGGATAAGATATTCACGTCTGTATGTTTGATCTTTGATGCTTATTCTTTTCGCAAGGTATCCTGAAAGCATGCTTCATTCCAAGCAATAATATTTGTTTTATCATTTAGCACAGTAATAATGACTATGTTAAAATTTACAGGTTGTTACTTGTGGAAATTTCCCCCTTGAGTCCTCGTTCCAAAGGGTCCCAAGATGTGTGTACACTTCTACTACCTTGTTCGAGTACAGGGGTTGGGATTCCAAAGCTGCTAACACTGAGCATCGCCGTTTTACCTGGGGTTTACGCTCAATGGAGGTGAGTATTTTTCATGAAATGGAAATAGTGTATATCATAGTTTATAATCATAATTGGGAAACACAAGTCTGCAGTTATTTTGAACTTTAACCTACCTTGTTCTCTGATATTTGCCTGAAATTTTGGCAGCGACATGCGGTCGATTTCTACATTTCAGATTTTCAATCTGGGCTTCGAGCATTGGTGAAAACAGGATATGGTGCACGTGTGACCCCTTATGTTGATGAATCTGTTATTATTGACATCAATCCTGATAATAAGGATATGTCCCCAGAATTTTTGAGATGGCTGAGGGAAAGGAACCTTTCAAGCGACGATCGGATAATGCGCCTTAAAGAAGGGTACTCCTCAATTTCCTTGTTTATTTGCATACTGAATGCACTAGAAAGAAAACTATTTCCTTCTCCTTAACCATAGCCCTAATGATATTTGCAAATGATTATATGTGCTTCATCCTTTACCTATAGGTACATTAAGGAAGGGAGTACTGTGAGTGTGATGGGGGTTGTACAAAGAAATGACAACGTATTGATGATAGTTCCTCCATCGGAGCCCATTTCGACTGGTTGCCAGTGGGCCAAGTGCGTCCTCCCAACGAACATTGACGGGCTAGTTTTAAGATGCGAAGATACGTCAAATATTGATATCATACCAGTTTAGCAAGATGGAAGCTGGAAGAATCATCATTGCCAAAGAAAAAAATGCTTGTGAAATATTTGGGCTTTGGATTAATCTTGTCGAATGCTAGAATTGAGATAAATGTGCAAATGTGGGTGTGATTATGGCAGGTTGAGGGTGGTTGATTAAGCCGAGATTTGGTTGTATAGTTTTCTTAATGTGTTTTATGTTTTTTTTGGGCTGTGCGCTTTAAGGTACTTATGTAACATGATATGATGGTTTGACTACAGCCATGGAGATGTAGCTGCTTATAAAGTCTAGAATTCGGTTTGTATGATCTTTGAGCATGATTTCTTTTCATCTGAGTACGGCTAAGGTTTTAAGGGAAACGAGAAAGCTGGGGGAAAAAACCCCACTAATCACTCTGCTAATCGTAGCAGATAGCGCTACAATGCGGAGTATTTGTGCCTAGAAGAACAAACCACATTCTATCTGCAAAAGGAGTACGGCTAAGATTCGAATGGAAGCGAGAAAGGTGGGAGCAAACAACATGCTAACCACAAGTCTAATCTTAGCAGATAGCACTACTACAATTCAAAGGGTTCATGCCGGGAAGATTAAACCGATGCTTAGTTAACTACCAAAACGGAAGTGTAGTCAAACACTAATCAGGACAGTGCAATAATTAATGGTTCTAGTGAACAGAACAGTAAAGATTAGACTAACTTATATAACTCAATTTAGCCTACAGCTGCTAACAGTCCACACAAGCTAAAGCAAAAGGGAGGATATTGCTCTGTTGCAGTGCTGCTAGACACCAACTGAACGAAGCAGAAGACACTCGGTCTCACAGACATAGCTGTACTCCTGACTGAAACTATGGGGATGGTGCTGGCAAAGCTACGACTTCTTGCGGAGCTGGCGCGGCTTGAACAGGAGCTGGCGCGGCTTGATCAGGAGCTTGCGCGGCTTGAAAAGGAGCTGGTGCTGCTTGATCAGGAGCTTGTGCGGCTTGAGGCGGAGGAGCAATTGCCTGAAGACACTGCTTCTCCAGTGCATCAACCTCCTTATGGATGGAGGTGAACAGATTCAGGGCTTCATCCGCAAACAGTAACAGGTTGTCCACAGCTGCAATGGCTTCCCTCATTGTGTGAACCTTTTCAAACAAAACAAGGGGAAAAAAAAAGTCAATTCCCTCGCACCTCACTACCCAATTCAACGAACGCCTAAAAAAGAAGACACGTACCGCCTGCAGAATGGATGGCGCGTAAACCACCCTTGAGAGGAATCCAAGGATGATGGAGTTATTGCAGCACTCAAGTATTGCTTGCAGAGACTTTCTCGCTGGTATTATAAACTGCGGCACTGGGAGGAAACGGTTCGATACGTCCAACAGAACGCTCAATCTCTTCCTTGCGTTGAGGACAATCAGCATATTTATGTGGCCCGGCGGCTGCTGAGGATCGCTGCTGGTGAGGAGCCGATCCAGGTCCTGGCCAAGCGAGTCAGTCTCCTTCTAGATCCTGCACTGGGAAGTCATCATGGAGATACAGGTGCATCTGCTCCTGCTCCGCCTGTGCCACCTCCTCTGACAGACCAGCCATGGCATCCAGCGGCGGTGATGGGACAGCGTCGGAAGCAGCACGAGTAGATGATGGCTTGCCCGGATCACCTGAATCCAAATCAATGAGGATATGACTAAGCAGAAAACCGAAACCAACTGATAGGGGAGGGAAGAAGGGGGACCAAACCTTGAGTTTGACGCTGCCGACTCCACATTTGCCTCTTTCTCTTATGACCACCGAAATTCCCAGTTGTTCGTGGCCTCTTTAAATCATTTCCTGGATGGGCAGTATCCTGGTGAGACTCCTCAAACCTCAAGTGCTTTATGCCTGCCAAATAAAGATACCAAACTCTTACGACTGATGGCAACATATGTGTAGCTTGCCACAGATAGTAGCAGATGTAATAGTAAACAGTTTCTGGGGCCAGACTCATTCGAATCAATTAGAACTGCAGTTAGAATACATAGTTTAATTTGAACAGTGGAAAATAAAATTGTGTGTTCACCTTGGTTGGATTTACATCGATTTGCTAGTTCTCTCAAGCGTTCAGGTATAGATTTATAAGCTAGCACCTCTATGAGTGGAAAAACTGCAGAGAAGCGAGACAGTATCAGCAACAATCCAAAACTGCAGCTTGTTTGAAACAGCAGAAATCACGATATTATAGCCTAAGGTTGTTAGCCCAGTTGGTGCGAAGCAACCAGCGGCACTCCACAGGTGGGGGGTTCGAACCCCCACCGGGGCGGATTTACCCCGCCTGTGGGAAAAAAACCCCCTCGCTGTGCTTCCGTTGAGCTTGGCTGTGCGACACGGCTCTTGGGCGACGGAACCCGGCCCAGTGGGCGACGGAACCCGGCCCATGAAGGTTACGGACCGGCCCAGGGCCAAGGTGCCGCCAGTCCAAGCCCGGAAGCCGGCTTTCGGGGGTTTTCTCGGCCGGGGTCAACTGGCCTCTTCTTAATTGAAAGCCGTGGGGGCGGTCTTTCCCCCGCCGGTCGAGTTTTTTGATATTATACCTCCTTTGGACAAATATGCAGGTGGATGGTCTTGCTTGAGCACCACACGTTTACCAGCTTGCAAAGCTTTCTCTGAAAAGCACACGAGATTTCCAGTCACCACACAGACGTAAGATTCAAGTGGCTTTGCAAAAGTAATGGAACGTGCATGATCTTAGAATTGGGGCCATATGTTTAGTCTAACATGCATGGGTGTTTCAAGCAATCAAGCTAATTCTGAAGATGATGTCAGTTTTTCAGTCACACGTAAATGGAATCCAAGTGCTTGTGCCAAACAATGGAGCATTGAGACAATATTTAGGCTGCATTAGCAATGCGAGCTTGCTGCATGGAGAATCCAATGTAATATCACATACATGCGTGTTTTGTGCTACCAAATCATAGCATCGATCAGCAAAAGAAGTTTATAGGCAAGTAAGCAAAAAAACAAGAGAGAAAGTAACATGTTGACTACTCAGAAAGTCAAAATAGGAAATACGCTTTGTTTAGCACACTTGCAACACGTGAAAGTAAACAAAAGGGAAAAGTCTATTTTACACCCTCGAACTAGCACGATGGTCCGATTTTCAACCCTTAACTACGAAACCGGGTAACCAGCGTCCTCGAACTATCCAAACCGGGTGAAATACAACCTTGATCACTGTAGCAAGCGGATTTCAAGGCGGTTTTGCTGACGTGGCATATGGGACCCACATGTCAGCTCCTACACTTTCTTCTCTTTCAATGACATGTGGACCCCTCTCCTGCTTCGTCATCACCACCCCTCCCTCTCCTGCGAGCCGCCGCCGCCATGCTCTCTTGCCCGGCCGCCCTCGTCGCGTCCGCCTCCGCTCGCGCCCGGCCGTCCTCGCCACGTCCTCATCCGTGCCCACCTCCGCCTCATGCTCGGCCATCCTCGCTCTCCTACTCCTCCTCCGCCACCCTCGCTCTCCTGCTCCTCCGCCACCTCCATCGCTCCCCTGCTCCTCCACCGCCGCCGTCGCCACTGGTCCCGGCGAGCCGCACGTGGGTGGCACGGCTACGCAGCGCGGCCGCAGAGCGGCGGGCGGGAAGCGGGCATGGAGCGGGGGCAGCAGCGGGGCCGACTGGTCCCGGCGAGCCGCGTCCGCGTGCGGCATGTCCACAGGGCATGGACGAGCGGCGGCTGGCAGTGCGGCTCCCTGCTGCCGTAGGCCTGCGTCACCACCCCCTGCTGCAGCCGTTGCCACCGGCGCTGCTCTTCTGCTGCCGCGGGCCTGCGTCACCGCCCCCTGCTGCCGCCGGCTGCCGCAGCCTCCGCCTCCTCTGTCCGGCCGCCGCAGCCTACGCCGCCTCCTCTGCCAGGCCACCGGTGAAAGCATCTAGGCCCCTATTTCGAGTTTTGGTAATTAATGACAACGGTTTGTGGATTAACGATTTCATTTGAGATAATGAGTATAGGTTGATCCATGGATGAAAGAGATTTGGGTGTGAACGTATGGAGTTTTGGAGATGATGAGCAAAGCTAGGGCTCAAGGCAAAGGTATAAAATAGGGCCTTTGTATTTTACCGGTCACAAGGCGTTTAGTGGATGAAAAGTGACCGGATTTGTTGGATAGATAGCCGTACTATCAAGAGGGGTTGTGTACTCATGCTTGACGGGTCTTTAGTGCCATTTTGCTCAAAATGTCTAGTTGCATGCATGAGGGCTAACGGCGTTTTGAAAAGATTTGAAATAGACTAAGTTTGAGAGCTGACTGAGTAACGGCGGACAGTCCGCGCCTGAGGGGCGGACAGTCCGCGCCCGTTCCAGAGAGCTTGCAGAGGCTCTGGTGGGCTGGCGGACAGTCCGGCCCAGTTGGGCGGACGGTCCGCTACTGTATTTCAAACTTGTACCAGAAAGGGTGTCTGTCAGTGTGGGCTTCAAAGTTGAACGGAGGACAGTCCGCCCATGGGGCGCGGACGGTCCGCCGGCTAATCTCAGGTTTGTACCAGAGAGGTTGTTTCTCTGGTTTGGGCTCAAAAGTTAAACTGCGGACGGTCCGCTCCTGATGCGCGGACGGTCCGCAGGCTAATCTCAAAATTGTTCCAGAGACGATGTTAGTCTCTGGTGGGTTGGAACTCTTAACTGCGGACGGTCCGCTCCTGGGGCGCGGACGGTTCGCCAGGGCTTAACGGCTAGTTCTGACACGCATTAAATGCACTCTGACTCACTGGTTTATAACGGCGGACAGTCCGGTTTTTGAACCGCGGACGGTCCGCGACTTCGCAGAAAAGAGTGTAACGGCTAGTTTTTGAAGGGGTGTCTATATATACCCAATGCCCGGCCATTGGGTGTCTCTCTTGGCCATTTGGATAGCATTCTTGACACATTAGAGCTAAGGCATCCCTCTCTCGCACACACTTGCTTAGAGATTGCACTTTTGAGAGTGTGAGAGCTTTCTAGTGCATTGCATCAAGAGTTTGAGCTTTGTGGCATTAGGGAAACTTCAAGCAAGCGTCATCAACTTGTTACTCTTGGGAGTTGCCGCTCACTAGACGGCTTGGAGAAGTGGATTTCGTGGAGCACCTCCAAGGAGATTGTAGAGGAGCCCCGATTTCGGTTGTGAGAGGTTTGTGCTCACCTCACCGAAGTGGTGAAGAGCAACTCTAGTGGAATCGAGGTGTGGAGCGGTTCCTTGTTTCAAGCCGGCTCAAGGTCAAGAGGTTCTTGATAGACGAGCGGTTGATTCTTGGAATCCACCTCAACGTGGATTAGGGGTGACCGGCAAGTCATCGACACCACGGGATATATTCTTGTGTCAAGCTTGGTTACTTCTCTTGCTCACTTTTATTCTTCTCTTTACTTTGAGCAATTTACTTTACTAGAGCTTGATTTGTGTCTTGTCACCCTAGGTTGCAAACCTATCTAGAGATAGTAATAGCATAACATAGGGCTTTCCTTTGTTACTAATTAAATTTCTCTAGTGTTATTGGTTTTAGATTTTAAACCGCATATTCACCCCCCCTCTAGTCGGTGTTCTTGATCCTACAAGTGGTATCAGAGCTAAGTACTCCATTAATTGCGGATTTAACCATCTTGGAGTAGAACAATGACTAATGATCATGGGATTCATGTTGGGAAGCCACCGTTCTTTGATGGGAATAATTATGATTATTGGAAGACTAGGATGTCGGCTCATCTCAAAGCCATGAGTAGAAAGCTATGGAGAGTAGTAAGTGATGGATATGTCATTTTGGACCCAAAGAGTTTGACACCCCTAGATGAGGAAAATGAGACACTAAATGATCAAGGGGTTAATGTGCTCTTTAGTGCTCTTGATGTGAATGAATTTAATAGAGTCAAGAGCCTCACAAATGCAAATGACATATGGAAGAAGCTCATGGAAATTCATGAGGGCACATCAACTGTGAAGGAGGCCAAGTTGTATTTGCTCAAAGGGAATTTTAGTGAATTTCACCATGAAGAAGGATGAGAGTATAGCCGAGATGTTCAACCAGCTAAATGACATTGTGAATGACCTCAAGGGACTTGGATTTGAGGTACCGGATGGGGATTTCAACCACAAGTTTCTTAGATGTCTTCCGGAAAGATATGACACAATTGTGACCTTACTTGTAAGGTCAAATGTGAAGACCGCAACTCCCACACAAATATTGGGAGAAATTCTCACCCATGACATGTTCAAGAAATCTCAAGATGAAGCTCATGGTGGAGAAATTGATGTGAAAAAGAAAAGTGTGGCATTCAAAGCTCAAGATAGCAAAAATGAAGAAGAAAGTGGGTGCCAAGAAGAAGAATCGGATGAGGAGATGGCTTTTTTTTGTCAAGAGATTCAATAGAATGATGAGCAAGAAGAACTTTGACAAGAGAGGTCAATCATCAAGAAAAAATCCTTTTGTGGACAAGACTTGCTTCAATTGTGGTGAAGTAGGTCATATCATTGTAAATTGTCCAAACAAGAAAAAGGACAAGAAAAATGATGAAAAGAAGAAGAAGAAGTTCATCAAGAAGAAAAAGAATGGCCAAGCATATTTTGTTGAATGGGATTCCGATGCAAGCTCCGATGATGATGATGATGATGATGACAAGCCATCTAAGGGAGTTGCCGGGATCGCCATCAAGGAGGCTCCATCACTCTTCTCTACACCACATTGTCTTATGGCAAAGGGTGGTGCAAAGGTACAACAAGATGGTGAACTTGATGAACTTTCAGATGATGATCTTGTTGAAATGCTTAATGATGCCGATGAATTCATGACAAAGGAAAAGGCTAAGTTGAGGGACTTGAAGTTGAAGTTTACTTCTCTTCAAGATTCCTATGAGGAGCTAAAGACTTCTCATGAGAATCTCAAAGAAACTCATGAGAAGCTTGAGGAAGCTCACAATACCTTGCTTAGTCATGAAAGAAAAGCAACATTGAGCATTGGTGTTAGTTGTGATTTAATTGATGATAAATCTTGTGGCTCTAGCTCTACTATTTCTTTGTGCACTAAAATTGATAACTCATCTTGCAATAAATCTCTCATTATGGAAAATGATTTGTTAAAGAAAGAGGTTACTTGCTTGACTAATGATTTGAGAAAATGCTATGATAGTAGAGCAAAGTTTAATCATTGTTGGGCAAGCCAAAAGTTCACCTTGAACAAGCAAGAGTTTGGATATATTCCTAAGAAAGGGACGAAGGCTTTTGTGCAAACCAAAACTACCTTTGTGAAGAGTAGTGGCAAGCCATATTGTGAAAAATGCAAGAAGGTTGACCATGTTGAGAAGAATTGCACCAACAAGAAAGTCATATCCTTTGATTCAAGTTACATGCTTATGAAAAATTCAAATGGTAATGTTAGTGCAAAATTTATTGGGATACCTATAAATGGTGCTAAAAAGAATGCCATTTGGGTGCCAAAAGTCTTGGTCACTAATGTGGTCACTAACGTTCAAGGACCCAAGAAAGTTTGGGTACCTAAAAGAGTTACTTCCTCTTTGTAGGTGAATTACAAGTCCGGAGGAAGACATTGGGTGCTTGATAGTGGATGCACTCAACACATGACCGGAGATTATATGATGTTTTCCTCTCTAGATGAGAATGTGGGTGGCTATAGTGACATCATCTTTGGTGACAATAGCCGGGGCAAAGTCAAAGGAGTTGGTACAATTCCTATCTCAAGCAATCATTCTCTTTCAAATGTATTGTTGGTTGATTCTCTCAAGTTTAATCTCTTAGCGGTCACTCAACTTTGTGATTTTGGATATAAGTGTAGTTTCACTAAAGATGATGTTGTAGTGACTAGCTTGGATGGAAAAGATCACATCTTTACGGGATTTAGACATGAGGATGTATATCTTGTGGATTTTGCTACTAAAGAGGCAAACTTGTCCACTTGCTTATTCACTCAATCATCTTTGGGTTGGTTATGGCATAGAAGGCTTGGTCATGTTGGCATGAAGCAACTCAACCGACTTTTGAAGCATGATTTAGTAGTTGGCTTGAAGAATGTGAAGTTTGATAAAGATAAGCTTTGTAGTGCATGTCAAGCCGGAAAGCAAGTTGCAAATGCTCATCCCACTAAGAGTGTCATGTCAACCGAGAGACCATTGGAATTATTGCATATGGATTTATTTGGTCCTACAATATATAGAAGTATTCGTGGAAATTGTTATTGTCTTGTGGTAGTAGATGATTACTCAAGATATACATGGGTTTTCTTTCTTCATGACAAGGCCGATACATATGACACTTTCAAGAAATTCTTTACAAGGGCCGAAAATGAATTTGAGCCCAAGGTGAAGAAAGTGAGGAGTGACAATGGAAGTGAGTTTAGAAATACAAGAGTTGAGGAATGGTGTGATGTGAAAGGAATCAAGCATGAATTCTCAACCAAGTACACTCCGGAATAAAATGGTCTTGTTGAGAGGAAAAATAGAACCTTGATTGATATAGCAAGATCAATGCTCTCCGAGTACAATGTTTCGGATAGTTTTTGGGCCGAAGCAATCAACACGGCTTGTCATGCCTCAAATAGATTGTATTGCCATAGATTTCATAACAAGACCCCATATGAGTTGCTCATTGGAAGGAAGCCAAATATATCTTATTTTAGAGTGTTTGGTTGCAAATGCTATATTCTCAAGAAGGGAACTCGGTTATCAAAGTTTCAAAGCAAATGTGATGAGGGTTTTCTTCTTGGATATTCATCTAATAGCAAGGCTTATCGGGTCTACAACAAAACTCATGGCATTGTTGAAGAAGCATATGATGTTGAGTTTGATGAAACCAATGCTTCTCATAATGAACAAGAAAATCTTGATGATGTGAGAAGTGATGGTTTGAGAAAAGCAATGAAAAATATGTCAATTGGTGATGTTAGACCAAGAGAAGAAGATGAAGATGAAGATGGTCCTTCTATCTCTATTAGAGTTAATCCTTCAACTTCTACCTCAAATGATCAAGCACAACAAATTGTACAAGATTCAAGTAATGATGATTCTCAAGTACAAGATCAAGTTGGATCATCTAGTGCACCTTCTTCATCAACTCAAGAACCCATTGTTCCTCAAAGAATTCATCATGTTCTTGCAAAGGATCATCCGGTGGATCAAATCATTGGTGATATTAGTAAGGGTGTCCAAACTCGATCTCGCATTGCTTCATTTTGTGAACATTATTCTTTTGTATCTTTTCTTGAACCTAACCGTTTAGATGAAGCATTGAGAGATCCGGATTGGGTGAATGCTATGCATGAAGAATTAAATAATTTCACCCGGAATCAAGTTTGGGATTTAGTTGAGAGGCCCAAGAATTATAATGTTATTGGCACTAAATGGGTTTTTAGAAACAAGCAAAATGAAGATGGAATGGTTGTGAGAAACAAGGCAAGATTAGTAGCTCAAGGCTTCACTCAAGTCGAAGGTTTGGATTTCGGTGAAACTTTTGCTCCCGTTGCTAGATTAGAAGCTATTAGAATTTTATTAGCTTATGCTTGCTCTCACAACATTAAACTTTTTCAAATGGATGTGAAAAATGCTTTCTTGAATGGCAATATTAGTGAACTTGTTTTTGTTGAGCAATCTCCCAGTTTTGAAGATCCCAAGAAGCCAAATCATGTATACAAGCTCTCTAAAGCTTTTTATGGTCTTAAGCAAGCTCCACGAGCTTGGTATGAAAGATTGAGGGATTTTCTTATCTCTAAGGGCTTCAAAATTGGTAAGGTTGATACTACTTTGTTCACTAAAGATATTGGTAAAGATTTGTTTGTTTGTCAAATTTATGTTGATGATATTATCTTTGGTTCAACTATCCCAAGTTTTTGTGAGGAATTTGGTGAAATGATGTCTAGGGAATTTGAGATGTCCATGATTGGTGAATTGAGTTTCTTTCTTGGACTTCAAATCAAGCAACTCAAGGAAGGCACCTTTGTGTGTCAATCAAAATATGTGAAGGACATATTGAAGAAATTTGGTATGGAAGATGCAAAACCAATCAAGACTCCTATGGCCACCAATGGGCATCTCGACCTAGATGAGGGAGGTAACCCGGTAGACCAAAAACTTTACCGTTCTATGATTGGTAGTTTGCTTTATTTGACCGCATCTAGGCCCGACATCATGTTTAGTGTTTGCATGTGTGCACGATTTCATGCCGCACCTAGAGAATGTCATTTGACCGCCATCAAAAGGATCTTGAGATACTTGAAATATTCTCCTAATATTGGTTTATGGTATCCCAAGGGTGCTCATTTTGATTTGGTTGGATTCTCGGACTCGGATTATGCGGGGTGCAAGGTTGATAGGAAGAGCACTTCCGGTGGTTGTCAATTTCTTGGAAGATCTCTTGTATCATGGTCATCAAAGAAGCAAAATTCCGTGGCTCTTTCAACCGCCGAAGCGGAATATATCTCGGCCAGAAGTTGTTGTGCACAATTGTTATGGATGAAGCAAACTCTTCTAGATTATGGTGTGAAATTTGATGAAATTCTCTTGTTGTGTGATAATGAAAGTGCCGTGAAGATTGCCTCTAATCCGGTTCAACATTCAAGAACCAAGCATATTGATATCCGCCATCATTTTCTTAGAGATCATGTGAACAAGGGTGATATCAAGATTGATGGTATTGGAACGGATGATCAATTAGCCGATATATTTACCAAGCCTTTGGATGAATCTCGGTTTAGCAAGGTGAGAAATGAGTTAAATATCATTGACTTCTCAAATGTGGCTTGAAAACTAGCACATGTGGCATATGGTTCTTTCATGCACTAGATGTTTCATTTTTCTGAATTTTTGAGGTATTTTTGAGCCATTTATGAGTTTTCATGATTCTACTCGATTTATTTTTGAATTCTTGTTGAAACTTGCTCATTTGAGTCTTTTGAAGATTTTCATGCAATATTTGAGATTTTTGGCTTTTTATATGAGCAATGCTCCCAAATTGGAGTTGGAATTGAGAAAATTGGCAGAATTCAGACTTGTCAGATTTTTGGTAGAGCGGACGGTCCGCGGGCAAGGGGCGGACAGTCCGCCATTCATGGGACTTGTTCACCAGAGGCTCTGCAGAGAAGTTCTCAACCGCAGAAATACACTGCGGACGGTCCGCCAAAGGACCGCGGACGGTCCGCACATGTTGGGCAGATTTTACCAGAGGCTGTTTTATTTGGTTTGCAGTGTAAAAATTTCAAAGGCGGACGGTCCGCCAAGATATCGCGGACAGTCCGCGACTGGACAGAAAGGTGGGGTCGGCCAGACTTGACTTATATTGGATGTCCTTCTCACTCTCCCCCACCAAACCGCACATATCCTCCAAAAGGCTCTCTCTCTTTCTCTCTCAAGCACGTGGGGGAGACAACAAGGTCAAGTCTTTTTGGAGTGGTTCCCGGACAGTCCGAGAGCATCCCCGGACTCTTCTCAAGATTGTACATCATGTCCTCTCGGTATTTCGATGAATCCCTAACTCTTGTTCTTGGATTTCTTTATTGGAAAGAGTTAGGGTTAGATGCTCCGATCTATTCTTGGACCATGAATTCTTGAAAATACTTGGGGGATCTTATTCCTAGTGATGAGGAGATGCTATAGTTTAATTTTGGTTGGTGGATTTGAATCAAAACTCAAAATGTGGGTGAATCAAAGATGAGGGCGATTTTGTGTTCCTGCGCAAACAGATGGGTCGCGGACAGTCCGCCTGCTGGACGCGGACGGTCCGCCGTGGTAGTTCATGAACCGCGGACGGTCCGTGTTCAGAAGTGCGGACGGTCCGCTAGTATCAGATTTTTCAGATCAGTACTGAATTGAGTTATATCATTAAGGATTGATTCTATGAATTTAGTAATTGTTCTTATGATTAAATCTTGATCTCAGGCCACCCCGGAAGATCATCAAGGCCACTGCTTCAAAAATTAAGAAGGCAATGACTTCTAAGAGGGAAAGAGACAGTGATGACTCGGACGATGTGGACTATGCTCCAAATGTCAGTGAGATGACTGCTGCATCTTCAGTGGGTGAAGCGTCCCCTCATAAGAGAAGACTTAAATGTGATACAAAGCACCAGTCCCAGGAGGCTGATGCCACATTTATTACATCAGATGGTTCAAAACCGTACAAACCTTGGAGGACACTCGATACAGATGATAATAATAATTAACCAGGCTACGACATAACACCAGACCGCGAACCACATAGGGTCTACTACGGGCTCAGAGTACTGCGACAGCAGAGGCATCTCAACAGGGCCGGTTCCACAGGCAAGGTTGGGTGTAGAACGGTAACCCTACTCGGCGTCGTCTGGTACGAAGTCCGGGTCTTCTTCTGTAAAAAGTAAGAGTGGGGTGAGTACAAACGTACTCAGCAAGTCCAACCACACCCACGGAGGGGGTTATGACAGAATAATATGCATCGGTAAATCAAGGATAAGGTTTCGGTTTAATTTGACGAAAACGACATTTTATGCAGGGGTTTATTATACGAAAAACCTTTTAGAAATCAGTTTTTGCAGTAACACAGAGTTCAGGTTTTAAAACTGCTACCGGACTCCCCGTCCGTCGTAGCACACGGCACAACTGCCGGACACAATTCCAAAACAACTCACACCAGCCCATCCCAAAGAAACACTAGTTATGTGACCACACCGTAACTCGCCCAATACCGTGGGCACGGACTATTCGAATAGATTCTTAACTCTGCAGAGGTGTGCAACTTTACCCACAAGTAGGATACCACATCTCGAACACCGTCGTGTCGGTGTAGATCCCAACATAGCCATTACCCACCATAGCTAAGCCTGACTAGCCATCACGGGACGCACCAAGGGGTCATTGACCGTTCACTTAGGTATAACCGGGCATAAGTCACTCAGGGCTTATCCCTTTTCCTTAGTCACCCGTTGCTCTCAGCTCTCCTGATGGCTACCACACCAACTAGTGGGATTTATGCTACGCCGTTGCCCATTCAACGGTCGAGTGGTTTGCACGAAAGTGGAGTTAGGTGAGATGACACACCAACTCGGTCCTTAGACACGACAAGATGGATATCTCCCTCCTTGCTCTGCCACACAGGCACAAGCACACCAATCGGCAAATCACACAGAAATGCCGTCCATCTCGTCCATACTCATCTTTCGAAATCCACATTTTTATCCCTTCCCACACGCACACATTTTCTTTATCAAATAAATCATATTATGAGTAAAGTCCTGAGCGTTCTAATATCGATTAACGTCCAAGCAAAATCAGACATTAATCTAGGTGGTCAAGGAATGGTCATCACAAGTCAAGGGGTGGCTATCCAACCGTGTTTTCATGCAAGTAAAACATATGCAACTTTATAAAACAGGCCATTGGGTTGTGTTTATAAAAACTAGGACAGAAACATGCATCAAAGGATGGGATTGAACTTGCCGTCTTCGCAGCCTTCGGGGAAGTCCTGTCCTTCGGGCTCGGGGTCGCAGAACGGGTCCTCGTTCACCTGCTCACAGCACTACTCGTCAACGGGTTCTCCTTCGTTCACTCCGTGGTCTACAGCGCACACAAACAGGCACACAATCAAAACACAGAAGACAAAGATTTGTCGTCGAGCTCGAAACGGGAACACATGAAATATAGAGCATAGAGTATTATTTTTGGATGGTTTCTGAGTGGTATGGCCGCAACTGAGCTAGGAGAGGCGGGGTAAAATTTTAGGTTAATCCGGGGTCGTTAGGCACATAAAATGATAGGTCAGGGGAGCGTTTAGGCCCTAAACAGGGGTTCAGGGACCTAATTGTAATTATAATTAAGTAAGTAAGGGCTTGGTTTATATTTTAGAAGTTTCTTGGGTTAATTAAAAAGAGTCAGGGTTTTATTTGTAATTAAGTTTATAAGGTGGGGGGTTGGTTTTGGAAATATAACAAAGGGTAAGGGTTTAATTGAAAAAAAAGGGCTTAAAAGGTTGGGGTTTCTTTGCTGATTAGAGGAAAGGGGAGGGGGCTCAAGGCAAAACTGCCTTTCCCCTTCCTCTCGCCACTGGAAACAGGGGAGGGGTGGGCGGCGCACGGCGGCGGCCGATTCGGCCGCCCTGGGCCTCGACGGCGGCCCGGGGTAGAGGGGAAAAGAGGTGAGGGCCCTGCGGGGTTGATCCCTGGCCTCACCTCGGCCGGAGATGGCGTGTGGCGGTCCGGCCACGGCGGCCAGCGGCGGCGGTGCTACAAGGCAGGCGGCGGCGGTGCTAGGGGAGCAAAGGAGAAGCTAGGGCGGCGGCGGTGGCTCTGGGTGGTGGTTGCGATACTTGGGGATGCTCCGCGGCCCCTTTTATAGGCGGCCAAGGCGGTGGAGGGGTAAGAGCGGGGCGACGGCCGGCGAGGCGGCTCTGAGCGGCGTCAATGGGGTGGGGACGGCGAAGCTCTGTGCGGGTGTCAACGGGGGTTGAGGCGGGATGCGTGCTGGTGAAGTGACGGTTCGAGGGGCGGCGCTGTGCTTCGTCAATGGCACCAGTGGACGGCGAAGTGACGCGAGGCGGCGACCGCCGCAGGCGGCACTGTGCCGTGGTCGCCGGCGCTGTGCGCCGGGGCGACGGCGTGTGCGTGCGGGTCGGAGCTTCGGCCGTCGACGGGACGCGTCGTGGGCAGGGCGAGCGGGGCTGGACAGTGGGGCGCTGCGCGCGTAGGAGCGGCCAGGCGGCCGTGGCGTGCGGAGCAGGGCGTGGGCGGCGCTGGAGCGGCGTGCAGGCAGGGTCGGGCTGAGCGCAGCGGCGCGCGCGAGAGCGGGGTCCCGGGGGCGTGCACGCGCACAGGCGCTCGCGTGGGCACGGCCCGGGGGCGGTGTTCGTGGCGAGCAGCGGGCGGCCGGGGCGCGGGTCGGGTCAGGCGGGCGCGCGTGGGTGCGTGGCCGGTGCGCGCCGAGCCGCTGCAGGGCGGCGCGTGCGCTGCGTGGCCGGAGCGGGGTCCAGGGGCGGCGTGCCCGGGGGGGAAAGGCGTGCTCAGCTGGGGCACGGTCGGGCGAGCAGGGGGCGAGGGGGAGGGCGCGGGCCAGGCGCGCGCGGCAGAGAAGAAAGGAAGGGGAGAGAGAGAGGAGGGAAGAAGAGAGAAGAAAAAGAAAAGAAAACAAAAATGGGAAAAGAAAAGAAAAAGAAAAAGGAGGGGAAAGAGAAGGGAAAAAGAGAGGGGGGGCGAGCGCGTCGGCGCTGATCGCGGCCGCGGTCGGCCACGCGTGTGTCGGCCGCGTGCGACGCGCAGGCCGAGGGCCAAACAGGGATAGGACAGCGGAAGATTTGGGTGCCGGCTCGGTTCCTCGGGGTATCGGGAAGTCAGGCGGAAAAAGAAACAAGAAGGGATCGAGCTCAACGACAAAACAAGGATTAGCGCGTGATTTAGTTTTGTTAGATTTTTGGGATGTTACAAACCTACCCCGCTTAAAATGAATCTCGTCCTCGAGATTCGACTGATCCTTAAATAGGTGGGGAAATTCCTTCTTCAGAGCATCTTCGCGTTCCCACATAGCCTCTTTTACTCCGTGCCTGCTCCACTGAACTCTGCAAATTCGTACTTCGGAGTTTCTGGTCCTCCTGGTGACGGTGTCTAGGATCTTCACCGGTATTTCCTGATATCGCAGGTCTGGCTGCAGATCTATCGTTTCAACCGGCACATGCTCTGCCTCGGGTAGCCTCAAACACTTTCTTAATTGCGAGACATGGAAGACGGGGTGGATATCCGACATTTCTTCCGGTAGCTCCAACCGGTATGCTACCGCTCCAACTTTCTTCAAAACTCGGTATGGTCCAATATACCGAGGGGCCAATTTTCCTTGTACCTGAAATCTTCGGGTTCCTCGAATGGGTGACACCTTGAGATACGCGAAATCTCCTGGGTTGAAACTTATTTCCCGTCTCTTCTTGTCCGCATAGCTCTTTTGTCGGGATTGGGCTGCTTTTAGCTTTTCTCGAATCTCGGCGACTCTTTCCTCTGCTTCCTTTATGAGTGCGGGGCCGACTAGGGCACGTTCTCCAACTTCTGACCACATCAGAGGGGTTCTGCATTTCCTTCCGTAGAGAGCTTCAAACGGTGACATGCCCAAGCTTGCTTGGTACCCGTTGTTGTATGAGAACTCGGCATAGGGTAAGCTTTGTTCCCAATCTTTGCCATAAGTGAGGACACACGCTCTCAGCATATCTTCCATAATCTGATTCACCCTTTCCGTCTGACCATCCGTCTGCGGATGATACGCGGAACTAAAGTCTAGCTTGGTGCCCATGGCTTTATGCAAACTCTTCCAAAATCTTGAGGTGAACTGGGTCCCTCTATCTGAAACGATTCGGCTGGGCACACCATGCAATTTCACTATGTTCTCTATATAGAGCTTAGCTAGCTTCTCTCCGTCATAGTTGGTCCGTACGGGTATGAAGTGAGCTGATTTAGTAAGACGATCCACTATTACCCATATGGAGTCATGTCCTTTCTGGGTTCTGGGCAAGCCCACCACAAAGTCCATTCCTACTTCATCCCATTTCCACACAGGGATGGGTAGGGGTTGCAGTAATCCTGCCGGCTTCTGGTGTTCAGCTTTGATTCTCTGGCAAGTATCACAACAGGCGACAAATCGTGCAATATCGTCCTTCATCCCATTCCACCAATACTTCTGTTTTATGTCCATGTACATTTTGGTGGATCCTGGGTGAATTGAGTAGGCTGAGTTGTGGGCTTCATCCATGATTATCTGCCTGAAATCTCCTTTCTGGGGCACACAAATTCTGTCTTTATACCACAACGTTCCCTTATTATCAACTCGAAAGTCTGGGGCCTTATTTTCTCCGGTTTGCCTCCGAATTTCCATCAGTCCCTTGTCCGATCTCTGGGCTTTCCTGATTCTTTCTTCTAGTGTGGATTGAACGTTCAGCACTTGGCTGGAGCCTCGAGGGACAATGTGCATGTTTAATCGTGTCATTTCCTCTTGTAAATGGTCATTCTTGGGCCCATAGGATTTCCGACTTAGGGCATCGGCTACTACATTGGCTTTACCCGGGTGATAATGAATTTCCAAATTATAATCTTTGACTAATTCCAGCCATCTTCTCTGCCTCAGGTTTAGGTCTGGTTGGGTGAAGATATACTTCAGACTTTTATGATCGGTAAAGATTTCGCACTTATTTCCAATCAAATAGTGCCTCCAGATCTTAAGTGCGTGCACTACGGCTGCAAGCTCCAAATCATGAGTCGGGTAATTTTGCTCATGAGTCCTGAGCTGACGGGAAGCATATGCAACGACTTTCCCATCTTGCATCAGCACACAACCCAATCCTTGTCGGGACGCATCACAATAGATGACAAAATCCCGATGAATATCCGGCAGGGTTAGCACTGGGGCTGTCATCAATCTTCGCTTCAACTCCTGGAAACTTCTTTCACACGACTCCGTCCAGGTGAATTTCTTCTCCTTCTTGAGCAGCTCCGTCATGGGTCGGGCTATTTTAGAAAATCCTTCAATGAATCTCCGATAATAACCAGCTAATCCAAGAAAGCTTCTGATCTCACTGACATTGGTCGGCGGCTGCCAGTTGGATACTGCTTCGACCTTCTCGGGGTCTACTGCCACTCCTTCTGCGGTCAAAATATGACCAAGGAAGGCTACTTTCTCCAGCCAAAATTCGCACTTGCTGAATTTGGCGTATAGCCTATGCACTCTCAGTTTTTCTAAAACTACCCTCAGGTGCTGCTCGTGCTCCTGAATGCTCTTCGAGTAAATAAGTATGTCGTCAATGAAGACTACGACAAATTTATCTAGCTCGTCCATAAACACTTTGTTCATGAGGTTCATGAAATAGGCAGGTGCATTTGTCAGTCCAAAAGACATTATTGTGAACTCAAACTGTCCGTATCGGGTGACAAAGGCTGTCTTCGGGATGTCGCTTTCCCTAATCTTGAGCTGAAAATATCCGGACCTTAGGTCAATCTTGGAAAAGTACTTGGCTCCTTTTAATTGATCGAAAAGATCATCGATCCTGGGAAGGGGGTACTTATTCTTGATAGTGACCTCGTTTAGTGCCCGGTAATCTACACATAGCCTCATACTTCCGTCCTTCTTCTTGACGAATAGAACCGGGGCTCCCCAAGGAGACGAACTTGGCCTGATGAAGCCAATCCGTTGTAACTCCTCTAGTTGTTTCTTTAACTCTGCCAACTCAGAGGCTGCCATCCTATAGGGTCTTTTGGCTATGGGGGCGGTTCCAGGAACAAGATCAATGACAAATTCTATGTCCCTATCTGGTGGCATACCGGGAAGTTCTTCGGGAAAGACATCGGGGTACTCATTCACTACTGGGACTTCCTCCAAGGACTTGGCTTCCATGCTAAACACCATCGGGTTTGCTCCGCTTTCCCGGGTACGACAGGTCCCTCGGACTCCCTCTGAGTTTGTTAGATGTACTACCTTATCCGTACAACCTATGAGGCCATTGTGTTTGCTCAGCCAATCCATTCCAAGGATCACATCTATCCCTTCTGACTTAAGTACTACTAGGTCTGCTAGAAACTCTACCCCACTTAAATTGATCCTTACCCGTAGACAACCCAGTTGACACCTGATGTCTCCTCCGGGCGTCCGGGTTATTAGGGGTGTTTTTAGTAGTACCGTAGGTATTTTATGTTTCTCCACAAAGCTCGAGGATATGAATGAGTGTGATGCTCCAGAATCAAACAGTACTGTTTTATGAGTTGAGCTGACTAGGTACTCACCGAGTACTACGCCCTGGGCTCCTTGAGCTTCCTGTGCGTCGATGTGGTTGACACTGGGCTCGTCCAAAAGACTGCTGGGATTGCCTCTGCTGGTTGTTGTTGTTGTTGCTGTTGCCACGGAGGGGCACTCGGTTGGCACCGGTCAGAACTGGCTTGGGTCCGTTCACTGTGTTGGAGAAAGCCGAAGTAGCAGGCTTGTTCTTGGCATAAGGGCAGTCGGCGATGAAGTGACCCGTCTCACGGCAGTTGAAGCAGGCTCTCACGTTGCTGTTGTTGTTGGTGACCTGGCTCGCATTATTCTGTGAGGCCCTCATGGTGTTCTGGCTTCTGGGCTGTGTGTTAGGGGCCCGTGGTCCTGTCACTTGAGACTGAGTTTTGTACTGCATTGGGGCTTGGGACCTTGGTGCGTTGTAGCTGAGGCTTCTGGTCTTCTGAAAACGATCCTGCTGGCGAGACTTACTCTCCAGAAACTTGCGTTTGTTCTCTTTCCTTTCATCAATCTTAGCCTTCTCGGTGAGGATTGCCTTGTTCATCAAGGTGTTAAAATCAGGATAGATCTGAGGGGTGAGCAGGGTCCTGAGTTCTGGGTTTAGTCCCTTCTTGAACATGTCATGCTTCTTCTCGTCGTCGTTCACTTCATCTGGCGCATATCGAGACAGCTCCATGAACTGGTGAGTATATTCTTCCACCGACATACTCCCCTGCTGAAGTGCGCGGAACTCATCTGCCTTGCGCTTCATGGTGGCCGAGGGGATGTGATAACGGCGGAATTCCCTCACGAATTCATTCCAGGTGATGGTGGAGGCATCTCTGGCGGCAGCGCAGTAATTCTCCCACCAGGCTAAGGCAGTCCCGGTGAGTTGATGTGCAGCTAGAAGAACTTTATCTCGATCCTGGCACCCAAATGGCTCGAGCTTCCTCTGGATCACGCGGAGCCAGTCATCTGCATCCAAGGGGTTGCTGGATCCGGCAAAAGTGGGTGGCTTGGCCCTCAGAAAAGCTGTCAGCTTGTCATTAAAGGTCTGCTCTCATGGCTGCCTGTTCACTAGAGCATTGGCCAGTGTCTCCAGTATGAGAGTCTGGTTATGGATTACTTGTGCCAGGTCCACGAAAGGTGGTGGTGGTGGTGGTGGCAGCTGTGCACCATGATTTTCTCCTCTGCCCTGGCTCACTTCTTGTTCTTCCTGAGGATGGTTTTGCCCGTCAGGGTGTACTCCTGCATCAGCAGCTGCAGGGTCCCTGACTCGGGAGGCCCTTGTGATGCTCCGGGAAACCATCTGCAGAACGAGTGGATTGGGACTAAGATTAGGTGATGTTTAAGTTGGTTAAGTCGTATTTTTGAAAAGGCGGAATTAACCTTCTGCCGAAGGGCACACACAACAAGCACACAACAAGGCAAACAAGCATCCTTCACTAAAGCAAGGCAGGGTACAACACGGAAACACGACTAGAACGCATACTACACGTCCGGGTACACAGCTTTAAAAGAAAAAGGGGCACAGCACTTCTTCGGACCACACGGCTTCATTCCTTGTCGGTTGCTCGCGCTTCAGGCAGACTCATTGGCTTGTGTGGGTTCCTCCCTCGGAAAGGAACTCACGTCCTCCGGGGAAAGGAGTGGTCCTGGCTCTCCGTCCTCTAGACCTCCGTTTTCCCGGGGTTGCGTTGCGGCTTCTCTTGCGGCGGTGGCCGTAGACCTTCCAGGGTTCTCGGGTGGGGCTAGTGGGTTTCCAACGAGTGGTCCCCATCCTATGACGGGCGTTCCGAGCAGAACATGGTCTTCTCCTATTGCCGGGACTGGGGTTCCACTACTAGTCCATTCTTGCATACGCCAGTCTCGGGCTTGCCTGAGGCTCTCCTGAGCAACTGCTTCACTGCTGACCGCTGCTGCGGCTCTTGCCTCGGCTTGGACTGCTCGGATCTGCTGCAGTCTTAGGGCGAGCTCTGCTTGCTCGGCTCGATGGGTCTGTTCCCTCAGCAAGTTGGCTTGCTCGTCGAAGAGCTGATCCAAGGAGGCTAGGTAGGTAGCTACTTGGTACAGGAGGACTTCTTCATGGCGGCGCCGTTCCAGGCTTCTCATTCGAGCTTCCCAAACTGGTGTCCTGATGGCTGGTGGGAAGAACCTCATTGGTGTGGGGGTGAGGTGTCCTTCGAAAATCCGGCACAGATAACGAAGTGCTTTCCTGACGGCTAGGGGATAGGTGTCCTGGTGCCTAAACCCTGTAGCAGTCACTCGCCATGACAGGATGTCGGGGTAGCGGTCACTTCTGGCGATGACTAGGATCACCCGGCAGCGGAGAGTGCCATGATGTTCGTACTCTCTGCTGTAGTACCTTGGGCGTTCCGTGACGCCAAGGCTCTCCAGGGCGTTGATCAAGAGGCTGGGGAAGCCAGGTGCAGCTTGGCAGTCGCCCTGGGTCCATCCTTCCTCAGCCATCTGAAGACAAAGATATGGTGAAAAACTTGCACAATTATTTGAGGTACACAAAGGGGTAGATGATTTTTATTTATGGCGTCATGGGGGGTACAACTTCATGGGTACATGATTATTATTAGAGCAAAGGTTCTAGCTTGGAGACAACTCCTATCATGGAGACTCTCCCTCGATCCTAAGAGGGCGTTTCTTCAGTGGGAGATACTGATCCGTCATGTCATCCTCGGTCTGAGTTCCTTTATCCCAGTGGGTCTCTTCAGGTTCTTCTTCTTCAGTTTGAGTTCCAACATCCCAATGGGTTTCCATGGGCTCTTCCTCTTCGGGTTCTTCTTCTGCGTCTTCTTCTATCCATCCGCCTATTCCCCAGCGAGCCTCGTACCTCCGCATCCGAGCTTGGAGAGCGGCTAGCGAGTCCTCGGCGTGTGTGGCTCTTGCTCGCTGTTCTTCCAGTTCTTCCTCTTTTTCATCCATTTGGACTTGGAGGGCGGCTAGGGAATACTCGGCATGGAAAGTCCTCGACCGTTGTTCCTCCATCTCCTGGGTTGCTTTTTCTGCTCTGTGGACCTGCTGTTTCAGTTGTGCTGCTTGCTCGCGATAGAGCTCATCCAGGCCGGTGAGATAGATGGATAGGTGAGAGACCGTGTCTTCTAGGTCTTCTTCTTCTCTTTCAAGTCCTCTCATCCTGGCAATCCATGTGCGTCCTCTCCCTTCAGTCGGCGGGAAAAATCCCATAGGAGTCCGCTGGAGGTGATGCCTGTAGATCACACGCAGACGTCGTAGGGCTTTGCGGGCGGCTTTCCGATAGGTATCCGGGAAACGGAATCCAGTGGTGGAGATGAACCAAGGGTCCACATCAGGGTAGCGGGTGCTTCTTGCTATGAAGATCATCAGGTCACACCGAAGAGTGCCCTTGGAGTCATACTCCCGGTAAAGAAACTCTGGCGGATCCACAACTCCAATGCGTTCCAGGCTGAGTATCAACAACTTAGGAAGGCCGGGCTCTGCGAAACAGATTCCGCCGATCCATCCATTGTCAGCCATCTGGAACAGGGCAAGAACCAAAGGTAAGTGTTTGTGTGAGAAAAGGATTAAGGATAGAAGAGTCCTAAGGCGAAGGGTCCTGAAAACGGGTTTCGCTCCTAGGGTCACGTCCTACGGCCAACCTACGGCTCTGATACCACCTGAAGCGTCCCCTCATAAGAGAAGACCGCGAACCACATAGGGTCTACTACGGGCTCAGAGTACTGCGACAGCAGAGGCATCTCAACAGGGCCGGTTCCACAGGCAAGGTTGGGTGTAGAACGGTAACCCTACTCGGCGTCGTCTGGTACGAAGTCCGGGTCTTCTTCTGTAAAAAGTAAGAGTGGGGTGAGTACAAACGTACTCAGCAAGTCCAACCACACCCACGGAGGGGGTTATGACAGAATAATATGCATCGGTAAATCAAGGATAAGGTTTCGGTTTAATTTGACGAAAACGACATTTTATGCAGGGGTTTATTATACGAAAAACCTTTTAGAAATCAGTTTTTGCAGTAACACAGAGTTCAGGTTTTAAAACTGCTACCGGACTCCCCGTCCGTCGTAGCACACGGCACAACTGCCGGACACAATTCCAAAACAACTCACACCAGCCCATCCCAAAGAAACACTAGTTATGTGACCACACCGTAACTCGCCCAATACCGTGGGCACGGACTATTCGAATAGATTCTTAACTCTGCAGAGGTGTGCAACTTTACCCACAAGTAGGATACCACATCTCGAACACCGTCGTGTCGGTGTAGATCCCAACATAGCCATTACCCACCATAGCTAAGCCTGACTAGCCATCACGGGACGCACCAAGGGGTCATTGACCGTTCACTTAGGTATAACCGGGCATAAGTCACTCAGGGCTTATCCCTTTTCCTTAGTCACCCGTTGCTCTCAGCTCTCCTGATGGCTACCACACCAACTAGTGGGATTTATGCTACGCCGTTGCCCATTCAACGGTCGAGTGGTTTGCACGAAAGTGGAGTTAGGTGAGATGACACACCAACTCGGTCCTTAGACACGACAAGATGGATATCTCCCTCCTTGCTCTGCCACACAGGCACAAGCACACCAATCGGCAAATCACACAGAAATGCCGTCCATCTCGTCCATACTCATCTTTCGAAATCCACATTTTTATCCCTTCCCACACGCACACATTTTCTTTATCAAATAAATCATATTATGAGTAAAGTCCTGAGCGTTCTAATATCGATTAACGTCCAAGCAAAATCAGACATTAATCTAGGTGGTCAAGGAATGGTCATCACAAGTCAAGGGGTGGCTATCCAACCGTGTTTTCATGCAAGTAAAACATATGCAACTTTATAAAACAGGCCATTGGGTTGTGTTTATAAAAACTAGGACAGAAACATGCATCAAAGGATGGGATTGAACTTGCCGTCTTCGCAGCCTTCGGGGAAGTCCTGTCCTTCGGGCTCGGGGTCGCAGAACGGGTCCTCGTTCACCTGCTCACAGCACTGCTCGTCAACGGGTTCTCCTTCGTTCACTCCGTGGTCTACAGCGCACACAAACAGGCACACAATCAAAACACAGAAGACAAAGATTTGTCGTCGAGCTCGAAACGGGAACACATGAAATATAGAGCATAGAGTATTATTTTTGGATGGTTTCTGAGTGGTATGGCCGCAACTGAGCTAGGAGAGGCGGGGTAAAATTTTAGGTTAATCCGGGGTCGTTAGGCACATAAAATGATAGGTCAGGGGAGCGTTTAGGCCCTAAACAGGGGTTCAGGGACCTAATTGTAATTATAATTAAGTAAGTAAGGGCTTGGTTTATATTTTAGAAGTTTCTTGGGTTAATTAAAAAGAGTCAGGGTTTTATTTGTAATTAAGTTTATAAGGTGGGGGGCTGGTTTTGGAAATATAACAAAGGGTAAGGGTTTAATTGAAAAAAAAGGGGCTTAAAAGGTTGGGGTTTCTTTGCTGATTAGAGGAAAGGGGAGGGGGCTCAAGGCAAAACTGCCTTTCCCCTTCCTCTCGCCACTGGAAACAGGGGAGGGGTGGGCGGCGCACGGCGGCGGCCGATTCGGCCGCCCTGGGCCTCGACGGCGGCCCGGGGTAGAGGGGAAAAGAGGTGAGGGCCCTGCGGGGTTGATCCCTGGCCTCACCTCGGCCGGAGATGGCGTGTGGCGGTCCGGCCACGGCGGCCAGCGGCGGCGGTGCTACAAGGCAGGCGGCGGCGGTGCTAGGGGAGCAAAGGAGAAGCTAGGGCGGCGGCGGTGGCTCTGGGTGGTGGTTGCGATACTTGGGGATGCTCCGCGGCCCCTTTTATAGGCGGCCAAGGCGGTGGAGGGGTAAGAGCGGGGCGACGGCCGGCGAGGCGGCTCTGAGCGGCGTCAATGGGGTGGGGACGACGAAGCTCTGTGCGGGTGTCAACAGGGGTTGAGGCGGGATGCGTGCTGGTGAAGTGACGGTTCGAGGGGCGGCGCTGTGCTTCGTCAATGGCACCAGTGGACGGCGAAGTGACGCGAGGCGGCGACCGCCGCAGGCGGCACTGTGCCGTGGTCGCCGGCGCTGTGCGCCGGGGCGACGGCGTGTGCGTGCGGGTCGGAGCTTCGGCCGTCGACGGGACGCGTCGTGGGCAGGGCGAGTGGGGCTGGACAGTGGGGCGCTGCGCGCGTAGGAGCGGCCAGGCGGCCGTGGCGTGCGGAGCAGGGCGTGGGCGGCGCTGGAGCGGCGTGCAGGCAGGGTCGGGCTGAGCGCAGCGGCGCGCGCGAGAGCGGGGTCCCGGGGGCGTGCACGCGCACAGGCGCTCGCGTGGGCATGGCCCGGGGGCGGTGTTCGCGGCGAGCAGCGGGCGGCCGGGGCGCGGGTCGGGTCAGGCGGGCGCGCGTGGGTGCGTGGCCGGTGCGCGCCGAGCCGCTGCAGGGCGGCGCGTGCACTGCGTGGCCGGAGCGGGGTCCAGGGGCGGCGTGCCCGGGGGGGAAAGGCGTGCTCAGCTGGGGCACGGTCGGGCGAGCAGGGGGCGAGGGGGAGGGCGCGGGCCAGGCGCGCGCGGCAGAGAAGAAAGGAAGGGGAGAGAGAGAGGAGGGAAGAAGAGAGAAGAAAAAGAAAAGAAAACAAAAATGGGAAAAGAAAAGAAAAAGAAAAAGGAGGGGAAAGAGAAGGGAAAAAGAGAGGGGGGGCGAGCGCGTCGGCGCTGATCGCGGCCGCGGTCGGCCACGCGTGTGTCGGCCGCGTGCGACGCGCAGGCCGAGGGCCAAACAGGGATAGGACAGCGGAAGATTTGGGTGCCGGCTCGGTTCCTCGGGGTATCGGGAAGTCAGGCGGAAAAAGAAACAAGAAGGGATCGAGCTCAACGACAAAACAAGGATTAGCGCGTGATTTAGTTTTGTTAGATTTTTGGGATGTTACAGTGGGAGATGTTGGTGATGAGTCTTCAGAGGAAGATACTGAGGGGGTTGACAATGATGTTACAGATTTGATGGGGCTAGATCTTCCTAGCCGACAGTGGACGGCAGAAAGTTATGCAAATGCAAGAGCAGTGGATCAGTTCAGCTTGCCTCGTGACACCAACATACTCTTCAAAACCGAGGTACAAAAAGATGTTTACTTTGGTCATCTAGTTAAGAAAAATGTATTCAAACATCAGACCATTGACATAGGCTATATGAGACAACATCAAGTCATGTCTGATCTAGTGGATAGATTTCAGCAAATGGGGATAGCTAATTTTCTGCAGCATAGGTGTGATTGGAATGAAACAGTGATACGCCAGTTCTATGCCACTCTAGAGATAAACATGGTTGAGGAAACATTTAGGTGGACAACTGGCAAAAGAACCTATGGTGCTACATTTGCACAGTTTGCTGAGGCAAATCAATTGGATTATAATTTCATCAATAGTGAGCAAAGTATGAATGTTGTGTTAGAAAACCCACTAGATGAGAATGATTACCCCATGTTCTATGAGCCTGCACATCTTGGAATTGCTAGAAGCTTTGGGGGCACTCAGGGTCTGAGGCATCATCCTGCAGTGATCAATAAGATTGTCAGAGTCACATTCATGCCTAAGAGTGGCAACAAGGACAAGATTAGAGGGCACTATTGGAATGTGATATCTCATATCATGAATGGAAATAGAATCAATGTCATTGCTCTTATCATGGATCAGCTCGCAGATTTGAGGCTAAACATGGAAATGAACTTATATTTTGCTCCATATATTATGTCCATCATCAAGGTTAAGACTAGTTTCAGAGGGATATGTGAAAGCAAGCACACACCTTTCAGGCCATTTAAGAATGACAATGCTTTTCTCTTGAGGCCTTTGACTCCCTTCCCTGGAGATGATATGGATGCTGAAGCACAGGGGCAAGATGAAAGTGATGATGATGCTCACATGGGAGCAGCTGCAGCTCAGCATGCCATGCCACCACCGCATCCTCCAGCACAGCAGCAATGGGCTCCTCCAGCTGGCTACTTTGATCCATACTTTGCATCCATGCAGGAGAGCATGTCCTCTCAGATTGCGGGGTTGGCTAGTCAGATACAGACTCAGATGAACCTCAACTTTCAGAACATGCAACAGCAGATGTTCCAGCCTATGATGGCTCAGATGCAGGGGTTTCATGAGAGTCTACACTCTGATATAGCAGCTCTTGACTCACGTTTTGAGGATTTGCCCTCTTCTGAGCAGTTTGAGCAGCTTGAGCAGAGACAGGAGCAGCTAGAGCAGCGCTTTGATGCCTTCAGCACAGCCTTCACTGGATTCTCTGATCACTTCTACTCGGTATTTCCGGCTCCAGTGCCGCCTCTAGAGTTCTACCCGCACCAGCCGTTTTACCCACCGCCACCTCCTCCACCAGCCGTTTGACTTTCTTGGCAATTGATGCCAAAGGGGGAGAAGGAGCTTTGGAGTGCCTTGGATCTAGGGGGAGCTCATGGACTTCTTATGGAGATCATTCGTTTTTGGCTTCCGCTTGCCACTCATGTTTATTTGTATCTTGCATGAACTCTATTTGAGACTTGTGTTTGGATTTGAACCTTGGTTTGTAATGTGTGATGAACTATGTTAGTTTGTGCTACTCTTATCTATTTATGTTCATTTTGTGGTTGTGAGGTTGTGCTAACCATGCTAAAGTTCATATCATATATATCTTGTATCTTCTATGCCTCGATTTCCACTTGTAGGTAAAACTCCGTCAAAAGTTTCAAATATATATGTGTACTTGGAATTCATGAAAATTTATATGCACATATCAAGGGGGAGTTCTCTCTACTCATCGAACTTGGTGAATTTATTCATACCATATTCTGAAATTTTCAAGAAAATGAGTAAGTTCTTCCAAAGTTCAATTCCAAGTCCACCTTATGCCTAGTGTATAAAGTTGACTTGAAAACTTTTATCACTCCAAAATTTAGTGTTGTCATCAATTACCAAAAAGGGGGAGATTGAAAGCATCTAGGCCCCTATTTCGAGTTTTGGTAATTAATGACAACGGTTTGTGGATTAACGATTTCATTTGAGATAATGAGTATAGGTTGATCCATGGATGAAAGAGATTTGGGTGTGAACGTATGGAGTTTTGGAGATGATGAGCAAAGCTAGGGCTCAAGGCAAAGGTATAAAATAGGGCCTTTGTATTTTACCGGTCACAAGGCGTTTAGTGGATGAAAAGTGACCGGATTTGTTGGATAGATAGCCGTACTATCAAGAGGGGTTGTGTACTCATGCTTGACGGGTCTTTAGTGCCATTTTGCTCAAAATGTCTAGTTGCATGCATGAGGGCTAACGGCGTTTTGAAAAGATTTGAAATAGACTAAGTTTGAGAGCTGACTGAGTAACGGCGGACAGTCCGCGCCCGTTCCAGAGAGCTTGCAGAGGCTCTGGTGGGCTGGCGGACAGTCCGGCCCAGTTGGGCGGACGGTCCGCTACTGTATTTCAAACTTGTACCAGAAAGGGTGTCTGTCAGTGTGGGCTTCAAAGTTGAACGGAGGACAGTCCGCCCATGGGGCGCGGACGGTCCGCCGGCTAATCTCAGGTTTGTACCAGAGAGGTTGTTTCTCTGGTTTGGGCTCAAAAGTTAAACTGCGGACGGTCCGCTCCTGATGCGCGGACGGTCCGCAGGCTAATCTCAAAATTGTTCCAGAGACGATGTTAGTCTCTGGTGGGTTGGAACTCTTAACTGCGGACGGTCCGCTCCTGGGGCGCGGACGGTCCGCCAGGGCTTAACGGCTAGTTCTGACACGCATTAAATGCACTCTGACTCACTGGTTTATAACGGCGGACAGTCCGGTTTTTGAACCGCGGACGGTCCGCGACTTCGCAGAAAAGAGTGTAACGGCTAGTTTTTGAAGGGGTGTCTATATATACCCAATGCCCGGCCATTGGGTGTCTCTCTTGGCCATTTGGATAGCATTCTTGACACATGAGAGGTAAGGCATCCCTCTCTCACACACACTTGGTTAGAGATTGCACTTTTGAGAGTGTGAGAGATTTCTAGTGCATTGCATCAAGAGTTTGAGCTTTGTGGCATTAGGGAAACTTCAAGCAAGCGTCATCAACTCGTTACTCTTGGGAGTTGCCGCTCCCTAGACGGCTTGGAGAAGTGGATTTCGTGGAGCACCTCCAAGGAGATTGTAGAGGAGCCCCGATTTCGGTTGTGAGAGGTTTGTGCTCACCTCACCGGAGTGGTGAAGAGCAACTCTAGTGGAATCGAGGTGTGGAGCGGTTCCTTGTTTCAAGCCGGCTCAAGGTCAAGAGGTTCTTGATAGAGGAGCGGTTGATTCTTGGAATCCACCTCAACGTGGATTAGGGGTGACCGGCAGGTCATCGACACCACGGGATATATTCTTGTGTCAAGCTTGGTTACTTCTCTTGCTCACTTTTATTCTTCTCTTTACTTTGAGCAATTTACTTTACTAGAGCTTGATTTGTGTCTTGTCACCCTAGGTTGCAAACCTATCTAGAGATAGTAATAGCATAACATAGGGCTTTCCTTTGTTACTAATTAAATTTCTCTAGTGTTATTGGTTTTAGATTTTAAACCGCCTATTCACCCCCCTCTAGTCGGTGTTCTTGATCCTACAACCGGGCCTCCCCCCGTCTCAACCGCTGTGGCCGCCATCGCCTCCAGCCGCCACCGTGGGGCCGCCCGGTCGCACCTCCTTTTCCTCCCCGTCGTGCTCCAATCCACCGCCAGATTAGCGCCTCCAGGCGTCAGCCTTGGGGCGGGAACTCCGGGCCACGCCCCCATCCGCCGTGTTGCTCCGGCCCCCACCCGCCGCACTGCTCCGATAGAGGAAGGAAGACGAAGGCGCCTAGGGCCGGCCGCGCCCAGGGCCGACCGCGCCCGCGACGCGGCAAGCTCGCAGGAGAGGGAGGGGTGGCTGTGGCGGAGCAGGAGAGGGGCCCCACAGCGTGCTCACGGCCGGTCGAGCGCCCATGGCGGCCCAAGCTTGGGTGGCGATGGCAGAGCAGGAGAGGGGCCCGTGGAGAGCTCGCGGCCGAGCGCCCAAGCATGGCGGCCCGAGCTCGGGCAAGAGAGCATGGCGGTGGCGGCTCGCAGGAGAGGGAGGGGTGGTGATGACGAAGCAGGAGAGGGGTCCACATGTCATTGAAAGAGAAGAAAGTGTGTAGGAGCTGACATGTGGGTCCCATATGCCACGTCAGCAAAACCGCCTTGAAATCCGCTTGCTACAGTGATCAAGGTTGTATTTCACCCGGTTTGGACAGTTCGAGGACGCTGGTTACCCGGTTTCGTAGTTAAGGGTTGAAAATCGGACCATCGTGCTAGTTCGAGGGTGTAAAATAGACTTTTCCCTAAACAAAATGAAGGCAGACACAGCTGGCAAACCAGCTTCAAGTACCAAGTAGTGCTACCAGCATATCCCCTTGGTCCCTTGCTGACCCTGCTGTAGAAAAGCTCTGTCAGTAATCAGCTTAGCTGTCTATTATGAATCGAGATGTAATTATGTTCTTCAGGTCGCATGTGTGATGCTAAAAGGGTTGGAACTATTTGAAGATATACAGCAACAACATTAATTACCTGAATAATCATGACGTTCCGCCTGACCTGAAGAAGGCAGCCTGCACAAACCAAGTAGTGCAGGTCTGAGTATAAAAACTAGGGAGATGGCCCGCGCAAATAGCGCGGGTATCTAGACTTTTTATATTAACATTTAGTGTTTTTACTTTTAACTGAAAAATAAATTTGTTCAAATGATTTTATTTGTTGTTTCGAGATCAAGTAAAAGTAAATTTCTAGGCCATCGAAGTTATAACATCAAGGGAAATCAAGGCTTAACATCACCTTAACATCACATGTTAATCAAGACCATTAAATCATCATAAAATTTAGTGTTGTATGTTCTTTTATTTTTTTCAACAAACATAGTAATTTCTAAACCCTTTTAATATTTAAAATTATTTATATTTATTTGTTGTTCTCAAGGAAGGTCTCATCCACAAGCTCTATATTTGTCAAATATTGTATTTTCTAAATTCGCATGATCAATAGATTTATTTGTAATTCATATATTTTTAATTTTAAGATCTAATCAACCTAAATATTTTCTCATAGATCAATTGATTGGTTCATATTGATCGAAGTGTTAATAAGCATTTGCGTAAAGAACATAGATATTGTAGGATCTTAAATTTTTTAGTCAATGCCTTATCCAATGTTTGTCTAAATAGCATAGTCCAGGCTCGCAACCCCCATGCGCAAAGCTTTCCCTATCCTTATCCTCTCCCATCCCTTCTAACATAGCTCACCGAGATCCCATCGATTCAGGCCTCCTTCTGCTATTGTATATCATTGTATATTATCTGTGGTTTGTCGTGCCGGTATGGACGCTCGGCGGCCGCGCCGCCGCTCCCCTGCTATTGTGGCTTGCCGTGGTGGTTGCAGGGAGAGCTTGAATAAAGGTCTGTTTTCTTGCTTTGCTTCTTCCTTTTGCTCGGCCTGACCAAAAATCTCATCCTCCTTCCTCCATTTCCACCACCTCATGGCTCAGCTCTTCCTCTTCCTCCCCTTCCTCTTTTCTTATATCTTTCTCTTGCTTCTAGGTTTCTATCTGGATTTTCTTATTTTAGTTTTTATTTTGGTTAGAATCATGATAGATCTAATTGCTTGTGCTGTGGATTTGCTTCTGTTCTTCACAGGAGTGAATCTGTGCGGTCTTATTTGCTGATTTTGTGGTGGCATTTTCTATTGAAGCAGCCATGAGCTTCTTCTCTCTGGGTCCCCATGGGTCTATGATGTTGGTTCTGTTGCAGGCCTTCTTCCGAATTTGAGCATTTAACATTTTCACCCATTGGCGCCACTTTCATCTATGTCCTTGGGTCACCGGTATTGGTCTTCAACAATGCCTCTTGGCGAGGCTTCTCTACCATAGCTCAAAACATTATTACTAAGTCCCTTTGGACACTGGTGCCTTTGGTTGTCTGGACGTCGAGCTTTACGGTGCTGACGATGGTGTTTTGTAGTTTGCCCATAGATTCTTATGGATTCTCACTTACGTGATGTGTGGAGGTGTTCCTGTGTGTCTGGCCATTTGGACCCAGTTTGTAATTGGCTCCTCTTTGAATTGGCTTTATGTAATAGTGTTGCTTCTATAATATATGTTATAAGGTTGTTTTAAAAAAAAGCACAGTGCGGTTCACATCTTCACCAATTCAACAATTAAAAAGCACACTGCTTGATGAGGTTGCGGCCAGACACATTTGATGTCTACCGGTTATGCTTTCTTTATCACCAAATTATGATTCAACAATTAAATGTTGTGTAATCTTTAATTTTCTTGATGAAGTTTTTATGAAACACAGACCAATAGCTCATCCCCAATATATTAGCCATGACTTTAGAAGAATCAGATGCTACCCTCGATCAACTCCTACATTTTTCATACCCATCCGCAACCATATAGCTTGATTGTGACTCGCAACCGCACCTTGCCCATTTTATATTGTCAGAGCGAATATTGTTCTTCCTTCTCATGTTACCGGACCTGCTAATTCTTCCCTTCTCTAGCACCAGCACCCTCCTCCCTTCTTTCGTTAAGCATGCACAAACTGCAAAATAGCAAGTGTGCTGACACCTCTATATCTATTTCATGCGATTATTCATCTTCATGGAACTCCCGTCGTTTGTTAAAGATGCCGACGGATTCAACATCAACCTTACTGGCTTCCTCTATACTGTGGTCAACTCCTCTCCTAACAAAGCAACCACTGCTTCTTTCAGACTGGACCAAGAACCGATCTATCTCATATTATGCTAAGTTACCTGGATACGGATACGCGTATCAGTATCGAGGCCGATACGGCACTTTCCCAAAAAAAACTCTGATACGTGGATACATTTTAGATTTTTTAAAAATAAATAAATAAAGAACAATGCATATCAAAGTTCACAATAATAAGAAATCAAAGTTCAACATAGGCAAATAGCAAGTCATCCCCATTTGGGATACCTCTCTGTCCTTGTGGGGGTGGTACATGCACACAGCCATCAATTTCTAAAAGCCATTGCCTAGTGTAGTATCTACAATTTCAACTTTATATTTTGCTATTTTAGAACATGAGTAAGCGAAGAACCGAAGACAATCTGAGCTGTACAAGTCTCTAGATCGGGCAGGACCGCAAGACACACTGGAACGCGGACACAGCGGGCTGGCACTGGCCGGCCTCGTCGGTTCTGGCCTCTAGGGGAAAAGGGAGGAAGGGAATGGTGGTGAGGGGAGCAGACGCGTGGCACGCACCGGTGGGCAGCAAGACGATGGCGACGGCCACAGGAACAGCTCCTCGAACTGCCGTTGCAGGTCCTCCAGGCTCTCCCGCTTGTCCTGCTCCTGCGGGGGGGGGGGGGGTGGCTCATGGCGTCGAGAATATCTCCGAGGATCTCCCCGGCGCCCTGCGAGAGAGATGAGAGAGACATGGAAGAAAGCAAGAACAGGCATGAGGTAGTGACGTCTCTAGATCTGGGAGGAGAAAATCAGAGAGGGAAAAGGTGGGAAGAAGAAATCAATCTGAAGGCCTAGATGACGACAGGAACGGGAAACTCACCGGAGATTGCAGCCTATAGTCCTCCATGACGGCGAGCGGCGGCGCTCGTGCGCTGCGTGCGTGCGGGCGCTTGCGTGCGTCGAGCCGTCGAATGCTGGCTGCTGGCCGTGACGGGCTAGGTCAGAAGGGGTTGGGATATGGATGAGTGCTTCGTGGGCTGGGCCATATCCAAAAAATGACCAGATACGTATCCGGCCAGCGTATCCGTTTATTTACCATTTTTTTTATCTCGATACTCTGCGGACACGTATCGGCGCTGTATCCGCGGCGTATCCGTGTCCGGCGCATATCAGACACGCGATACGTGCCCTGAGTGCCGTGTCCGGGTAACAGAGATATTATGCACTATAACACGAAGGTTTTGGTCACCACCGAGCGCAGGCAGGATGCGGCCAATGTTCTTGTCCTCACCTCCTCAGTCCACCGACAAAGATGTCGTCAGTCATCGCCCAAGCGAGCTAGTAGTTAGTTATATTTTTTGCAGCAATGGTTGAGGCGTTGGTGTAACGGTCTCGGCCATTGCAGATGTTCTTTTTGGCTAGTTTATACCGTTAGATTTTTTTTTAAAAATCTAATAGTATAAATCTTTCTCTTTTTTAGATTAATTAATGTGATAATTTTTAGACGCTCTTGGTGATTTCTTTTAACACTACTGTCATGAAGCTAACTGTCCTCTCCAGCTCTACCACCAGCTCACTGCTCGCACTCCTCCACGTGAATGTCAGTTTTTTTTATAGATTAATTAATGTAATACTTTTGCTCTCAGTTAACGTGGTGGTTTCTTTTAACACTTCTACCATGGAAGCTAACTGTCCTCTGCGGCTCTACCACCGGCTCACTGCTCGCACTCGTTCATGTCAATGATATGTTATAGGCAGCAGCAGTGCCAGAATGCATCTAGCTAAATGGCCGTTTGCATGAAGATGAGTGAGCACAAAATGTTCTTTTGGTTTTATATCAACATGTCGTTCCATGATTTGTTTTGGATGGGCTTATTCTTCCTTTTATTTATTTACTCAGTTACGGATCTTACGGATGGCAAATCATGATAAAGTCCTAGTACTGTTAGACCTTTCTTAAAACAATGGAGTCAAAAATTTTATTCATTGTGGATTTTTTGTGATATGGATTTATTTATATGATATGCACTCTCTAGAATAATATAGACCATTAGATCTTGGTAAATTCAACTGTCTGTGCAAGACAAAGTTAATTGTACCAATTGTTTTAGCGTTCTATTTATATATTGAGCCTAAGAATATATGTGACAGAGTCGGTGCTGGACCCGAGCAAAAGCTTTCATGTACGTGAGAGTATCCATGATAGAAACAGATATGTGTGATGTATTTTCTTATTTTTTTTAATCCTATCTATAAATGAAGCATGATAGAGGTCTAGTACCATGAACATGATAGAATCCTGTACCGTGAACTTGAGTAACGAAACTTGGCTTGATGTGACCTTTCTTTATTTTCTTTATCCTTGCCGGAAACGGAGCATGCTACTACCTTTCCGAGTATACAGTTTTATGCCGCTGAGACAATGGAGTCCGTCTCCAATAACAATAACAATAGGAAATATAAATATTTTATCCAATGTGGATTTTTATGTGATATGAATTTGTTTTATATGATATGAATTCTTAGAATAATATAGACCGTTAGATCTTCATAAAATCCAACGGTGCGAATTCTTCTCTTTTTTAGATTAACGTGGGAATTTCTAGACCCTCTCGGCGAACGTGGTGGCTTCTTTTAACACTATTGTATTAAGATAATTAGCAAGGTGACCCGCGCAAACAGCGCGGGAACCTAGCCTAGTTCTTTATCCTAATATTTAGGATTTTTTACTTCAAAATAATAGATGCAGATAGTTTTGTTTATACAATGTCATTATAATTATTTTATTCTAAAAGTACAGACACAGATGCCATCTATTTTTTTCTATTGTCATGTTCTCTCCTGTATTTTTTTTAACATGACATAGGAGACAAATGAATTATCTTATATAGAAAAATATAGTTAGGGTATTTATCAAAAGTAAATAAAATATTTAATATTTATTTTGATATGAATATTTCTTTTTTAATTTTTTATTAGCGATATAATTTTTTCTTGAGTTTACAGTGCGTAATAAATTATCTCTATAATTTAAAAAAAAATTGGTGTGTTTTTCATATATATGGCTAGAAGTGACAATAGACTTTATTTTCTTTGTCTTTCAATCACCCATTGATATAGCCCCATATCAACTAATTATATTGGCTCCGTTCGCCTGGCTATGGCTGGTGTTGATTTGTTGTGAGAAAAAAGTACTGCTAGCTGGCTGGTGGCTGATGACTAGTGCTGATTTGGTAAGAGAGAAAAGCACTGTTGCTGGTTGCCAGCAGAACAGAATGAATGCTTCTCATTATCGCTAGTGGTGATACCATGCTTTTGTAATAGCAACAGTGCAGTCCATGTAGGGTAATACTCAACCCAGTGAATGGGTTGAGATAACGTTGCGGCTATAACATGGTTGAACCATCCTGCTATAGTGCTATATTGCAATACCCCTAATTTCATACCATTGTTACTGTTGCACTTTTCAAGTCTAGAAACACTTATTGGCTTATTGCTTTCTAGATTGAACTCAACTCTTAGCAATATAATTCTTTTTTCTATCTTCTGATCGTACAATTATTCTCCATATGGTGTTATCCAAGTAAACTTATTTTTGCTAACAAAATCCTATTTTTCTACATGGTATTAGTTACTCGGCCAGCACTCATCTTAGGATCAGGTCCATGCTTACTGTTTTTCTCTATTTTTTTTAAATTTTAAAGTTAGCTATTTATTAATTGTATTTGACATGGACTTCTTCTAGACCGTTAGATCTTTATAAAATTCGACAGTTCAAATTCTTTTCTTTTTTAGATTAACGCGAGAATTTCTAGACCCTCTCAACGAACGTGATGGCTACTTTTAACACTATTATGTGGTGTTATATATAATAGCACATGGATCACCACGATGTTCACCATCTAATATTGTGGACCACCACCTAGTTTGTGGCGGCATGGCAAGGTTTCTTTCTTTCCTCGTCATCCTCGGCTGTTGTTGTCTCATCTGTGATCGTTGAACTCTGGCAATAATCCATGAAATAAATTGAGACATTACCCCCTTAAAGAAGAAAAAAAGTATTGACTTGAGACACCCAAACCAATCAACTAACCAAAGCGATTTTTGTTCGGCCCTCTCGCTCTCATCAGTCCATCCTCACGCCCCCACTTATGTTCGGGTACATTGCAAAGGAAATCTCCAACCATATCTTATTGTTGGTTAAACCGAACCAACTTCGATCAGAATTCGAGTTCAAACTTCAGAAGTTAATAAACACCAACTTGGATAAAAAATCGAGTTCAAACTTCAGAAGTTAATCAACTGAAGTCACATATGTTCGTTTTGCATCGTTGTATGCTTATTCTCTAAGCGGTAATGGGATGTGCGCCTCCATCTATTCCCTCCTTGTCCCTCTTCTTGGTGTTGCTGATCTGAATCTCATTCACTCAGATTTGTGATGTATCAATCAATCTACACTTATATAGATTAATTGCGGCGCCTCAAATTAGTCTCAGCAAAGACACTCCTTTGTAGCAAAGAATCACAGATGAACTGCAAACGTGACAGGCATAGGGCAATGACAACCCACTAAAAAAATCCGGCGGCATTCTCCATGACATGCTTTGACACATATATATTTAGTTAGGATCACGTGAGAACCAGCTATTCCAAAGAACATGATTTTCGCATCCGTCTAGTATTCCAATCATGGAATCAAGTGCTAGCCCTGGCGGTAAAGACTTATTTTTTCAATCATGGAAGCAAAGGAACGTGATTCACTAAAAAATTGTCTTTTAGTTTATAAATATATATGTTTTAGTTATATTTGATGTGCAATTTCTAGGTTTGTTTAGACTGTTGGGTTTTCATAAAATCCAACAGTGTATATTCTTTTCTTTTTAAATTTATATGTGTCTTAGTTGTATTTGATATGGACTCTTCGGACTAGTCTAGACCGTTAGATCTTCATAAAATCAAACGGTGCAAATTTTTCTCTTTTTTAGATTAATGTGAGAATTTCTAGACCTTCTCGACGAACGTGGTGACTTCTTTTAACACTATTGTATTAAGATAAAGATGTCTTAGTTGTATTTGATATGGACTCTTCGGGCTAGTCTAGACCGTTAGATCTTCATAAAATCCAACGGTGCAAATTCTTCTCTTTTTTAGATTAATGTGAGAATTTTTAGACCCTCTCGGCGAATGTGGTGGCTTCTTTTAACACTATTGTATTAAGATAATAGATAGATAAGAAGTAGAGAACACAGCAAGAGAGTTTGAATTACAGTGAATGTTGTACCTCTTCTTCATCTGAAGATAGAACTGGGCAAGATTGGTTGGTTGGTTGTGGCCAATGTTCTTCACCTTCCTCCTTCCACGAAAGCTAGCAAGATGAGGTCATAAAGCCAGCAAGTCAGACGGTTGATACTGGAGTACCGAACAATGCAAGTGACATTATGCTGGAAGAAACTTGCTCTTGCCCCCGTGTGGTGCGCACATACGCACCTGGATCTGATGGGCATTACATCGTACAGGTCGTTCCGGCAGCGTGGGTAACGCATCCTTTCCTTGAGATCGGGCGCCTTGTAGGCCATTTCCTCAACCATCTCCGCTGCCTTGTTGCAGACAAGTTTCCAGTTCAGGGAGCTCCTGAAGCAGGAGCAACACCTGAAGGTAAGTATGCTGTGGCACATATATATCGATATCGATTGATCACATTACATGGATGAAGCATTACGATTCGAGAGACGGTACCTGAGTTGAGCTATGCGCAGGAAGAGGGCATCGGCAACGAGGGAGGCGAAGCAGGGGTAAGTGTTGAGCTCAGGATGCCCGTAAATCCTGCCGATCCAGTCGCAGAAAAGGCCTCCCTCCCTGATGCGGCCTTCAGAGAAGCCGCTGATGGCTGTGAGGTATTGGAGAAACTGTGCGAGGAGTTCAGCCTCATTGCTCGAGTCGTTGATGGTCGCGAAGGAGCGGACGTAGTGATACGCCTCCTGCAATTTGCCGGCCTTGACCTGCGCCACCAGGTCCTCCACGTGGAAGATCACACCCAACCAATCTTTCGCCCTGCGATGTTAATCGAAAAGCAGACGATCAGTGACACCAACGAGCGAATCAAGCAAAAACAAAGAGAATTTTTCCAGTAGAGAGAGAGAGAGAGAGGCATACACGCCGTAGATCTTATCGCAGCAGTACTCCCGGCGGAGGAACGCGAGGAGCCGTCGGAAACGGAAGCGCGCCGTGCAGGGGTCGTCGTCCTCCAACAGCATGACCGCCCCGTCCTCGCTGGAGGCCGCGGCCGCAGCAGGCACGATCTCGCCGGGGGACGCCGCCGCACGCAAGCCTCCTCGCACTTCTATGAACATACATACGCAAACTCAATCCCACCATTTCGAAGACTAAGCCAACAAATCTTCAAGATTGACTGAAACCACGGATCTTAGAAGGCCTAGTTGAACGAGGTCCAGAAAACAAGCCCAGTTGGCGCCCTCCAAACTGGCCCATATAAACTTAGGCCCGAACTGCTCGGTTGTGCTCGATCAACTTCAACTAGGCCTGTCAGCCGGCAGGCGGAGTGGAAGCGCCGGAGTAGAGCAGGGCAGCAGCAGGCCGCCGTCGGCGGCGGCCAGGGTGTGTTCTGGAGCGGGCCAGTGGGCGGCGAGGGTAGTCGCACGCGGCGGCGTCCGGACGTCCGTAGAGGCGGGGGAGCGCGTCCGCCTCCGCGCTTTCCTCGAGGTGACCCCCGAATTCCCCATTGTTTACCCATGAATCTCCTTTCACAAATTGGTAGCGCTGCAGTGGTTTGAATCATAATCGATTAATCGTGCCCGATATTCCTTTGACCCTGACATTTCACTGTCGTTTTTCCCCTTTTTTTTGGATTACGGAAAGGAAATTGCACGTTCGGTTTGACCTTCGACATCCCAGTTCCCACAACACCGCCGGCGATGGCGGCGAAGGTGCGGTTCGGCCTCCTGGTGGCGATGTTCCAGGCCATGTCGGGCGACAAGAGGTCGGCGAAGAAGCGCGCCCGCCTCAGCGCTTTCCTCGACCGGGCCTACGTCCCCAGCGGCGGTAGGGATGACTTCTTCAGCGCGCTGCGCCTCGTCCTCCCGGGGCTCGACCGCGAGCGCGGCACCTACGGGCTTAAGGAAGCCGCCCTCGCCGCCGTGCTTGTCGACGCCCTGGGCATCGCCAAGGACTCCCCCGACGCCGTCCGGCTCATCAACTGGCGCCGCGGCGGGGGTGGACGCAACGCCGGCAACTTCGCGCTTGTCGCAGCTGAGGTACATTAGCACTGCAGCTGCACTTCCGGTCCTCCGCTTCCCAATTTCACATTCTCTCTAACTGAGCTGTCCTACCTCGACCTTGTCTGATGGCAATGTGAAATCTGTTCGATTGCTAGTGGTTTGCGTGTTAATGTCTGTTTAGGTTTAACTTAGTTGTGTGTATGAATTGGGCGATCAGCTTAAGCTCTAGCTGCTGAATATTAGTAGCAGGTTTGCTTCTTCGGACTGTATTTCTCTCTGGGTCGATGGATCGAGCAATCAATCTTTTTTGGTACATGCCATGTGTCAATAATGTTCTCCTGCTTAAAATATGTGGAATCTGTCTTGATCTTTATTTGGTTTCATCTGGTTGGATGGGTGTGGTTTGGATTGAAAATTTTGGTTCAGTCTAGAACTATTATAGCTAGATTTCTTGATTAAAGTGCCATCTTAGTCATTGTGGTTCGCGAGCAGCTACCTTGCCTAAGTTATGTATTGGTTGCTACCCAGGTCTTGCAGCGGAGGCAAGGTATAACGTCTGGTGGATTGACAATAAAGGAGGTCAATGATGCACTTGATCGTTTAGCTGCAACTGAGAACAGGTAGCTAATGCAGCTATTTGCATTTGTGTATGCCAGAAATGTCCAGGGAGTTTTTTTTCCCAAAAAAACTTTCACTGTCTTTTGAAAAAGAAATGTCAAGAGTTCTCTTTCTCATTCTTGATAGGTCTGAGAAGGCCGCAATTCTTTCTAGTCTGATCAAGAAAACCAATGCCCTTGAAATGAAGTGGCTTCTGATGATTATTCTTAAAGGTGTGATATCTCTGCCCATTCTCTTATTTGGTGAGATTTCCTATAGTTTTGCTGCAATCCTGCAGTATTTTGCATTGCCTTTGATGTTTGGCTTTTTGTAGATTTGAAGTTGGGGATAAGTGAGAAGAGCATATTTGATGAATTTCATCCTGATGCCCAAGACTTGTTCAATGTCACTTGTGACTTGAAATTCGTCTGTGAGAAGCTCAATGATCGAAGCCAAAGGCATAAACGCCAGGTGATGGTGCTGAATTTATTTTATTGGACCTTTTCTTTCCATTACTTAATCTTAACGCAACATGCCAACATCATAACCCCAGAAAAATGTTATTTTGTCAAAAACTTTTCTCACCCACTGTTTTGCATGTGCATGTTCTGTTGGATTTGGGTGAGCATTTGGATTTATTTATATAGACATGTACCACTCATAAAAAAGCAATGGTCTTATGACTTCTGTTGTTCTTCTGTATTGCAGTTGTGGTACTTATAGATAAGATTTATTTATTTGTTTATTTTGGGGTTCGAAGTTTATTGTTGCATGACACCCTTTATCGTGTACGACCAGGATATAGAAGTTGGGAAGGCTGTCAGGCCTCAGCTAGCTATGCGAGTCCGTGATGCTTCAGCTGCTTGGAAGAAGGTCTTCCCCCAACGTTCCTTTGCTCTTTTCTTCTTCGATCTACTATTATTACTGCATAAGTTGTAGCCGTTTCTAAGTGAATATCTTCTTTATACTTCTTGTAAATAACTGGAATTTGCTTGGTCATCATATCACTCCCTTTGTCCAGCTTCACGGAAAACAAGTGGTTGCTGAGTGCAAATTCGATGGTGACCGTATTCAAATTCACAAAAATGGGGAAGAGATTCATTTCTTCTCTAGGTAATTAAATTGGTTGCTATTTACTTCCTGCATATTCATCTTGAACTTATTGGTTCCTTTTTGTTAGTTTTAATTCCTTGTTCATCAGTCGAGACAACAGCTTCTTGCGTGACTAACTTTATGTGTGCATATCAGGAGCTTTCTTGATCATTCTGAATACGCACCTGGGATGTCAAAGATTATTAAGGAAAATATCCTGGTTGACAGGTATCATTACTGTTTTCTAAAACAAAAAAAATCACAAAGATTGTACTTCTAGGCCGATTTACTTGATCACAACATTAAGCAGTATCCTAACATTGTTTTTTCCCTGTGAATTACTGTAGTTATGCATTATAAGATTTGTTCTTATGTTTACTTCAATATAAGGAATAGGTATGATTTAGATGAACTTCAGGTATTTTACATGTTATGAGCTTATAAGACCAATCATGAGTTTTTTTTTCCACAAAGTAGCCTGGTCTCTACATTAGTAGCTTCTTTTAGGATTTCAGTTGGTCCTTTTTTTAGGTCCCTTCACAGTGCAAATTTCCTGGTAACTCATGCTAGTTCGAATGCTAATTGATTTTAATAACCAGGTGTATATTGGATGGAGAAATGCTTGTCTGGGACACTGTGCTTAACCGTTTTGCTGAATTTGGTTCAAACCAGGAAATAGGTATTCTATATTCCATTGAAAAATCAGAAAAAGGAGTTACTTCTCCTGAATGTTTTATAGTGGATTAATGTAATTCTATTTTTGCAGCTAAGGCCGCAAGGGAGGGGCTGGAGACTGATCGACAGGTTATTTTCACGATACTTTTTCACATGTTTTTGTGTTGGTTTTATAGTGATCCTTCCACAAAATTTCCTACCTAACTGATTTTTTTATTGCTGGGCTTGCAGTTGTGCTGTATCCTTCATCTCTTGTACTTCTTGCATTCTTACTTATGTCCTGTTTGTTGGTGTATATTGAGCCCATGTATAGAGGCCTATCTAGAGGCCCATGTATAGGAACTATATATCCCATCTTTCTAGGGTTTGGAGGAATACAAGGCAATTATTCTCTCCAATATGGTATCATTAGCCTCGCCTCTCTCTTCCTCTCCCTCTCCCCTGCAGCAGCCGCCGCCGCCGGCGCCACCGCCTCCACCTCTCCTCCTTCCCACCCCCTTCCTCTACTCTGCTCCAGGCGCACCATGGCGTTGGGTCCTCTGCTCCCGGCGGCGCGTCCTCCTCTGCGCAGGGTGTCTGGCCGCCGGCGCCATGGCCCGCCGCCCTTGACGCTGCCCAGGGCGGGCAGGGCACGGGCGTCCCCCGCCATGGACGCCTGGCGCGGGCTTGGCCCGCGGCCTGCCGCCCTCGCTGCCGCCCGATCTGGTGCCTGGGCAGGGGGCGCCGCCGCCGCCGCCCTAAGCGGGCAGGGCGCGGGCGCCCCTGCCCCCGACGTCCCTGCCCCCGATGGTGCCCCTGCAGCCGGATCCTCGGGCGCGTGGCTGCCCTGCACGCCCCTGGCACCCGGATTGACGACAGCCTTCCCCGCTGCGGTGCCCGCGCCCCTGCACACGCCTGCGTGCCGCCGACCGTCGCCCGAGCTGCTCAGGCCGAAGCTGCACTCGCCGCGGCCCTTCTCGCCGCCACGTCCGCGGCTTCGGCGGCTTAGGAGCGCGTCCGTGCGACTGCGTTCGCTTGGGAGCGTCTTCAGCCCGTCGTCCCCTCCACCGAGCACGGCGCTCTGTCCTCCCACCAGGCTCCGCCCTCTGGATCTGGACCCCGGACCGACCCCCTCCTTGGTGCTCCTCTCACCGGCCAGACCGTGGGGGAGGTCGCGGGCGTCGTCGTCGGGGCAGACGTGGTGGTGCTGGCGGCGCTCCTTCTGGTGGTACTGGTGGAGGCCGTCGGGGCACTCCGACCCCGACTCCGGCTCCCACTCCTACTCCTGGCCCTGGAGGTACGCCCTAGCCATCCTTCAGCGTCCTATGGCCAGGGCGCATCCCGATGTGGCCGGTTCAGAGTCAGGGAGGGGGGTGGGCCCTCGCCCTCAGCCCCAGTCGGCGGCCATGCTCGCCGCTGCTGCTCCCTTGTTCGCGCCGTTCTGGACCCCGCTCGCTCCACCCAGTCAGCAGCTGACCTGGCCTGTGGGGTGGGACCAGACCGCACTGGCGCAGTCCTTCAGCGCCATGGTGCGGACGCCGTCGGTCATCACCGAGTGGATCGCCGACTCGGGTGCCTCCTTTCACACCACCCCACATGCCGGCATCCTCTCTTCTGTCCGACCCCCACACCCCTCTTGTCCTTCTTCCGTCATGGTTGGTGACGAGTCTTGCCTTCCTGTCACCGCCGTGGGTTCTGCTCCTGGCTCCTGGCTCCTTTCATCTTCCCAATGTTCTTGTTGCTCCTCAGATGGTTCATAACCTTCTTTCCATTCGTCAGTTTACAGTTGACAATTTTTGTTCCATCGAGTTTGATTCTTCTGGCCTCACTGTAAAGGATTTGGCCTCCCGGCGTCCGCTACTCCGGTGTGACAGCACGGGGCCCCTTTACACCCTTCGTCTTCCTTCTTCCGCTGCACCACTCTCGCCTTCTTCGCCCTGGCCGTCTTGGTCTGCTGCTTTTGCCGCGACGCCGTCTTCCACCACCTGGCACCGTCGCCTTGGCCACCCTGGCCGCGTCGTCTTGGCCACCCTGGCCGCGACGTTCTCGCTCAGCTTAGTCTTAGTACTGATGTTACTGGTACTAGGGCTCCTGCTGAGCACCTCTGCCATGCTTGCCAGTTTGGTCGTCATGTTCGGCTTTCTTTTTCCTCTTCTTCTTCGCATGAGACGCATGCCTTCGATCTTGTTCACTGTGACCTGTGGACCTCTCCTATTCTCAGCCTCTCTGGCTACAAATACTATCGGGTGGTGGTTGATGATTTCTCACACTACTCTTGGACTTTCCCTTTGCGCGCCAAGTCTGAGACCTTCCCCACTCCCCTCCACTTCTTTGTCTGGGTGTCCACTCAGTTCGGCCTCACCATTAAGGCCGTCCAGTGTGACAACGGGCGTGAGTTCGACAACTCCACCTCCCGTTCTTTCTTCCTCTCGGGGTGTTTAGCTGCGTATGTCTTGTCCGTATACCTCTCCCCAGAACGGCAAGGCTGAGCAGATGATTCGCATGACGAACGACGTCGTGCGCACCCTTCTGATCCAGGCCTCTCTGCCCCCGCGCTTCTGGGCCGAGGGCCACCACACCGCCACCTACTTGATTAACCGTCTTCCGTCCACTGCTTCCCCTGCTCTCACTCCACACCACGCTCTCTTCAATACCCCTCCTCGCTACGACCACCTTCGGGTCTTCGGGTGTGCGTGTTACCCTAACACCTCCGCCATTGCTCCTCACAAGCTGGCGCCCCGCTCGACTCGTCGTGTGTTTTTTGGGTACTCTCCTGACCACAAGGGGTACCGATGTTTTGACCTCACCTCTCGCCGCGTCCTAATCTCCCGACACGTCGTGTTTGACAAGTCGGACTTCCCCTACTCCACCTCATCCACACCTTCTCCTGACCCCGAGTTGGAGTCGCTGTTTCCGACTGACCTGGTGGTTCATCCACCTTTACCTGTCTGTCCTTTCCCTGCAGGTTTTCCCGGTGCACGGGCACCGCTTCCGGTGACCCCTGCTGCGCCCAGCGTGGCTCCGGTGCCCGCCGTCGCGCCACGCGCGGCCCTAGGACCTCATGTCGTGCCGTGCGCGGCCCCGGGGTCTCCTGCTGTGCCACGTGCGGCCCCGGTGCCTCCTCCTGCACCTGCGCGGTACGCTCAGCCGGTGCAGGTGTACTAGCGTCGTTCGGCGCCCACACTGGCGCCGCCTCCGGCTCCAGAGGCTCCTGCGACGCCTACACCGAAGCCGCTGCTGCCGCCGCCTCCACCGACTCGCTCTCGAGTTGAGCCGGACTCTTTCCGCCACCGAGGGGGAGCCGCGGGTCTCTCCGGTACCCTCCTCTGTCCGCGACGCCCTGGCGGATCCTCACTGGCGTTGCGCGATGGAAGAGGAGTACGCGGCTTTTCTTGCCAACCAGACGTGGGACCTCGTGCCGCATCCGTCTGTTGGCAATGTGGTCACAGGCAAGTGGATCTGGACGCATAAGCGTCGGGCTGACGGCACACTGGAGCGCTACATGGCTCGCTGGGTTCTCCGGAGTTTCACCCAGCGGCCTGGTGTGGACTACGATGAGACCTTCAGTCCAGTGGTGAAGTCCGCTACGGTGCGCACGGTCCTCTCGCTTGCACTCTCTCGCTCCTGGCCTGTGCACCAGCTGGATGTGAAGAATGCGTTTCTTCACGGCACTCTGTCAGAGACTGTCTACTGCTCTCAGCCGGCGGGATTTGTGGACTCGAGTCGTCCGAATATGGTATGCCGGCTCAACAAGTCCCTCTATGGTCTGAAGCAGGCTCCTCGGGTCTGGTACTCGGTTCGCCACGTTCTTGCTGACTTTGGGGTTCACCGAGGCCAAGACTGATACTTCTCTGTTCATCTACCGCCGTGGGGATGAGACTGACTATCTGTTGCTCTATGTTGATGATATTGTGCTCACCGCCTCCAGTCAGCAGTTGCTTGAGCGCGTCATCTCCTCTCTGCAGCGGGAGTTTGCTATGAAGGATCTTGGTCAGCTCCACCACTTCTTTTGCGTTACTGTTGAGACTCGCCCGTCTGGCCTGTTCCTTCAACAGCGGCAGTATGCACTCGACATTCTAGAGCGGGCTGGGATGACTGATTGCAAGCCATGCTCCACTCCTGTCGATACTCAGGCGAAGCTGTCTACTGATCTGGGTGATCCCGTGGCTGATCCTACTGTCTACCGGAGCCTCGCCGGTGCCTTGCAGTACCTGACCTTCACCCGGCCGGATCTCACCTATGCCGTTCATCAGGTCTGTCTTCACATGCATGATCCCGGGAGTCTCACCTTGCTGCAGTGAAGCGTCTCCTCCGCTACGTCCGTGGCACTGTTGGTAGCAATGAAAATGGACGGAAAAACCTCATTTCTACTTCTGTTTCTATATTTTTTTGGCGAAAACGGGATCGGGTTCGGAAAATACGGGTACGGAAACGGGATCGGGTTACGCGGAAGTACGGAAACGAACCAATACAGATGTTGAGCCGGAAAGAATAACGCGATCAAATATTCTCGAGTATACATTAACAAAGTCACAAAATAATATATACGTATGAAGTTATTAGTCCAATATTCACTAGTATGCCATGTGTTAACATGTTAACATGCATACTTAGTGATTGGTATGTTTTTGAACATATCAATTTTTAGACATCTTATGTAGATTAAAAACGGGATGAAAAACGGAATAAATACGGGTCAATTCCATGTAAAAACGGGATTCCTCGGAAATGGACGGAGAAACATCATTTCTACTTCCGTAAATACGAAAACGGGATCCCACAAATACGGAAACGGACGGACAAAAATAGAAAATGGAACGGATCGGAATGGGAATATTTCCGTCCGTTTTCAACCCTAACTGTTGGTTTCGGCTTGGTTCTTCACCGCTCTCCCACCTCTGAGCTGGTGGTCTACACCGACGCTGACTGGGCTGGCTGCCCGGACACTCGCCGCTCCACTTCCGGCTACGCCGTCTTCCTGGGCAGCAACCTTGTCTCCTGGTCGTCCAAGCGGCAGCCGGTTGTTTCCCGCTCCAGTGCCGAGGCGGAGTACCGGGCTGTCGCTAACGGCGTGACGGAGGCGTCCTGACTACGACAGCTCTTGGCGGAGCTCCACAGCATGCTCGCCAAGAGCACGCTCGTCTACTGCGACAACGTCAGCGCCGTGTATCTCTCCACCAACCCCGTTCAACATCAGCGGACGAAGCACGTGGAGATCGACCTACACTTCGTGCACGACAGGGTCGCCGTCGGCGATGTTCGGGTACTCCATGTCCCGACCACCTCCCAGTTTGCCGACATTTTCATCAAGGGACTACCCTCCTCGACCTTCTCGGAGTTTCGCTCCAACCTCAACGTAGCAGGTGGCTAGTTGTGGCTGCGGGGGGTATTTGCCCTTTGTACTTTATTTTTGTCCAGTCTTGAACACCGCTGCGACGGTAGTTCAGACTGCAGGGGGGTGTTGGCTTTCTTGTTGTCCAGTCTTGAACACCCTGCGCCGGTAGTTCAGACTGCGGGGGGGGGGGTGTTGGTGTATATTGAGCCCATGTATAGAGGCCCATCTAGAGGCCTATGTATAGGAACTATATATCCCACCCTTTTAGGGTTTGGAGGAATACAAGGCAATTATTCTCTCCAATACTGTTATTCATAACTCTTCAGTTTTTTAAGGAAAACTCATACCTGCATGTTGGACAATGCGATACGATTGTCTGAATACTCTAATTCTATTAATTTCAGTATATGGCTATCAGCAAATGAATCCTAGCATATGTTGTCCTAGGTTAGCACTTCGTTTCAAATTAACATATTTATTTCCTTTTCCTGTTTGTCATGTTTTGCTTGACACTAGCAATATATAGATGTTGCTTTCGACATCCTTTATGCTGGAGATACCAGTGTTATCCACCAAAGCTTGACAGAGCGGCAAGAAATTCTACAGAAGGTTGTGAAACCTTTAAAGGGTCATCTCGAGCTTTTGATCCCAACAGGTGGTCTAAATGTCCATCGGCCTTCAGGTAGCTTATGACTATTTTACGGTTTGTATGTTTGTTTTCTGATGAATGTGTTTGAGCTCTCCCACTTACAAAATAGATTACTACGTACAATGGATCCCAATAGCTCGATCTAGCATGTTGACTGAACTTATTTTGCTGTGTCTTTAATTTTCTTCAGAAGAGTCAAATGTTATGTTCTATTATGTTGTTATTCATTTGACCTCCCATTAGTAGCTGACACTAAGTATACTTGCAATCTGTAGATGAACCGTGCTGGTCCATTATTGCACATAATCTTGAAGATGTTGAGAAATTCTTCAAAGATACTATCGATAACAGGTATCTCCCACCTCCTTTGTAGGCAATAATTGGGTCAGCAACTTTTTGCAGTAAAAAGAAAAATCTTTTAGGTTTGATCTCGTGGCTGTTCAATTGATTAATTGTGGTTAGAGACGAGGGCATTATACTGAAGGACCTTGATTCCAAATGGGAGCCTGGTGATCGAAATGGAAAGTGGCTTAAACTAAAGCCTGATTATATACACGCTGGTGCTGATCTTGATGTTATTATTATAGGTAAGCAGCTTTCTCTGTAAGTGAAGAATAAACAATAAAATATTAGCAACTTGTGAGTGAATACATTGAATGAATTTGAGGATATGTTTACCCCTTTGTTGTTAGGAGGATACTATGGATCTGGACGTCGAGGAGGAGAGGTGCGATATACATCCTTATTTTGAAATACACATATTCTTGGCTTATCTTTCTAGTTTCAGCGTTATGGCTAGTTGGTTGTAAATATCATAATGTCTTCCTAGCGCATATAGTCTTGTACTGGTACTATATAATCAGAACAAAGAAATGCATTTTATTTACTGTCAAGACTCTTGCTCTTAGTTTTTTTTTGTTTCAAGTAAAATGCCATTAGAAGCTGACCATTATTCTTAACTGATTTATAGGTTGCACAGTTTTTAGTTGGCCTTGCAGTGCCTTCAGATGATAACAGTTATCCCAAAAGGTAAGCAGAGGTTTCTCCACCCATTATCTATACCCCGTAGAGAGACAATTGTAGGTGAACATCATAATAGTGAGATGTGGTTAATAATTTGGCTCTACTCAATTTTAGTTAAGATTTGCTGATAGGCATGCATGCATGAATACCTTTCATGTCGTTCACTATTACATATTCTGCTAGTAGTTGTATGCATTTCCTACCTGTATTTGGCAAGCAAGACATGGAAAATTCATGTTCGTAGTAATTATTAGATGTGATGTTCTTACCATCGTACATCTCTAATTAGGTTTTATATGGTCAGAATTTGTTTCATCATTCTATGATGTTCCTTACTTGTTTTCTATCGTGTACACTTTTCAAGATTTCTTTCCTTTTGCCGGGTTGGCACTGGCCTCTCTGATGAAGAGCGTGATGCTCTTGTCACCAAACTGAAGCCTTATTTCAGGTAACTTTGTTTCTTCTGTTGCATACTTATTGTTTGGTATTTTGTGCAAGTATGTCTCATCAGTCGTCAATGCTCATCGGCAATTCTATTACTCTCAGGCTCTAAATTCCCTTCTCATTCTCTCATATTGTGGTATTTTGACTCAGGAAAAATGAGTACCCCCAAAAACCTCCCAAATTTTATGAAGTTACAAATAACTCAAAGGAGAGGCCAGATGTTTGGATAGATAGCCCTGATAAGTAAGCTCTATTTAATTATTTGAGTCCTTGCTAAACCATTTTCACAAATACAGGAATCGCATGATATGCTAAATCACTAATTGCATTTGCAGGTCAGTCATAATGTCTGTGACAAGTGACATTCGTACAATCAAGTCCGAGGTATTTGAAAAATCAAACACTTAGTATTGCACTTCAGTCTGTAACATCATTATGCTTGGGACTGATTTTTCTTGTGCGACAGCTGATGTGTTTCTAACTGGCTTTTAACAACTTTCAATCTTTTGTAGGTATTTGCTGCTCCATACTGTTTGAGATTCCCCCGTATTCAGAGAGTGAGATATGATAAGCCATGGCATGAGTGCCTTGATGTTCAGGGTAACTATTTTGCTTAAACTTAATATCGTGTGTTTGGAACCTTAAGTTTTCCTTCAGTAGTTTACAAGAGCTTACATCTTCATTATATCTCAAGGATGAATTCTCTATAACATGATGATCATTGCAGCATTTGTGGACATTGTGCATTCAAGTAATGGAACAACACAAAGGGCGGCAGATGATAACAGCCTGGAGAATGATAACACAAAACGTTCAAGAACAACCAAAAAAGGGGAGAAGAAGAAGAAGAGTGCCTCAATCATCCCTTCACATTTAATGAAGACTGATGTATCAGGTCTCAAGGGAGAAACGCTGATATTTGCAAACATGATTTTCTGTATCCTTTCCTAGCTACACTTGTTCTACAAGACAAAGACTAATATATACATTTACAGAATACTGTAAAGTAGAAGGGGTTTATTCCTTATCTTACTTAGATTTTGTCAACATTCCATCATCATATAATCTCGAATATTTTCATAAACTAGTTGTGGAAAATGGGGGATCTTTCTCCATGAATCTGAATGACTCTGTTACTCACTGCATAGCTGCGGAGAAGAAAGGTATTTATTTATTCAAGAGTCCCCCATTGTCTTTAACAATAGGATATTGAAATACATGTAGTTTGAACGGTATTTGCATGTTAACTTTCAGGTATCAAGTATCAAGCAGCCATACGTCAGGGAAGGATCATTCACTATGACTGGATATTGGACTGTTGCAAGGAAAAACGTCCTCTTCATTTGCAACCTAAGTTTGACCTTTTGACTTGAGCCCAAATTTATTTCCCAAATTCTTTATCAAAATAGTCTAATGCAATTGTCATTGTACAGGTATATACTTTTTCTTGCTGATTTTGCCAGGCACAAATTTCCTGAAGAGATTGATTCATATGCTGACTATTACTACTGGGACATTGATATTGCTGACCTCAAGCAGGTACCACATTATCTGCAGTAGATTTATTCTCTTCAAATACTCTAATACTTCAGCACATAGGACACATAACAATAACTCAAAATTGAAGATGGACCACTGTGGCGCCTGAACTAGCATAATTAAGTAATCATGCAATCAGCCAGTTAGTGAAAGGTGCATATACTAAACAATGAACTTTGTGAATAACCTCTCACTTGACTATCTAAATCATGATCTTCTAGATAGTAAAAATAAACATGTATGGGGCATCCCTCATGTATAAATAAGCCATACAGAAGTACGAGGGATTTTCCTCTTCTAATCTCCTCTTCCTAATTATGGTTCATACAAAATCAGTGACTGTTAGGTTTGCATGATAGCACCCTAAGATGGGCTGTCATGTGATTCTTTTCTGTAGCCTTCTGTTATTTGCAACTTTGCCCTGACATCCTAAATGTGTTAGTATTTTTTGTCACAGGCAATTTTTGTACTTAGAACTATGTGCTTGATAGTCTAGTAATGGAGAAGATGTTGCTGACTTTACTTGAAATATTGGCTGTTCTTTTTTCCTTCTACAAGCACAGATTCACAATGAACCATTTTGATACTTCTTTCCATTTTTCATTTAATCAGATTTTCAGTAACATCGACAAAGTTGCTGATGATTCGAATATGGTCAGTCAGTACAAAAAGAAGCATTGCATAGACGAGAGATTCTGCTTCTTCCAGGGTTGCTGTGTCTACTTCCATAATACACCCTTAGTGTAAGCCTCATTTACTGTCAAGTAACATTGTCTTCCATAATGCGTCTCCTTATTTGTTTTTCACCTTTTTTTTTCTCCTGGAGGAATGCGGACTACAATGTAATATCTGGTATTGCCCTGAAGTGGATGAAGCAGGGTCTAACAATGCGTGGTGGTCAAGTCTGCAGCAGCATTGCTTCAGCAACTCATTTGGTTCTAATTTCAGTTTTACAGACATACAACTTTGACATCCTGTACAAGAGGTACTAATTTATTGCTTATGATATCTTTTAGATTTGTTTGTGGCTTTTGCGAGAGAACAAAATGGAATTCATGGGACTCCATTGGTTGTTTATACAGCTTCCCTCCTGCTGAAAGACGTTACCTACATGACAAAAGATTGCATGTTGTCAGTAATAAGTGGTTGGAAGATTCAGTGGAGAAACAAATGAAGCTGTCTGAAACTGCTTACAACCTTAAACCAGATACACTAGAAGAGCTAGAAATTGAAAGGAGGTAATTGGTGAATGTTCAGATAATGATTTTTTAATATTGAAATATTTTCGTTTTGGTTATTTTCAAATCTCTTACAATCTCATCTTTCATCTATTTCTAATTTGTTTCAGTGAGGAAACTGTTCACCCTCTGGGTCATAAGTTTGAGGAACACAAGGAGGTTGAAAGAGCAAACGTCAAATATGCCCCAAGGAAAAGGAGCAGGGCAGCCAGTAGTTCAAGGGCTGCAAAAGCTGCTCCTAGACCAATCCGGCGAACAAGGGCAAGAAGAGGAAACCAGCAAGCAAAAATAGGCGATGATGTTGAATCGGAAGAAAGTGTTCCTGATAAATGTCAAGGTGATCAAAATATGGACACGGACTACATCTCTAATGAGATTGGAAAAGGTATCAGCAACAAAGAGCAACGACCGTCCCAAGCTGCTTCCAGACCAGTCCCGAGAACAAGGGCTAGGAGAGGAAATCAGCATGCAAAGATAGATGATGGAGAATCTGAAGAAAGCAGGCCTTGTGAAACAGGTAAAGAAGATCAAAAGTTGAATGCGGATTACATCTCTAAGACGGAAGCAGATAACAGTGAGAAAGACCAGGGACCACCTCCAGCTGCCCAGTTTGTCACTTTGATGGAGCAAGAACCCGAAGGTGTCAAATCGAACACCATGGAGGAGAAACAAGGCAGTCCTTTCCACCAAAGAACAAGTGCTGCTGAAGTGACGAGCAGTGTGCCGGGTGAGAAGATAGAACAGATGGTAGATCCGTTGCACGCAATGCTTCTGGATATGATACCAACCCTGAGCACGACAAGGTCACAAGGTGCAACCAGGGTGCCACCTGAGGTATTAACTTACACATCCAAAAATTCTGATATTCCGGTGACAGATGCAGGAACCTCCGGGGTTCCAGCGCCAGACCCGAATGCAGCTCCTCCAAAGAAGAAAAAGGTCAGTTACAAAGATGTTGCTAGTGAGCTTCTCAAAGATTGGTGACGCAGCTTTGTCAACTGGGTTTAACCTGTGATGCGGAACTTCAGTTACAATTGTGGTAACTATGTTGTAAATAGGATAAAAGTGTTGGAGTAATGGGCTTGGCCCATTCATTCTAAAGCATTAAAAGAATTTAAAGCCCACTATTAATGCTAGGGAATCAATGCTTAATTCCGTACCGGGAATTGAGGAGGATCTCAACCGACTTAAAAGGTGGACTTCGTGTACACCACTTGTGAAGCCGGTAAGAGGAGGACGGTGAACCACGCTCGCCTCGCCGGGCCGGGCCGTGGCCGAGACGAGACGAGGCGCGGCGCGGCCGGACGGGCGGGCGGTGCGCTGCGCGTACGCGGCCGGACGTGACGTGCAGGTGCCGGTGCGGTGCGGTGTGATGGCTATTTTGCCGTTGACAGCAATTAATCGTGCGATTAAACGTGCAATTAAATCTATAATTAATGGCCATAATCGCATCACCTAAATGACTCTGATGGTGTCCAGGTTCAACGATCCTGAGCACCTGAGTCACTATATAAGAAGTGCCATTCCCCTCATCCATTCTGCACCAGAGCACTGAGGCAACTCGGCTCCTCTCCTCTCTTCTCCCTCTCCAGTTGCAATAACTGAGTTCCCCAACGCTAATTTCTGCGCACACAGAATTAGCGTGAGCAGGCCTCCGAAACCTTGCTCGCCTTGAGATCCTGCACGGGATAGGCGGGCAATCAGGTTTTTGGGTAACGCTTTAGCGTGACTGCTCAAAAATACAAAGGCTTTGCCCGATTGAACGACTACTTCCTGGTGGACGAGCCGAACGACTACGTCGACTACATTCTGGTGGCCGAACGACTACGTCGACTACATCTTGGTGACCGTTCGCGGGACTGCACTGCGAACTTCTTCCTGCACCGATTTAGTTCGACTACTTCGACTGAGGCCAACCGAGTAGATGTCTACTCCAGTTGGTAACAGCGCAGCCAATGCCTCCGGCAACGGCCCCGCTTCAGGGTACTCCCTGAAACTTTGGTTATTTATATTGTTTATGCTTATATGTGTGATAAGTATAAACATGTTCACATGTTTTATTTTACTCCTTAAAGTCATAGAAATATTGCTAGTTTATACATTTAATTTTGGAATTAAATTGTGCCCGAAATTGCCTAAATTTCTAACAATCCAAAAACCTGATTGTGTTAATAGGCTTTCGGTATCTAGCTTTGCTGCATCAATCAAACCACCACCTTTTGATGGTTCAAATTACAAACGTTGGCAAGAGAGGCTTATACTGTGGTTAACACTATCGAGAGTGATCCATGTGAAAGAGGGTAAGCCTGAACAATTCTCTCTAGAGGAAGGGAGTGCGTTCGATGAGGCTGATATCCTCTTTCGAGGCTTGATCATTAGTGTTCTCGGTGATAACCTGGTGGATTCTTATATCCGGCTGCCAACTGGCAAAGCATTGTGGGATGCTCTTGAGGCTCAATATGGAGTATCTGACGCCGGGAGTGAGTTGTATATCATGGAGCAGTTCCTTGAGTACAGGATGGTCGAAGACCGTTCTGTAGTGGAACAGGCTCATGAAATACATACTCTGGCAAAAGATCTCAAAAATTGCAGCAAAGAGTCCCCATGTGTGTTACCCAATAAGTTTGTGGCCGGAGGTATAATCTCTAAGCTGCCATCTTCTTGGAGGGACTTTGCTACTTCTCTAAAACACAAGAGACAGGAGTTCACAATAGATGGACTCATAGGGACTCTTGATGTTGAGGAGAAGGCGAGAGCAAAGGACATACGTGGGAAAGGAGATGTTGGTGCTTCAAGTGCCAATCTTGTTCAGAAGAACAACTCCCACAAGAACAAGAAAAAGCCACCGCAGAACCAACCAAAGACTAAGAAGACAACCACTTTTAAGAAGAAGAAGACGGGAGCTTGCTGTGTGTGCGCTAGTACGGATCACTTTGCTGCAAAGTGTCCGAACCGCAAAGGCAACGACTCCGCCAACATGGTTATTAGCGAGCCTGGAGGAACTTCGGGGTACGGTAATTTATTACCTACTGTTCTTTCAGTCTTTGGTTCACCCGAGTGGTGGGTTGACACTGGTGCTAATATTCATGTTTGTGCTTATGCTTCTTTGTTCTCTTCTTACCAGACCGGCGGGACTTCCTCCTTGCTGATGGGAACGGATCACATGCGCGTGTTCTTGGTGTTGGTACGGTAAATCTGAAGTTTACTTCGGGGAAGACCGTGCAGCTGAAGAACGTGCAGCATGTCCCCACCATGAAGAAGAATTTAGTCAGCGGCTCTCTACTGTGTAGAGATGGTTTCAAATTAGTCTTTGAGTCCAATAAATGTATCTTGTCTAAGTTTGGTACTTTTGTTGGAAAAGGTTATGAAAGCGGAGGCTTGTTCCGTCTTTCTTTGTCAGATGTTTGTAATAAAATTGCATACAATGTTATTAACGTTGATGAAATAAATGTTTGGCAATCGAGGCTTTGTCACGTTAATTTTGGTTGTATGATGCGCTTAGCTAATTTGAGCTTAATTCCAAAGTTCACTTTTGTCAAAAATTCTAAGTGTCATGTATGTGTTGAATCAAAACAAACTCGTAAGCCTCATAAGACCGCGGAGGCAAGGAGCTTGGCACCCTTAGAATTAATTCATTCCGATTTGTGCGAAATGAATGGAGTGTTGACAAAAGGTGGTAAAAAATATTTCATGACTTTGATTGATGATAGTACTAGATTTTGTTACATCTATTTGTTGAAGTCAAAAGATGAAGCTTTACACTACTTTAAAATCTATAAAGCTGAAGTAGAAAACCAACTTGAGAGAAAGATCAAAAGAGTTAGGTCAGATCGTGGTGGCGAGTATTTCTCAAATTTATTTACTTTATTCTACGAGGAACATGGTATTATTCATGAGAGGACGTCTCCCTATTCACCTCAGTCAAATGGGGTTGCCGAAAGAAAGAACCGCACTCCAACGGATTTGGTTAACGCCATGTTAGATACAGCGGGACTTTCCAAGGAATGGTGGGGTGAGGCTATATTGACTGCATGTCATGTCCTAAACCGTGTTCCTACAAAGAATAAAGAGATAACTCCATTCGAGGAATGGGAGAAGAAAAGGCCAACACTGTCATACTTACGTACATGGGGTTGTTTGGCAAAAGTGAGTGTGCCAATAATCAAGAAACGTAAGCTTGGACCTAAAACTGTGGATTGTATCTTTTTAGGTTATGCTATTCACAGCGTTGGATATAGATTTTTAATTGTGAAATCTGGAGTACCTGACATGCATGTTGGTACTATAATGGAGTCCAGAGATGCTACATTTTTTGAAAACATTTTTCCCATGAGAGATGAAACAAGTTCATCTAGGCAAGAGTTCATCGAGGATGATGGCTCTGCTGAGCCGATAGAACACAATGAACATACACTTGTAGAAAATCCTGAGGAGGATAACAATGATGCTCCGAGAAAGAGCAAGAGACAAAGGACTGTAAAGTCTTTTGGTGATGATTTCATTGTATACCTCATAGATGATACACCCAGAACCATTGAAGAGGCATATTCATCTCCTGATGCTGACTATTGGAAGGAAGCAGTAAGGAGTGAGATGGATTCTATTATGTCTAATGGAACCTGGGAGGTCGTTGAACGTCCTTATGGATGTAAACCGGTTGGATGCAAGTGGGTGTTCAAGAAAAAGCTTAGGCCAGATGGTACTATTGAAAAGTACAAGGCTAGGCTTGTGGCCAAGGGTTATACCCAAAAAGAAGGAGAAGATTTCTTTGACACTTATTCACCAGTTGCCCGATTGACCACAATTTGAGTGTTACTTTCCCTGGCAACCTCTTATGGTCTTCTCGTTCATCAGATGGACGTTAAGACGGCTTTCCTCAATGGAGAGTTAGAAGAGGAGATCTATATGGATCAGCCGGATGGGTTTGTATCAAAGGGTCAAGAAGGAATGGTTTGTAAGTTGTTAAAATCTTTATATGGTCTCGAGCAAGCGCCTAAGCAGTGGCATGAAAAGTTTGATAGAACTTTGACCTCTGCCGGCTTTGTTGTGAACGAAGCTGACAGATGTGTGTACTATCGCTATGGTGGGGTTAAAGGAGTGATTTTGTGCTTGTATGTGGTTGACATATTGATCTTTGGCACTAGCCTTAATGTGATTAAGGAAGTCAAAGAGTTTTTATCTCAAAATTTTGAGATGAAGGATCTGGGAGAAGCTGATGTTATCCTTAATATAAAATTGGTAAAAAAGATCAATGGTGGGGTGATTCTTACACAGTCTCACTATGTGGAGAAGGTGTTAAGTCGCTTTGGTTATAGCGACTATAAACCTGTCTCAACACCATATGATGCCAGTTTAATTCTTAGAAAGAACAAAAGGATAATGCGAGATCAGCTGAGATATTCTCAGATCATTGGTTCATTAATGTATTTAGCGAGCGCTACAAGACCTGACATCTCGTTTGCTGTAAGCAAACTGAGCCGGTTTGTTTCAAACCCGGGAGATGATCATTGGAAGGCTCTTGAAAGAGTAATGCGCTATCTGAAGGGGACAATGAACTATGGAATTCACTACACCGGGTACCCAAGGGTACTAGAAGGGTATAGTGATTCAAATTGGATTTCTGATGCTGATGAGATAAAGGCCACAAGTGGATATGTGTTTACACTTGGTGGTGGAGCTGTTTCCTGGAAGTCTTGCAAGCAGACCATCTTAACGAGGTCAACTATGGAAGCAGAACTCACAGCATTAGATACCGCCACTGTTTAGGCTGAATGGCTTCGTGAGCTCCTTATGGACTTGCCGATAGTTGAAAAACCGTTACCGGCAATCCTAATGAACTGTGACAATCAAACGGTAATTGTCAAGGTGAATAGTTCAAAGGATAACATGAAGTCATCTAGACATGTGAAAAGGCGGTTGAAATCTGTCAGAAAATTGAGAAACTCCGGAGTTATAGCCCTGGACTATGTTCAGACGGTTAAAAATCTGGCAGATCAGTTTACAAAGGGTCTTTCACGAAATGTGATAGACAATGCATCTATGGAATTGGGCTTGAGACCCACGTGAGTCATTCTATAGTGGAAACCTGTCCTATGTGATCGGAGATCCCGTGAATTATGATGGTGAAACAAACTAAAGTCTGACTGTGAGAAGAGAACCTTTGTGAAAAGGGCTCATTCCGTGTATAAGGTGCATTTCTCTTCTAATCTGTATGGCAGGTTGGTCTATACCTTAATGTGTGCCAGGTGGTTTCTTTTAAACAAATGAGTTGTTTTCTTGAAACAAAGATGTTGTCCTACAGAACATCTGAAAGGAACACACCTATATGAGTTTGACCACTGGTCATGGTCTATGAGAATTGGGTATTCTCTAGAAACTCATGAAGGGCCTGGAGTATGACTTATAAGCTCCAAACCGCGGGGATGCTTTTGCAGCCTAGTACCAGTGTAGAGCTCTGGTCAAACTTGTTTGCACAAAACTGGCAATTCAAGGCATAGTCCATTGCACAGTTGTGAATAAGTGTAGCCTTTGTCCTAGATGGAAGTTCAACTTAACAGTCTCTGTCGAATACTGGTATATCAATGAGGGAATGAGGGTATTTCTAGTGTGGCTTGAATTTCTTGGTGGGGATTGTTGGAGTAATGGGCTTGGCCCATTCATTCTAAAGCATTAAAAGAATTTAAAGCCCACTATTAATGCTAGGGAATCAATGCTTAATTCCGTACCGGGAATTGAGGAGGATCTCAACCGACTTAAAAGGTGGACTTCGTGTACACCACTTGTGAAGCCAGTAAGAGGAGGACGGTGAACCACACGCGCGCGCGCGCGCTCGCCTCGCCGGGCCGGGCCGTGGGCGAGGCGAGGCGCGGCGCGGCGCGGCGCGGCGCGGCGCGGCGGGCCGGCCGGACGGGCGGTGCGGTGCGGTGCGGTGCGCGTACGCGGCCGGACGTGACGTGCAGGTGCCGGTGCGGTGCGGTGCGGTGCGGTGTGATGGCTATTTTGCCGTTGACAACAATTAATCGTGCGATTAAACGTGCAATTAAATCTATAATTAATGGTCATAACCGCATCACCTAAATGACTCTGATGGTGTCCAGGTTCAACGATCCTGAGCACCTGAGTCACTATATAAGAAGTGCCATTCCCCTCATCCATTCTGCACCAGAGCACTGAGGCAACTCGGCTCCTCTCTTCTCCCTCTCCAGTTGCAACAACTGAGTTCCCCAACGCTAATTTCTGCGCGCACAGAATTAGTGTGAGCAGGCCTCCGAAACCTTGCTCGCCTTGAGATCCTGCACGGGATAGGCGGGCAATCAGGTTTTTGGGTAACGCTTTAGCGTGACTGCTCAAAAATACAAAGGCTTTGCCCGATTGAACGACTACTTCCTGGTGGACGAGCCGAACGACTACATCGATTACATTCTGGTGGCCGAACGACTACGTCGACTACATCTTGGTGACCGTTCGCGGGACTGCACTGCGAACTTCTTCCTGCACCGATTTAGTTCGACTACTTCGACTGAAGCCAACCGAGTAGATGTCTACTCCAGTTGGTAACAGCGCAGCCAATGCCTCCGGCAACGGCCCCGCTTCAGGGTACTCCTTGAAACTTTGGTTATTTATATTGTTTATGCTTATATGTGTGATAAGTATAAACATGTTCAAATGTTTTATTTTACTCCTTAAAGTCATAGAAATATTGCTAGTTTATACATTTAATTTTGGAATTAAATTGTGCCCGAAATTGCCTAAATTTCTAACAAAATGCATGTAAATATGCCTATCGATAACACCACTTTGGGTGTTCGTCTAGCTCTCTCGTACTAGTCCATATGTCGGCTGTTGAGAACAGGGACTGTTGAGGTCGAGCCTAGCAACACTGATGATGAATTTGACCATTATGCTTGCAAAATCCAGGGATTTTACAAGAATTTTTTGTAGGGAAAATGGAAGCATATGCTCTGCTCTGCCACTAGCTTTGTGTGTTGCCGCCATTATCTGTCACGTAGGGCAGGTAGCGGCCAGGTTACCTGGAGTTGTTGCTTGCAGACGGTGCAGGGCATGAGGAACTACTTCCGGTTCCGGCATGAGAATGTGATCGGTGCAGAGAAACCAAGAAGATGTTTCAGGCTTCGGCATTCTGCTCTGACGGCGCTGGTGAGCTGAAGGCTGGTTGGTTTGGTGGCCGCTGCCATTGGCGTGTTGGCGTCGCCGGTCATGTAACCCGCAGATGGTCGCCTCCCTTCCTCGGACTTGGAACTCACGGCTGGTGGCTGTGCCAGCGCGACGCGGGGTCGCCGTACCCGTTCGCCGGCCGTGCCGGACGGCGTTGGGTCACCACAAAAACCGACGCGACGTGCGACGGGAAGATGATAGTGCTGGTTGGTGAGAAGCTGGGCAGATCAGTGCCGCGCGCGGTCGTTGGATGCGACCGGTGCAGCCTGCACACTACCCCTATGCTTAAACGTAATTCTCACGTTGGGCGTAACGTAGGGTCCGCGGACGATGACAGCCGAGCCGCGACAGCACGTATTGACCGTGACCAAATGTCGGGGGAGTGCCCCGCGCGCCGCCGCCGCCGGCCGCGCCAGGATACGGCGGCTAGCCTTGGCAAGGGAAGAATTCGGCCGCCGCGCACCTCGTGTGGGTCAGGGTAACGGGATATGGACCTAGTGGTCTTTTCACAGTCCAACAAAATTTTTAAATTATTTAATTTAAAATTGTATAAGATTAAAGTCCGATTCTTTTAGAGTTGGGTCATCAAATTTTTAGTTCAAAATCTTAGACCTTTGCTACCGCTACCCGTGGCGCTCCAGTTTGCTTTGGGGAGTTTGGGTACGGCGGCACCTTCGAGCTTGCCAGTGCTGGTTTTTCTCTTTGGCTGTTGACCTGAGATCGAAATCGAGACCCGGCCAGACGCAAACCCCCACGGCGATGTGCTCCATCCGACAAGCTCCTCGTGGGCATCTGACCCTTTTTACCACATGGCCTGCAGCCGGCAACCCCCCTCACCATAAAATAGTGGACAAAGACAAACGACAAGATGTAGATTATAAGTAATTTTTCAGTGTTCTATATGGTCTGAAGCATTTCAGCCATAATTCATTTTTTACTTGGGCTATAATAACATGGACTGATCTAATTCGTTCCTACAACCAACCAAGAAATGTCCGTCAGTTTCGAGGCATTACCCAGGACTAGGACCTACCCAGGACACAGGAAAATCTGCTGCACTTCTTCATCACCTGAATAGAATTTTCAAAGAACAGAACATTTATCATATAAAACAATTCACTAGTTCCTATATGTTCGAAATTTCAAATAAGGTGAAGAAAAAAAAACTCACCACTGAGGCGCTGACAAGGTCAAGTGGACATTTACCGGTAGGCCCCTCTAGCGATGACCCCGGCCGAAACAGAGACACACACACACACACACACACACGAACACGTTCGACGCGGGGACGCGGACGCCCGGCCCGAGCGCACGCGCGAATCGCCGTGGACCTCGCCGGGGGCGGCGACGAGCTAGGATCTCGGCGATCTAGTCGCCGGAGGCGGCCCCCATGGCTCGCCGGTCGTCGTCCTCGTCGTCGGGGGCGTGGCGGTACCTCAACCCCGCGTACTACCTCAAGCGGCCCAAGCGCCTCGCGCTCCTCTTCTTCGTCTTCGTCGCGGCCACCTTCGCCTTCTGGGACCGCCAGTCGCTCGTCCGCGAGTACGAGGTGCGCCCCCCCTCGCCCCGCGGGAGCTCCCCTGATCCGGGTTCAACAAGTTTAGTGACTGGGATCTGATTGGCTCCTGTCCCGCTCTGCTTTGCATTCCGATTTGTCGTCAGGCTGATTTGTAGCTGGATCTGATATTCTGATTAATAGAGGCCGTATGGTTAAGCGTGGATCTTACTGCGTCAGTTAAGGACTTGAAATGGTTGGGGGATAGTCTGCCGTTTTATTGGGATTTTATGTTCAGGTTCTGGCTGCTTGTTTAAGAATTTTTTTATTTGGATCTTGTAAGATGTGAATTAGTCGTTCCTCGAAAACACAGACGTGGAGTAGTACCGCGAATGATTTAGAACACATAAGCTGTATGTTTTTAACGATAATTTCGATTAGCTTGGTTTTGCTTCGGGGCTGACTGTAATTTGGCGATGGAGTTTCTGTCTTCTCTGGTTAGCAGAAAATGTACGGTCGTGTTGAACTTTTGATGATCTTCAGTTTCTATGTCTCTCAAGTTCTTTGGTGAAGGTGGAGAGTGCGGAACCTTTCTCTGTGTTTGACAGCAGAACTCGAGCTTGCTATGATATCGGATTTTTGAAAGGTGTAGGTTCAGACTTCAGAGAACTGAATGCCAGTGAGAATATTTTGCGGGAAATGTATTTTTCTTGTTTTGGTTTGTAGAGTACTGACTGAAAAAATTGACAAATAGATGCTCAGTTTTGACTCACTGTTATTCTGAAGCTTGCATTTACAATTGTGCCTTCCTTTTCCTTTTTAGTTTCGATTCATGAGATACATTCATCTTTGTTTGAATTACCTCAAAGTGCTTTGTTTTATTAACTTTGGTTATATGCACTTGATTTGCTTCTTTATTTCTGAGTGGGAAACGTTGATATGCACACCTTCGCTTCCTGTATATCAAGATAATCATAATCTGTAATTTTAATGTATAATTGGACTTATCATGCCTGTTTCTCATATTAATATCCATCTTCATTTTCAGTCTGAGATTTCCAGATTAGAAGATGATATTAATCGGTTGCATGACCAGGTAATAACATCATACTTTTCTTTGAAGTTCCATGCTGACCTAGTTACCCCCTCAGTCCATAATCTGTTTCCCTTGGGGCCGAAAATCATAATTCAGTTGCCTTGATGTCTTTTCTACAGCTAAGAAAGGCTGGAGTCCATGTGGATGAAAATCCAAGTAACGCCAGAAAAGATCTTGTAGAAATCGATCCTGTGAATAATGAAAGGAGGGAAAAAGTTAAGGAGGCAATGCTCCATGCTTGGAATTCCTATGTAAAGTATGCCTGGGGAATGGATGAGCTTCAGGTTTGTTAAGTTATTCTGATGTGCAGTTAAGTTTGCATTTGCTAACTGATTCTAGATCATTTTCTAGATCTTAAATTCCTTTTTGTCGTTTGTTTTGTTCCACCCAATTCCCAGCCACAATCAAAGAATGGCATCAATAGCTTTGGTGGCCTTGGAGCAACCCTTGTGGACTCACTTGATACACTGTATATCATGGGCCTGAAAGATGAATTTCAGAAAGCTAGAGAGTGAGTTCCACTTGTTTTTCAACATGTAGATCATTTTGTTTTTCAGAATGCTTTCTCTTGTTTTTTCCTTTTGCCAGAAAACTGGGTTAACATTTGATTTTAATCTGCTAGTACAAATATTCAGTTCTGTAATCTGTTACTAGATCAGTGGGCTCTTTGTCTTTTTATCCTGGATTTAGAAAGTAAGTTTATTGGGTGCGCTTACACGTAAAATCCATGTATTTATCTCCCTGACCCCTTATTATAGAGGATTATTCAATCTCTTACTAGCTTTGTATTTCTCTAGTATTCTAGCATCTGTCTCACATGATGAACAACATGTATTAGTTTATCCAGTCATTCGTATTTTCTATTACGAATCTCTTGTTTGCTTTTATATTGCCACCTTTGCATGGTAATACTCCTTGGAATCATTTCAGTACTTAATTCAGATTTTATGTTGTTTTCCTGATCTGACTAATGTCCATCTCCTACAGCTGGGTGGCCGAGTCATTAGACTTTGACAAGGATTATGATGCAAGTGTTTTTGAAACGACCATAAGGTTGCATTATAAGGTTTACCTTTATTATGTATTTAGCTCCTCAACTTGGTTTGTTCCTTGCAGATATTTGGCAGGCCAATTTTATCTAGACATGCCATCATTATGATTCTTATAGAAAACAACTACAGCTAGGCTGTCTATTTTTTTTTACTTTGTTTTTTTGTTTATATTCAGGGTCGTTGGAGGTCTACTTAGTGCGTACGATCTGTCTGGTGATAAAGTATTTCTTGAGAAGGCTAAAGATATTACTGATCGACTATTACCTGCTTGGGAGACAACATCTGGCATCCCCTATAATAGAATAAACCTAGCTCATGGACGAGCCCATAATCCTGGATGGACCAACGTGAGTCTCTGGTATTCTATATTCGACTGAGTAACCATTTGCATTTCAAACCCCTTGTAAAATATGGTGTAACTCTGAAGTGGATGTACTAATAGTAACCTTACTCAAATATCCATGCCATTTTGGTCTTTCAAACTTTCACTATTCCATTTTCACCTTGTGGCTTAGATTCTCACTACATGCAAATTACAGGTGTTTTTTTAGACAATTGTAGCACCAGATTGCTGGATTGGCTATTTTAAAAACATTTTTTTTACCTGAGATTTTCTTTACTTACTCAGAAACAAGTAAATTGCATATGCTGATATACTTTATTGTTCCTGCAGGGTGATAGTATCCTTGCAGATTCTGGTACGGAGCAACTTGAATTTATAGCTCTGTCCCAGAGGACTGGGGATCCCAAGTATCAGCAGAAGGTGCTGCTTACTTTGTACTCATATTTCTATATGCCCCACCAGTTTTATCTTATCAGATGATACCCCTGCTTGAAACATAGCTGGCATTCTTGTAATGTAGTGTTTCCATTTCCTCCATACTTTATTTGATATGTGCATTCTTTTTTCGTTAGAGACGAGTGCTTTTGTTTTGAATGATTGAGGATGCCTACCAGTGTAATCACCTAAATGTCTCAAATCATTGATGAAAGAATAATTTGCTTTGTGAGCTGAAACTTGCAGAACCATTTTACTAGGAAACCCATTTTTCCTCATTCTGATGGTGTTTAAATGAAACATGCATAAATATCTTGATCTGCATGCACGAAATTTTTAGAGCTAGGCTAGGTTTTGTAGAATGCCTTTTCTCTACTCCCTCCGTCCTCGAATGTAAGTCGTTCTAGAGTTTTTAGGACAAATTATGGTTGTATAGAAAAGACTCTCCTACCCCTAATTATTAAGTATTGGTAATGTGCTAATTAAATTAGCATGTCTTTTCCCATGCATCTCCCTCACATGTACCTCCCCCTACATGGTTGCATGCACATCTTTCTATTGGAAAAGACCTAAAAACGATGCACAATTAAGATGGTTGGGTCCACTCTCAACCTAGAATGACTTACATTTGAGGACAAATTTTAAATCCCAGAATGGCTTACATTTGAGGACGGAGGGAGTACCTGACAATATGGATTAGGCTGCTATTTTTTGCTGTAAAATGCCCTGTTGGTTCATTTTTACCATTTAAATTATGTCTTGATGTCTTTCTTGGCTCATTTTTTCCCTTAATGCTGAACTCTTAATTGATTTGCTGCAATCTAATTTTAGGCAGAGAATGTCATCACACAGCTTCAGAAAATATATCCGAGTGATGGTTTACTTCCTATTTACATAAATCCTCATTCTGGAACTGCATCATACTCAACTATCACATTTGGTGCTATGGGAGATAGGTAATGACATTCATACTTTTGTCATCCAACCAAATATTTTCGTTTTGAGATTGTGGTGCTCTGTTTTGGCATTTAGCTGGTAGACTGGGACTGCTGTAAATCTTAGGCAAATATTTTCTCTCCTATTATATCAATGCTAAGTTTTCAATTGCGGACCTTAGCTGCTATTGTCCAGAGATTTTTTTTAAAAAAATAACTGCCATTTTTTGTTCAGCTTCTATGAATACTTGCTCAAGGTCTGGATCCAGGGAAATAAAACTGAGCATGTAAAACACTACAGGTTCGAGACTATTGTCAGCCTGGTTTCACAGTTTGTCAAATAACACCTGCAGTCTCTTCATTCTAACATGGATACCAATTCCATTCATATTTTTTAATTCAGACAAATGTGGGAGACATCGATGGAAGGTCTAATAAGTTTAACCAAGAAAACTACCCCATCTAATTACCATTATATTTGTGAAAAGAATGGTGGCTCATTGTCTGACAAGGTACTACCAGTTGACTTGGCAGGCCGCTTGCTAAAGCTTATCTCGTATTCTCTCGAAGGTTCTGACAAGTTCTGTTTGCGGCTAACACAGATGGATGAACTTGCTTGCTTTGCTCCTGGTATGCTGGCATTAGGAGCCTCTGGTTATGGCCCAGAAAAATCTGAGCAAATTATGAATCTTGCAAAAGAGGTAAATCCTCTAGGAAATCCTAATTGTTATTGAAGTTTCCAAGTCTTTGCATGTTACTTTGAGATCAAATATGATTTTCTGCTTGCTGATTGAACTTCCATTTTCTTTTTCCTTTCCATTCATGTCATAGCTTGCTAGGACCTGCTATAATTTCTACCAAACCACTCCCACGAAGTTGGCTGGCGAGAACTATTTTTTCCATGCTGGACAGGTAGTATGGCAGCCTGCATTTCCCCTCTTTTCTGTTAGAAAGAATATTAAATGGTATTTTCCTACCGGCCCTAGGATATGAGTGTGGGCACATCTTGGAACATTCTGAGACCGGAGACTGTCGAATCGCTTATGTACCTATGGCGTTTGACGGGGAATAAAACATACCAAGATTGGGGGTGGGATATATTCCAGGCATTTGAGAAGAACTCCCGCATAGAATCTGGATATGTGGGACTGAGAGATGTAAGTTTTCCTGATGACTTCTATCGTTAAATTTATGCTGAAGAACACTTATCTGACACAATTACTTTTTGGAATTCAGGTGAACACTGGTGAAAAAGACAACATGATGCAGAGCTTCTTCCTGGCAGAGACACTCAAGTACCTCTACCTGCTTTTCTCCCCTCCATCAGTCATCTCCTTTGACGAGTGGGTTTTCAACACTGAAGCTCACCCGTTGAGAATTGTTCCGATACATGATAACAAGGGCATCGGAACACCTGCCCGACCGTTTGGACCACTTGGAAGAAAACAGGGCAAACCTGAGTAAGCTTGGATATAGAGCAGTGGATTTTTTAATCCGCCGTCTGATTTTTGACCTGCATGTTGATGTTCTGACACGAGGGGACATTCTGCCTGAAGGATCAAGGGTTAGGAATCACGGCGATAGGCTGTTTAGAGTTAAAATCATTGGTAGAGCATGATGCTATATGCGGGGCAGTGACCTCTGCGGTATGATCGGAGGTCAATAGCCCCATAGAAGTTTTTATATCTTTGGACTTGCTTACGCGCCCTGAGCTGCGTTGTTTATGTGTAGCATAAACGTCTAATTCACTGTCCATATGTTGTTGCTTGCCTGGGGCGGCTGTGGAGCTGTATTTTCCATTATTTTCCCTGAGTTGTTACCTTTTTTCAGATATGATTTATAAAATGATGTCTGTAATTTTTCCTTTAAACCTCATTTTCTGCTAGTCCTATATTACCTCCAGTGACTAATGCTTTGGTTCCCTCAACGAATTAATTTTGCAATTCTGTTTTGGTCGCTTGAACTCCGCCTATGCTGACCGGAAGCCTCTCTCCTGAGTCGTCTCAGCATAGCCGGTCCTAAGCCCGGATAAAGAAGGAGGGTTGCGTTAGGTTTTGGCAAATCAGCATAAAAATAGCCACTCTAATGGATTTGAAACCCACAAGAAACTCGTTGGGGCGTAGCCCTCTTAGCGACACGCTACATCGGAACCCGGGTGTGGTGATAAATGGGTAAGGGCTGTTTCGCCATCCCCCCAAGGGCGTGTCGTATCATGGCCTGGGTACGATGATAAGTGAGTAAGGGTCGGGTCGTCACCTGAATGGCGCGCTACATCTATGCCCGGGTGTAGTGAAAAATGAGCAAGGGTCTTCGCACTTCCCTCGACGGGTGCGAAGGGTAAGGAAGCTAGCCGAGCCAATTAGGATTCGTATAGGTAGCTGGAACGTAGGGTCCCTAACGGTTAAGTTGCGAGAGCTAGTTGATGTAGCAATTACGAGGCGTGTAAATATTCTATGCGTTTAGGAGACTAAATGGAAGGGCCAGAAGACGAAGGAGGTTGAGGATACTGGCTTCAAGCTTTGGTACACAGGAGCAACTCTGGGTAGGAATGGTGTAGGCATCTTGATTGATAGGAGCCTTAAGGATGGAGTCGTAGAGGTTAGAAGGCAAGGCGACCGGATTATCCTAATCCGGTTGGTAGTTGGAGATTCGGTTTTGAATGTGATCAGTGCCTATGCCCCTCAGGTAGGTCTTAGTGAGAGCACCAAGATGCAGTTCTGGGAAGATCTAGATATCATGGTTAGTACCGTGTCTACCAGCGAGAAACTCTTCATAGGAGGAGATCTCAACGGCCATGTGGGTGCGACTAATGTAGGATTCGAGCGAGTGCACGGGGGTTTTGGGTACGGTAGTAGGAGTCAAGAGGGGGAGGATGTGTTGAACTTCGCGTTAGCCTACGACTTGTTGATAGCGAATACCGTGTTTAAGAAGAGGGAATCCCATCTTGTGACGTTTCGTAGTGGACAACACTCGAGTCAGATCGACTTTATCCTTGCTAGGAGGGAGGATAGACGTGATTGCTTAGATTGTAAGGTGATACTTGGGGAGTGTGTTGTCCCTCAACACAAGCTTGTGGTGGCGGACTTTCGTCTTCAGGTACGTGTCCACCGGGACAAACGTGCCAAGATTGCGAGAATAAAGTGGTGGAAGCTTAGAGGATGTAAGGATCACCGGGGTGTCCGACCCTAGAGGGGGAGGGGGTGAATAGGGTCGCTAATCGCTTTTCTATCCTAGGGCTCAATCTAATCGCATAAGATAAACCTAACACGTCCTACACATGCTAGTTATGACTAAGATTTATCTATGCTACCCTCTACTTACCCCAAAAGACTTGCAACCTATAGCCAATCCTAATCAAACTAACTAGGAAAGTGAAGGTAAGCAAGAAAGAGTAAATGCGGAAACGTAATGCGGTAAGTAAAGCGGTAAGGGAGAGGATATGCAAACTCCCGTGAAGACACCAAGACACACGATTTAACGTGGTTCGGTTAGGACACCAAAGTCCCTCTCTACGTCCACGGCCACTTGTCCAACACGAACAAGTGTGATGCCGAGTCTCTTCGCTTGATCACCGTCTTGCCACGCCTCCAAGGCTCCCGACAAGCAAAGGCTAAGTGACGCCAAGTCACAAAGACGAGGTCACCGCCACCGTCTATCTCGAAGCGTCACCACGGCACCGTCTTCACTATCTTGGAGCTTTAACACCAAATAGGGGCCTCCTTCCCCGCACAAAGTGTCGTTGCCACTCCACACCAAGTCGGAGGGTCACACGACGAGTACACAAGGTGCTTGTCACAGCAAGGCTTTCTCTCAAGCTAGTTCTCTCAAGAACTAAGCCTAAACAATCACTAAGCACTCTCACAAGTGTGCTTAAGCCTATATGATGTGGTTGGAGATGATCTTTAGCTCTTGTATACTTCCTTGAACTCCAGCACTCACAAATGACCCGGCCTTGGGGGTATATATAGGCAGCCCAAGCAAATGTAGCCGTTGGAGAAAAACTGCCAGAAAACTGCGTAACGCCGGTTAAACCGACGTACCCCAAAAGCCATCATCGGTTTAACCGGTGTATGTAAACTGCTACTTGAAAAACTAGCCGTTAGCAATTAACCGGTGTATCGTCGGTTTAACCGATGCAATCAACCGGTGTATGTAAAATTAGCGTCGGTTTAACCGGTGATTGTAACTTCTTCACGTTCCTCCAAAAACCACCTCTCTGGACAACTGAACCGATGCAATTGACCGATGCATCGTCGATTCAACCGGTGTATGTATTTTCATCGGTCTTCGTTTGGCAATGCACCGACGTATGCATTTTCTTCAACGTCGGTTAATCCGGTGAGTGTATCTTCAGTTTCCAGTTTCTGGACAATTACACCGGCGTGTGTCTTTTCCTTAACATCGGTTCAACCGGTGTATTGAATTTCTTCACAGTCTCTTCGATTCTTGTCCTTTGGACCGAAGAGGTTTCAGGGCGCTGCGCCTATCTTCTCTTTGTCATCACTTGAACCTAAAAGCCTGGGAATGTTTATCTTGACAATCATATTAGTCCAAGTGTTGTGTGTGTCATCAATCGCCAAAACATTATATTGAAATATAGCATGAGAGGCCATTTTCGCAACAGAGGAGAAGCGACAAGCGTTTAAGGAAAGGATGCTAGGTGAGGGGCCTTGGGAAGAAAGAGAAGACGTCAACATGTGTTCGGAAGGTGGCCTCAGAGGTGTTTGGCGTGAGTAGGGGAGGCAAACAGGAGGGGAAAGACACCTGGTGGTAGAATGACGAGGTGCAAATGGCTATTAAGGAGAAGAAGGAGTGTTTCAAGCGCCTCCACCTTAACAAGAGTGCAGCCAACATCGAGGGCTATAAATTAGCGAAGAGGGTTGTAAAGCGAGCTGTGAATGTAGCAAAGGGTAAGGCGTATGATGACCTGTATCAGCGGCTAGGCACGAAAGAAGGGGGAAGGACATTTATAGGATGGCTAGGATCCGGGAGCGGAAGACAAGAGACATCAACCAAATCAAATGCATTAAGGATGGGACAGATCGACTGCTAGTGAAGGATGAGGAGATCATGGATAGATGGAGAGAGTACTTCGACAAGTTGTTTAATGGAGAGAGTGAGGGCCCTACCCTTGAGTTAGATGACTCTTTTGATGATACCAACAGATGTTTTGTGAGGAGAATTCAGGAGGTAGAGAGCGGGGAGGCTTTGAAGAGGATGAAGGGAGGTAAATCGATGGGCCCTGATGGTATCCCCATTGAGGTGTGGAGATGCCTAGGAGATAGAGCAATAGTATGGTTAACTAAGCTTTTTAATCTCATTTTTCGGTCAAACAAGATGCCGGAAGAATGGAGGAGAAGTATATTAGTACCTATCCAAAAACAAGGGTGATGTTCAAAGTTGTACTAACTACCGTGGGATTAAACTGATGAGCCATACGATGAAGCTTTGGGAGAGGGTTATCGAGCATCGCCTAAGAAGAGTGACAAGTGTGATCCAAAACCAATTTGGGTTCATGCCTGGAAGGTCAACCATGGAGGCGATTTTCTTAATACGACAATTGATGGAGAGATATAAGGAACAGAAGAAGGACTTTCACATGGTCTTCATTGACCTTGAGAAGGCATATGACAAAGTACCGAGAAATGTCATGTGGTGGGCCTTGGAGAAGCACAAAGTCCCAACTAAGTACATTACCCTCATTAAGGATATGTACAAGGATGCGACGACGTTTGTCCGGACATGTGATGGCAACACCACTGACTTTACTATTAACATAGGCCTACACCAGGGGTTAGCATTGAGCCCTTATTTATTTGCTTTAGTGATGGATGAGGTCACAAGGGATATACAAGGTGAGATCCCTTGGTGTATGCTCTTTGCTGATGATGTGGTGCTAGTTGACGAGAGTAGGGCAGGGGTTAATAGGAAGTTAGAGCCGTGGAGACGCACGTTAGAGTCGAAAGGGTTCAGACTTAGTAGGACCAAGACCGAGTACATGATGTGCGATTTCAGCGCGACTAGACATGAGGGGGGAGACGTTAGTCTAGATGGACAAGTGGTGGTCCAGAAGGATACTTTTCGGTATTTAGGATCGGTGCTACAAAAGGATGACGACATTGATGAAGATGTTGGACATAGAATTTCAGCTGGCTGGTTGAAATGACGGCAATCTTCTGGCATTCTTTGTGACAAGAGGGTGCCACAAAAGGTAAAAGGCAAATTCTATAGGACAGCAATTCGTCCGGCGATATTATACTGTGCTGAATGTTGGCCTACAAAAAGGCGACATGTCCAACAACTGAGTGTAGCAGAGATGCGGATGTTGCGGTTGTTTTACGGGCACACAAGGAGGGATAGAGTCCGGAACGAAGTTATTCGGGATATGGTCGGAGTGGCACCAATTGAGGAGAAACTTACCCAGCATTGGCTGAGATGGTTTGGACATGTCCAACGAAGGCCTCCTGAGGCGCCGGTGCGTAATGGGGTTCTTGAGCGGGTCGATAATGTAAAGGGGTAGAGGTAGACCTAAACTGACGTTGGATGAGTCGGTTAAGAGAGACCTTAAGGATTGGAATATCTCTAAAGAGATAGCTTTGGATAGGAGCGCTTGGAGACTAGCTATCAATGTGCCTGAACCTTGAACTTATTTCTTTCGGGTTTCATCTCTAGTCTACCCCAATTTGCTTGGGAAAAAAAGTTATGTTGTTGTTGTTTTAGTCGCTTGTACACTAAGTTTTGCGTAAATTCATTCGTCCGTTGGAATTGGCGTATGCCGTGTATCAAAACGCTATGAGCATGCCGCCTCTTATTCACTGTCCAAGAAATTTCCAGTTGGCCAATGGCCTGATGCCGCAGGACGGAGTTGCAGGGCCTCTGCCTGATAGTGTCCGAGCCCAGCTTGGCTTTCAAGAAGCACAGCCATGATGGAGCCGGAGCAGAGAGGACGGCAGCAATGGCGATGGGAACAGCACATGTGTCAGCCCTGCCCACCTTTTTTCAAAAAAAAAAAAGCATGGCACAGTGGGATTGGGGCCCGTCGCCGGTGGCCGCCGCGACGGCTCCGACCACCGTTTCCGGCGTTCATATTTTAAAATAAAATCGATCGTAACTATTAATGACAATCCAATATTTACAGGTAAACCTCTAATTTGGATCGCGCTCGATAGTTACAACCCGAAATAGAGGTTATTTGCAAAAATACTAAATCGGATTTTTTTTATAAAAAAAAAAGAACCTTAAAACTTTACAGACAAACCTTTTTTTCCTGGATCCAGGCAATCTCTCCTCCCGATGCGACGCCGGTTACCGGCCAGCGCTAGCGCAAGCTCCATCTATTACCCAGTGGTGGTAACGGATCACACTCCAACTTACTCCCTCTGTTACAAATTATAAGACATTTTAAGAGTCTTTGAGAGTCAAAATAATCTCAAGTTTGATTAAAATTATGAAGAGAATATAAAGATTTATGATATCAAATTGATGTACTATGAAAATATAACTAATAAAAAATCTAATAGTACTTAATTTATATAATAAATGTCATTATTCTATTATATAAATTTGGTCAAATATAAAAAAATCTTGACTCTCCAAAATTGTTGGAATATCTTATAATTTGGAAGGGAGGAAGTAGTTTTTATTAATTTTAGTTTAAATTATTTAATATTAGTGTCTGATTCTTTTAGAAGGGCGGGCCTGGTGCAGCGGTAGAGCCTACCGTCTGTGACCGGAAGGTCCCGGGTTCGAGCCCCAGCCTCTGCACATTTGTGTGGGTAAGGTTTGGGGCTTAAAAACAACCCTTCCCCAGACCCCGCACAGTGCAGGAAGCCTACAGCACTGGGTACGCCCCCTTTAGTGTCTGATTCTTTTAGAACCCGACCTTTTGATCACCCTACACCTCGTACGCCCATAAATCCGAGCCCATTCTCGGTCTGCTGATCCGAAAGGACAATCGCCGATTTGCCGGCGCTCACGCCAGGGACCGGACTTGACGCAGGCGATCCGGCGGCTCTGTGACAATTCAGGTTTTAGGGGTTAAAAATATAGCTTTTATGTTTATTTAAAAATTTAAACCATGATTTCTATTGCAAGGGTATTTTTGTAATTTTGAAAAAGTGCAAAGTCCTTTTTACAAAATAGTTTTGCAAAAGGAAAATTTTCAAATTTTGTGAGGAGTTAAAGTGCATATTTTTTCACTTTTACCCTCATAAAAACATATATTCATGCTTAGGGCTACCCTTGCAATTTTAAAACTTAAGTTGTGTTCTTTTGCATTTTTAAAAGATTTGACGGATTTGAAAATATTTCAAAATCCTTTGGTCTAGTGAAATTTTGAACAACATAAAAGTTGTAGATCTTGAAAAGTTATACAACTTTCATGTTGAACACTTTTTCATTTGAGCCCTAAAACAGTGGGAAATTTTATGTTTATAGAAAACCCCTAGCTTTTTTCCTTTTTGCAAAACCACCCTTCTTCTTCCTCCTCTCTGCTTCTCTCTCTGCCGAACAGAGGCGCCGCCGCTCGCAGTTGTTTTGGGCCGCCGCCACCGTTCTCGCCCGCCAGCTGCCCCACGCCGCCTCCACGCGCCGCGCAGGAAAGCCCCGCCGCCTTTTCCTCCTCTCTGCTGCCCTTTCCTGCTCGCGCCACGCACGCACCGCCTCCGCGTCGAACAGAAGCGCCGCCGAGCCAGCGCCCCGCCCCTGGAGAGCAGCTCCGCCGCTGGGAGCCCGCCCACAACCCAGAGAAGCTTATCCCTCGCTTTTTCCTTCGTTTGTCCCCTCCCTCGGTGCCTATAAAAGGGGCAGTGCCCTTTCCTATTTTGTGTACACCGCCGCCCCCTCCATTTGCGCCGCCGCTCGCCGGCCGCCGTGGAACCACCACCCCCAAGCCTCCATTGCCCCAATTAAACCCTTAAACTGAATCCCCTTGACTCCCTGAAGCTCCTCGACCGCCCAAACCCACCGGATTTCGGCCGGAGCACGGCCCCCGACGAGCTCACCCGCCGCCGCCCGCACCTCCCCGCCGACGACCCACCTCCCGGCTGCCCCGACCCCAATCCCGGGCACCCACAGGTGCACCTCGAGCTTCTCAAGCTCCCTGGCCCCTTGCCCTTCGCCGCCGGCGATCCCCCTCGCCGGAAATCGGCCGCCCTTCCTCCCTGTCTTCTTCCTTGGACTGAGGACCCAATTGCAGTGTTTAATTTCTTTCTAAGGTCCTTTTTGCAAAAAGTCCAGAACCCTTTTATGTTTTTCATGTGAACTTTGAAAAATCCTAAAAAATGGTAGAAAAATCAGAAAAATGCCAAATTAATTTTGTTGTGTTCCTCTTAACAAGCTCTATAACTTTGGCTACTAAAGTTTGTATGAAACTTTATATTGTGTGCTCTAGTTTAATTGTTAGCAAATGAGTAATTTATTTATATCTTTTTAACCATAGCTTTGTTATGCTTGATTTTTGGAACCTAATATCATTTTTCCATGTTTAGTCTTGTGAAAAATTTATGGTCCAAATACTTGATTTTTGCTTGTTATTTCATGTGCTTTGTTTATTTCTAGCTTATGCACCTTTTTATTTTATTTAAAGCATGTTCTTGTTAATTTCTTAGGGTCATCTTTTTATCATGAGCTCTATTGATCACAAGTAGTTTATGGTAATTTTTAGGAAAATTTATAGCACCGTCTAGCTTGAGTTTTGAATTTTATGTTTGAACTTGATTTATATACATAATTTTTCCTTTTGGAATTTTGAGTTTATGTTTGATTTAGAGCCCTAGTTGCTGAATTTTCTTTTGAATTCAAATTATAGATTTGAATTCAACCCACCCCATGTTTTTGAATAGACTGCCCTTTCTTTCTTTTGAATTCAAACCATGCTACTTAGTGTAGCTAGTTTTGTTATTTTATGGAGTTCCTTGTGTTTACTTTTACTCTATAAATGATTGCCCAGTAAAGTAACACTTTTAAGCTTGATCTTAAATGTTTAATTTATTGGATAACAATTTTTTCAGTGAAGGAAAGCTATACTTAAGCCCTTCACTAATTCCAACTATTGCATTGCATATAGAAATAATAATGCTAGTCGACGGAACGTACGAACTCATCCAGGACTTGACGCAAGATAACGAAGACCTGAATATGAACCCGGAGTCCGAGAGTGAACTGCATGAAGTCCAACCAACATTGCGGAATTAACTGAAGTCCCGAACTTTGATTCGGAAGAGTCAAAGCCTACTAACTCTATAGATACCACTAAATGCAAGCCCCGGTACATAATCCTATTATTTTAAATTATGCAACTTATTTATTTGTGCATTTAAGTTATTGGAGTTGATTGAAAACTTAGATGTAGGTACCTATTGCTTGAATACTAGAATTTGAGTCCGAAATAGCTGCTATGCTAATAGGACCGGTAAAAGTCGAGTGATTGCCTGTCACTCGCGAACGTTATATGAGTTGATTGTTTACTTTCTTGCTATCACTATAAGGACCATGGACGGATTGGGTTACAAGTTTCATGGTGGAAATCCATCTATGTTGATAAAATTTGCTAAGGCCGTAGTGTGTGGTAGCGGTGGTTAAGCGTTTGAAAGTACTAGCCACATGCCGTAAATATGGTACGCGGCAAGCCTAGTAACTCCTCGGCCCGGCAAGTGGACATACCCCCCCTCTCTCTTAGAGATAGGAAGTGAAAATTATGTTGAAAGTTATGATATGTTGCGCAACACCACGGCTATGAAGGATGAGGTTGGTGCCCTATAGTCGGGGAAAGTACGAGTGCAGAGAAGAGTGATTCTTTGTACTCGGGGAGAGTGGCACTAATCCATGAACCGGAATGAGAAGCAAACGGTTGCTTGGGAGTGACTCGTCAGTGCTCCAAGCGTGTGTGTTAGGTTTATCCTTGCAAGGTTGGAAATTCGATTCAGAATCGTCCGTTTCTCGCAGATAGTGAGACTGGTTGATCCCTTTGCCACATAGAGTAAGAAGTGGAACAATGATACTCAATCTTGTTGAATGCAATTAATTTTCTCTACATGTTTGTATAGATAGGTGCAAATCTAGAATGTCTAATGAAACTAGAATCTGACAGCTAAAACTTGAAATTAAGGACCTACTCTTTATTATTTTTCAGCAAAATAAACCCCAGAACCTTCACAAGCCTTGCATGTCTAGTTAAAGGGATGTTATATACGCTTAGTTGGGTCAGCCTTGCTGAGTATTAGTATACTCAGTCTTGCTTGTGACTTTGTTTTCAGGTAATCTTTGGAATGCTTTGTGAGATTGACGTCATGTACGTGCTTCATCATGATGTCATATATCGTCACTAAATATCGTTTTCTTTCCGCTATTTATAAACTCTGAAGAACTTATCTACTTTCAAATTTCTGAGGTACCATGTTCGAATTCTCAAACTCAGTTTATAATAACATTTACTATTGAAGTTTGTGTTATAAAATTTATGATTATTGTAATCTCTACTTTCACCTTCGAGTGAGGTATGTTGGTTCGATCGGAAGTACAGTGGTGTTATCGGGATTTTACTCGACAGACTGTCAGATTACTCTATTTAAGATGCGTGTTAACCATGTCGTCCGTAAAATTGATAGTTATCGCACTTAAGGCGATTTAATTCTGACCGTTGTGCCACAGGCTCCGACCGATGTGTGCGGCGTCGCCTTGGAGGTGATGCGCCGAAGGGCCCGTTTCCAGTTTTTTTTTTCTCTCGAGCTGAATGCAAAACGCTGTGATTTTTCTTCAGATCAGCCGCAGCGCTGCCTGGTGACAACTGACAGGAAACGAAGCGGCCACTCTCCTCGGGTCTGGTTGGTCTGCTCGTGATTTGGCAGCTGTGCTGGCTCCATTAAGACTTAAGAGGCCTCGAGGTCACGGGTCCAGCCAGAACGCATGCCCTGACGGGCCTGGCCCATGTCTTTTTGCCGTCCATGGTAGTACACTCCAGTGATGGCAGTGAACCCTTCACGCGAAAGTTTGTTTGGTTTACCATTTTCCACATGTTACGTGCTGTCAGGCAGGCCGTGTCACGTACGCTCAGACTAGCACTAGATGTGAGCCTGGGACTCGTCGCTGTATTTATGGTGTGGCGCATCATCTCCAGACGGCTAGGAACGTGCGGGACAAGTAAAGCAACGGGCCAGGGGGGGAAAAAATCAGGCCCGGCGACAACGGCGTGTGCTTGGGATATTTAGCCAGCCGATCGCGAGCGGTAAATGTACTAATGTCTAGTCTCCGAGCTCAACTTTTTGGGTCGACAAATGACTTGTATTTCCAACAAGCTTAGGCGCGCTGCCTGCCTAATCCTTCACAGGAGTACAGGACGCGTATTCCGTGTACACGCACTCTTGTCCAGCCGTGTGTGGCGCCTTGCTCCTGTCACGTGCCGGGCCGGACGGCCGGTGGATTAGGCAGGCCGGCGCCGCGCCGTAGAGCCAATCACTGGCACTGGCACGGGCACTGGCGCTGGCAGGCGCGCGCGGTGCCCGATCGATAGGGAACGGACAAAAGGGTGTAACTAGACATCCGAATTCTCAGAACAAATTTTTGATATTTTAAAATAGATATATTTGAAATTTTATGATAACCTTTTTTATATTATCAAGCATATTATTACACATAAGAATAAAATTTTGTATAGATTTTTTATGCATTATTTGCTCCCTACAATTAAAAAGGTGAAAAAACATCTGAATCCGTATCCGATCCGTATTCGAATTTTTATATCTATTATTTGAGAATATATATGATAAATTTGAGGTTTTGTTTTTATAAATCTTTACAATGTCAATGTTAAATACAAGCTATGGATTTACATAGTAAATTTTATATCTTATTTATCCATAATCGAAGAAAAATAACAAAAAATCTGACATTCGAATAAATATCCGTTTCCACCTGCGCCCCGTGCCCCCGTCCGTTTTGTGCAGCGCGCGACTTGACGGGCGCGGGCGGGCCGTGCTGGGGCTTGCCCAACAGCAAGATCTGCGTTGGTGCCCGATCGACTGCCCATGCTGCCGCGGCGGTCCCCTCGATCGCTCTCCGAAGGCCGATCGCCGTACCCGTCGTCGTCTTGCTCATGTGATGACGGCCCGGCAGCCGGACGACTGTTTCCCTCAGTCGTCGCCAGGCCACGGGGCTCACAAGTCGCGCGCATGCGTGGTCCGTTTACTCACCAGTGTCGCTAACCACTTAATTACTACCAGAACCGAGCAGTAGATTCTACTTCCACCTTTGATATCCAGCAAGTTAAAACCGTCACCCAATTAAGAAAGAACAGTACAGTACAGGGCTACAGGCGAGAAAAAGAAAAGTGAGCGCATGCAGCATTAGCAAGGCCCGTGCAAGGTGCGCGCATCCTTTAGCCGCAAATTGCGGCTGTTTTGCGAAAACGACAAAAATTGCTAATGCTTACTGCGCCTGTAAAATGTTTACAACGCTAGCTTTGTCCTTACTATCAGCATAGAAAGGTCAAGAACCTCGATGATGTGGTATGTAGTATGCGTCATCTTAAATGTGCACTTGCTGGTATCTTACCTTGGATGCAAATTAAATACAGGTTAAAATGTTATTAGGATGTAGTATAATATATAGGATTATAAAACGGTTTCCTGGCTGCCCTGACAGGACTGTTAACCGAACATATCAGAGAGAGAAAACTTCGTCAAATCGACTGCTGACTGTTACAAATCAAAAGCAACCGTATGCAACACGCACATCCTCTCATCTTATCGCATAGGAGTGGAGTACTACTCCTGTATCTAGCAGCCTCCCGGCTTGTTGTTTCGCATATGGCTGGGCGTTCGGGTAACCCGAAAAATTCGGGTCGGGTATTTCGGGTTTTGAGAATTTTGGGTTTTGAAATCTGTAACCCGAAATCAGCTAGAAAAAATCGAAACCCGAAAATTCGGGTTCGGGTTCGGATTTACCCGATATACCCGAATTATCACACTGTGCACAACACAGTCTACAGTCTACACAGCACACATGAGGACATGATGGACAACAAGTCAACAATAATTATGAAAACAACAGTACATGATCAAACTTACAGTTCACACATCACAATCAATAAACATAGTTTTGAAGCACACAAATCATAGATCATAAAACTACATGACTTTGACTTGCATCCAGATGCAATTATGATCCAACTCCAAGCCTCCAAATTCCGAACCACTGTGCAGCAGCACCCTACATGCAAAGCAATAAGACAGGGACATTAGAACATTACTTTTTTTTTTGGAAACAATGACAGTATTACCTTTTAAGATGTAGATGACCCGGGTTTGGAGATGGACTTGGAGTTGCTTCCTGTTGGTGTTGGTGCTGCTTGTGTTTTCGCAGTGGAAGCCTCTTTTTCTTTCCCTTTTCCTTTTCCAGTATTCTGGGCCTTATGGTTACCAAATTCTTCAATTAACTCTTCAGCTTGGCTCATTCTTGAAAGTAAAGGCGTACAATATCCCTAGTATAGGTTTTTCTAGATGGTAATTGGAAACGTAGGCAAGCTTTGGTCATAAATTTCCTAAAGCCTGACCTCTCACCCATAGAAAAAGGCTCCTCATCTTCCACAACCATCTCAGCAAAAGCTGCTCTAAGTGCCTCTTGATCGAACCTCCATGTGGTAATACCTTCCCCTTGCAATGTGCCTTGTTTTGTGTCATTCTCAAACTTGTTACGATTTCGCGAGCAACTTTGCAAGTGTCGAGACAACGAAGATGTACCGTGTCCCTTTGATTCAGCCTTTATATGGCGTTTGAAATATTTGCATTCTGCAGACTTGAGAAAACCCTTGCTATCCTTGACCTTGTTGAAATGATTCCAAACATTTGACCTTGGTGCCATTTGCTTCATTTCCTTCTCTTTCCCTGTGTCATTCTCTAGATCAATGACCTCCTGATTAGCAGCTTTCCATTTGACCCTGATGGCTGTGAATCTTGAATCTCCATTGGCACAATTGAATTATCATGTAGAGTCTCAGTGTTCATTGACTGTGTCTCAATATTATCTTCAGTTTCAGGCATCTGAAAGATAAAGAGCACTGACATAACCTATTTTGTAAAATTGACCAAGAAATATAAAAAACAATAAAATACAAGAACCTGCAGAATTAATATGGCACACATACACACCACTAGAATGTAAGAAGTAAAAAAGGAGAAGCACATTACACAAGTTACTGCTGACCTGCTGTACAGCAAGACCATTCCTATCCTTATGCTAATCAAACGTTCTACTAATTCAACCAAAAAATGGCATTCAAATAAGAGTAGAACCGTGGAATGGAAGCAATGCTACTAGATCAAATAAACCGCACTAGATTTGTACTAACATGAACAAATAGAAGAGGAATGAGAAGCTGAGTTCTTGGACATACGTTGCAAGATTCCTCCGTCTGTGGTGTCGTTCTTTACTCGTCTTCCCGGCCAGAGAAGCCCCTCACCCCTGATTGCAGCGTCGCCAGGCACTGGATGCCGATTGCCGATGCACGGCGACGGTCGACGAAGAAGATGAGGTGCTGGTGTCGCGGTGGCCGATGACGGTCTGGGAGTGTCCGCCGCCTCTCGAAGTTCCTGCGCTGCGTGGGAGGTTGTCCGTCTCTGTCTGGGGCCTGGGGGCGGGGCAGCGCCGGCGGGCTGGGGACTTCCTGCGCCGCGCGGCTGGCGCCTGGCGGTGGCGGCCTGGCGGGTGGCGGTGGCGGCTACGCTGCTGTGTGGGGCTGGGGGGCTGGCCGGCTGGGTCGGCGGGCTAGGGTTGGTGGCCGGTTGGGGTCTGGCCATCTGGGGGTAGTGGTGGCCTGGTGCGATGGGATATTGGGATGGGCTAAGATAGTAACACAATAGATGGTGGGCTGGGCTGGCTCAAAGTACTTGGGCTGGGTTGATTTTCGGATATTTCGGGTACCGTGGCCCAATACCCGAACTACCCGTATTAATTTCGGATACCGTGGGTTAGAATCCGAATTAGGGTTCAGATTTTTCGGGCTCGGGTTTCGGGTATCGGGTTTTCTGCCCAGCCATAGTTTCGCACACGCCTCACCCCTGATCAATCAAAGCCGGCCGGGGTTATTAGCTAGATCTAACCGGCAGATTACCGGATTCAGAAAGACGTTCCCGCGTGGGCGACCGCCACCACTTCTTCGTCTTCTTCCTCAAGATACGAAAAGGGCACACCCGCCTGCACAGCCCCTGCTAGCCGTCCATCCGTGGATCCTGTCCTCGCCACGCCACGGCGCGCCATCATCATACGCCGGCGCGCCTCGACGCCCCGCGCCGCGCGCACCACCATCGCGTCCACCTGTGGCCGGCCTGTGGGTGGCAGCAGACAGCCACGAGCGAAGGCTCCGCACCCTTGTCCGCTATATATACGCGGCCCGACCGGCCACCGGCCACCGGCCACGCCCCCAATCTATCCCCACCAGATCGACGCGACGCTCCTCTTCCTCCTCCCCCTGCTCGCTCGGCCTCCTTCCGTTTCTTGTTGGCCCGGTTAATCAGCTAGGAGAGCGCGCGAGCGCGGCGACGATGGGCGGCGCGGCGCGGGTGCTGTGCGGCGCGGAGGAGGAGCGGGTGGTGGGCACGCACAAGGCGCCGGGGGCGTGCCCGCGCTGCGGCGGGGCCGTGGTGGCCACCGACGTGGAGAGCGAGCGCCGGATCCTCTGCCTGCCGCTCTGCCTCAAGAGCAAGCGCAAGTACTCCTGCTCCAGGTGCCTCCGCCGCCTCGTCACCCTCTACAGCGGCTAGAAGCTAGCAGCAACGGCTGATGCTGATTCACCTCGGCGTTCTGATGGCTCCTGACTGCTCGGTCGTCCTGCTTAGGCAAGCAAGTTGGTAGATTAGCTTCGTGCGTGTTCTTCGATCGGTTTCTTGGCTCTGGTTCAGGCTAAACAATCATGGCCAGGCCAGGCCTTGATCTTTATGGCTAATGCGTGTGTCCTCGTAGCTGAAAGGACTAGGCAATCGGTGACCTTAGTAGGAGAGGAGAGTTGTAGTAGCTGGCTGCAAATGGCAACGGCGGCCAGCAGAGGTGAGCGAGCATGTGATGTGGGAAGAGCACGTGATGCAGCGTCGATCACCAAACCTGATGAAATGTAAATTATCTACTCCATCCAGTGTTTGTAACGTTCGTAAGTTTCTCAACGCAAGGTTGCAGAGTGACTTTCGGTGCTTTTTTTTTGTTCATTTGGAGCTTTTCTTCGTCTGCTGTCCGATTTCTTCCATTCAGTCACCCGGCATTTGATTCAGGGCGGGGACACATCGGACAAAATGCACACGCTTGAATTCTAACAAGCCGGAGCTTTTCATCTATAGTTGTCCAACGGGCCGAGCCCGGCCCGACCCGGCACGGGCCCGATCCGGCCCGGCACGATTAGGCCCGGCACAATTAGCCCGGATAAATAATCGTGCCGGGCCGGGCCGGCCCACGTGCCCAGCTCTGTGCACGAGCATGGCACGGGGGCCTATTTGGTGTGCCGGGCCGGCCCGATATGCCAGGCGGGCTTCGTGGGCCGTGCCAGCCCGAGCCCGGCTAGTCATCTGCACCAGGCCGCCACTCCCTCAACTCAGAATGATTTCAAGATTTCAAATCTAAGATTCAAATTCACAAAAGATCATAAAACAGAAGCACATTTCATGATAACAAATTTATTGAGCTATTTTGGGTGCTGTCTCGTTAAAAACCTTTGTAGGTAAAACCCCACACCTCGTGAGGACAAAACCCTACAAAGAAAAAGAGTACAGCCAGCATTTATGTTCAAATGTTCATCACAAGTTCAAGTCCACAGTCCACAGTCCACACTACATAGTTATACAGATTCAACATCTAGATATAAGTTTTTAAATGATTTTCAAGTTCTTCATCCTCTATGAGATGCTGAAGTCATGCATCGGCTTGCTCCCAGTCCTTGATCAGAGCCAACATCTCCACGACCTCAGGGCCCAGACGCCGTCGTCGCTCCTCGATAATCCTGCCAGTCATACTAAATGCAGATTTTGATGATATTGTTGAAACAGGAACAGTCATTACATCTCTAGCTAGAATTGAAAGAACAGGATATGATAGCTTATGCTCATGCCACCAGTTCAAGATATTGAAATCATCATCATACTGGTTAACAGTATCACTGTCCAGGTAGGCAGACAATTCAGAACCAGATGATAGAGAAGCACAAGAAGTTGCAGCTTGCAACAGAGCACTAGCAGAGGTTCTTCTATGCAAGGAGGAAGTAGAACCAAAACCAAGACTAGTAACAGAACCAAGAGTAGTACCAGACAAACTAGAACAAGAAGAAGAAGACTCACCACCAAAGATTCTTCCCCAAGCAGTTTTTCTCTTACCTGTAGGGCCTGGTTGGGCAGCCCTTTGCAACCTTACACCACCAAACTTCTCATCATACTTAGCAAAAATAACATACAACTCAGCCCTTACCTCAGTCAAGTAGCATGAGTAATCATTACCATTAAGCTGAGATAGAAGTCTAAGAACATTGGTGAAACCTTTCAGCTTAGCCCTAGGGTCTAGTATAAATGCAAAGGAGTAGAGCATGTGTATGTCACACCAGTATTGCAAGAACTTATCTTTTATAGGAACCATAACTGATCTTAAGTCTCTATCATTTTCATAATTATTTAGATGACTAGCTATCTCAAGAACATGATGCAATATTAATGGAGATGTGGGGTAATAAACACCAAACATAACAACAGTGGAATCATATAACTGTTCAAGGAATTCAAAAAAAATTTCAGCAACATACCAGTGCTGGTCTGTCAGGAGTGGCTGACCATCAACCAAAGGATGATGAGTAGTGATGAAAACAGAGAATGTGGCCTTATGGGGCAGGAGATGTTTTAACATAAGATAAGTAGAATTCCATCTCACATCCATATCCAAGCCAAACTTGCGAGGTCTTTCACCAACAGCAATGCAATATGACTTGTATGCAGCAATGCGCTGGTTAGATGAGTTTAGAAATGATATAGCAGATCTAAATGCACCAAGCATTGGCTTAAACACTTCAAGACCAGCCTTAACAATAAGATTTATGATATGACAAGCACATCTTTGATGCAGGAACAAGCTACCAACATAACCAGACAAAACAGGATTAAGTTGATTAATAGCCCTAGTGTTAGCAGCAGCATTGTCCAGTGTAACAGCAAAGATTTTATCAGTTAACCCATAATCAGCAATAACAGAAGTAATACGCTCAGCAATATTCTCAGAATTGTGAGACACATCAATCAACCTGAGACCTAAGATCCTTTTCTCTAGTTGCCAATCAGCATTCACAAAATGAGCAACCACACTAAGGTAATCCTCCTTAGCATTGCCAGACCAGATATCAGAAGTAAGAGCAACAGAGGATACAGACTTCAAGCACTCAACAAGCTGAGCACGACGTTCAGTGAAGTACTTGGCAAAATCTCTAGTTGTTGTTTGCCTAGACACCTTAGCAAATTTAGGATTATGAGTAGTAGTAACGTACTCTTCAAAAGCATCAGACTCACCAATGCAAATAGACAGGTCAAGACGAGCAATTAACCTACACAACTCAGTACGAGCTACTTCTGGTTTGTACACCCAAAGGTGCACAGAGCCATCAGGATTAAACTTAAGTTGAGATTGAGTCATGGCATTACAAGATTTCAAAACAGGGCATATAGGAATGTGCCTCTTCAAGTGACCAGTACCATGGGTTGATTTACCAGTGAGGTTTTTCTTGCAATGCTTGCATTTAGCACCAGTTCGATGTTCCTTACCATCAATTACCTCATAGATCTCATCAAAGTCTTTCCAGACCTTGGAGGTGGACGCCCTCCTCTTCCTAGTCGAGCCAGACTCAGTGGCAGCGGCGGTGCTCACACTGCCAGTGCCAGATCCAGCGGCGGTCCCCTAAAGAAGGCCTTCTGGATCCAGTCGATGGCAGCATGGCTGCCAAACAGCTCAGCGGCATCCGCAGACAGGTCATCCTCATCATCTCCGTGAAAGCCCATCGACCGCAACTCATTGTTGTAGGAGTCGGCGGCGGCCATCGCCGGTCTTCGGTCCCTCATGGCCTGCACAAGGAGGAGAGACTGTGAGGGGGATTCGTGAGGAAGAAGGAGAAGAAAGGCGAGTTCTGACTTACCTTTGGCCGGAGTACCGAAGACCGAAGTTGTCGTCGACGCCCTCACCGGAGTTGCAGGCCACACAGACTCGCAAAGAGGGGAGAGGAGGATTCGTGAGGAAGAAGTAGAAGAAAGGAGAGGGGAGGAGGTGAGGGCCTGAGGGGAGCGGCGGATCTGACCGAGCAGAGTCGGAGGAGGTCCACTGGAGCGGCGGACCTGGCCGAGGAGAGGCGGAGGAGGTCGGAGAGTGGCGGATCTACGCCGGATAGGTGGGGTGCAGGTCGGGGTGGAGCGGATCTGGCGAGGAGCGGGGGAGGCGGAGAGGCGGAGGAGACGAGGCGGCGGCCAGGCGGGCGGGGAATGGAGGGGGCTAGGGTTACCGGCGATCCGCGCGACAGGAGGAGATCGGAGAGCGGCGGATCTACGCCGGAGAGGTGTGGTGGAGGTCGGGGTGGAGCGGATCTGGCGAGGAGCGGGGGAGGCGGAGGAGACGAGGCGGCGGCCAGGCAGGCGGGAATGGAGGGGCCGGAGAGGTGGGGTGGACGGTGGAGGTCGGGGACTCGGGGTGGAGGCGTGGAGCGGATCTGGCGAGGAGCGGGGGAGGCGGAGCGCGGAGGAGACGAGGCGGAGCCGCGGAGGAGTCAGGGCGGGGAATGGAGAGGGGCTAGGGTTAACGGCGCCCGCGGCCGCCCCTTCCCCCTTATGTGGCCGGCCAGCTCGGGCTCGTGGGCTTCGTGCTCACGGGCCGAGTCGGGCCGGCCGCTAACCGTGCCGGGCCGGCCCGGCCCACGTGCCTGCGGCGCGGCCCAGACACGGCACGACGCCCGTGCCGGGCCGGGCCGTGTACCGGGCCCAATTCTCATGCTTCGGGCCGGCCCACGGCCCACGGGCCTGATGGAAAACTATATTTTCATCCTTCACTGTCTGTATATGTCATTATCATTTTTTTATTTTTTATTTTTGCGGAACTGTAGATGTCAATAATATCTACTCGCAGAAATTTGACATGACTGGCGCAGTGACTTTTTGCTTAAGCTGCGCCGGGGCCCTTGGTTCCCTGTTGGCGTTTGCCGGCCGCTGACACGCCGGTTTGTTGAAGGGGATCGATTCCAGGCCCTCCAGCAGTCCAGCTCCATCCAATCCACACCATGTAGCGACGAAAGCAGCTGCTTTCTTGGATGCTTTTGCTTCCTCGTTACTTTGTACTGTTGGTCGACAGTAAAAAATGGCCGTCCAGTCCGGCTAAAATTAAACCGGCATCTGCTACCAACCTGTGCATGGAAAAAATGAACAAATGGCTGCCATCCTTTTCTTGCGTTACTCATACAGACGCAGCCTGCATCACGCTCCATGCTGTGGCAGTAGGGGTTGGTAGGGGTTTGTCGCGGCCGATGCACGCATCCACGGGGCGTTCTTGGCCCTCGGCTCAGCATGCCGATCCCGAGCCAAGGCAAGGCAGACCGGCCGTCACCTGTGCCTTTGGCGTGTGTCGACTTGGAGGTCTGCGCGCTGCAAAAGCTGTCCGGTTTGAGGTTGGTTGACGCGGATTCCCAACATGCATGATCAGGTATCCCGTGCGTGAATGATGTGCCTATTGCTTTTTTTTTTACTTAGCGGTAGAATTCAGTGGATGTTTTTTTAAACTAGAATTCAATGGATGTGATGACTCGAATAGCAACTCGAAAGCAAATAAAAGAACTTTTCAAAAAAAAAGCAAATAAAAGCTGTGTGTAAAAGTGCTCCAGTGAGGAGCCGATCGAAAAGTAGCAGCCAAAAAAAACGCGCGAAACCAGTTAGGGACAGGCATAAGTGCGCCTCCATGAATTGCCACGGAGACAGCCAGTCTTTCCAGTTAACAGAACACTAACGACGGACATGGTGATGAAAAAGAACTCCTTTTGGTGCACGCGCGTCCTGCGACGAGTTCCTGCTGTTTTTTTTTTTCGGAATTGCTACGTCGTGCACCGTGCACGGCCCTCGTTTTTGTATGGCTGGATAGCCTGGATGATGCAATGCAGCAGATCGACGGGAGGGTACGGCGCGAGTGAGAGAGACTGTCAGACTGAACAAACACTGCAGTAGCCAGTTCTCCCAGACATGGTGACTACTAGCAGTAGCCCGTGACCTGAGAGATCGTTCACTCGTGCTCTTGTGTGGGAATGGGAACTCTGCTTCTGCACGAAGTAGCTTCGTTCCTGGCAGCAACAGAGCATAGATTTCTCTTTACCGTACGACAAGTCGCCATCGGTCCAAGTGTGAGCTTTGCGGCAGTGAAAAGCCTTGCCTGGCAATTGCAATGTAACAGTTTCGGTGGAGTACTTTGTGGGGCCTACCCTTCACTTTACGACCACTCTCGAGGCGTCACGTGCGAGAGGGTACATGTACGATGTACGATTCGCCGTGCCATGCACGTTGTGGCCTGCCTGGGGACCTGACTGGGCCCTGGCCAGCATGCTTGTACATCGTATCCGTATCGGTATGCATCCGTCCCAAACCTCTCGATCGTCCGTACGGCCGCCGAATCGAGATGACGCCCGACGGAGGACGGACGAGGGACGACGGTTACTCTGGCAGAGGAAACACGGCCGAGCTTGCAGCAGAGTCCAAAATGCGGGTTCACACTAATTCTGTGAAAAAATCGTCACGATAAAGGGGAAGCGAGCGCACTAGCAAAGTACGGAGAGATCTTCAGGCCTCTATAATTAAGAGCATCGCTGGAGCGATAATGGCAGCAGCAGTTTCGATTGCGATATAGGTTACGGGGCTCCGGCCTTTTTTTTTTGTTGCTTTTTGGCCCTTTTAGCGAAAAAATTTCACAAATAGACCTATGGCAAAACGATTTATGTTTCTGAATCCAGGGGGTCGGCGCCACAACATAGAGCTTTCACGTCTCGGCGCCATGTCCCCTGGCACCGAGGTTCACGGTCCAACTCCACGTACATGTGGACGTGGATGCCAACGTGGCAGTGCTCATAGTCAAAACTCATGGTGGCGAGCTCGGCGCCACAGATCTTGGCGCCGAGCATGGTGCCACAGATCTTGGCGCCATGTGTATTTCTTGGCGAGCTTCCCCCATTGTTCCCTCTTCTCGGTTTTTGTCTCACCACCCACTCACCAAACCATCTCAATCGACAAATTGGATGCACTTACTCCATGATAAACGGTGACTACATTATCCATCTACTCGTATATACAATATGAGAGTAATTACATGTGCAATGTAGATAAATGAAATTGTTCAAATCTGGATACTTGCTAATTAATTTCTAACTAATTCCCACCTAAATTTATCTCGAATTATGGACGCTACCTTACTAATTTCTAATTAATGTTGTCCCAAATTCATTGTTTGCTAACAAAAGTACCAACTAAATTGCCAACTAAACTACTATCTAAATTGCCAACTAAATTGCAATATACAATTTTGCTTACTAATTAGTAACTAATTTGTAATGATAATGATAAGCTAAAATAGCAAATGTAAATTGAGGAAAAAAATTATACTTTGACGACACATCTCTGCGTCTGCAGCGGCGAGCCGAGGCGGGCCTCTGCGGCTGGCCTGTGCGGCAGGGAGACGAGACGGGACTGCGCGGCCCCGCTCGACCGGGCCAAGCCTTGCCGCCGCACCGGCAGGGGCGGGTAGCGCTGCCGCGAGAGGGCCTCGCCAAGCTTCGCCGACCGTGGGCGGGCTCCGCCCCGACCCTGCCCCAGGCGCAGCGCCGACCCTAGGCTGGGAGCTGGGGCAGAGGGCGGGGGAGGCGACGCCGAGCGCCGCAGCCGGCGGTGGGAGGGGGAGACGGCGACAGCGATAGCGGGCGGCGGGAGGGGGCGGCGGCGCGAAGGTGAAGGAGAGAGAGAGGAACACGACGGGGCCAGCCCTGCATATATGCGCCGAGCTCGGCCCCGAGATCTGTGGCGCTCAAATCGGCCACGTCGTTAGCCACGCCCACATCCAATTGGAGCTCCAGGTCTGATGCCAGGGGACATGGTGCCGAGACGTGAAAGCTCGGCACCACAGCCTGTGACGTCGACCCTCTGAGTCTAGAAACGGAAGTAGTTTCACTAGGGTTCTATTTGTGAAATTTTTTCGCTCAAAGGGCCAAAAAGCATAAAATACGGGGCTTAGTCGCCTTGATTTGATCCATCGATTGAAGAATAACATGTGGATCAGCGGGATGATTTCGGCTTAAAAAAGCATAAAGCTGTTGGCCCACGAAAAGCCCGCAGATTGGCTAAAGGTTATGCCGTGCTAGGCGGTGGTGCTGCTATCTGCAGTTGCATGCATATTAGGCGTGAGAGCGAAGCACGCATGTGAACCGTCATTTAATTCGCTGAACCGGTGCTGCTCCCGCCATTTGCATGCATGCTAGCGTGCAGTTGCATGTGCGCTATTTTTTGTTTCCTCTTTTATTTTTTTTCTTCTCTTTATTTTATTTTTTTTTACCTATTTCTCTTTCGAATCTGATTTTCCCACTGTCCTATCTAATGTTTCCTTTTATTCTTCTGTTATTCATTGTTGTTCAATTTATCCATTAATTTTTTATAGATAATAATATTTTATTATGTCTTCATAATATAATGTGATTGTTCCAGGTTTAAAATTTATTTGTTCATTTTATAGATTAAATTGTTCGGCCATGTTGACCCATTTATTCGCGATATTTACTTTCTATTATTTATCCTATACAATCAAATATTCACGATGTTTAATATTTTGTTCGTTATACATTATTATTTGTTCGTTGTATTTATTTTTTTGTTCGTAAAAATATTTTTTGTTCGTGTTGTTAAAATATTTGTTCAAAGTAGCCGAAATTAATTATTATTTATTATTAAAAAATATTTTTTAAAAATATCATGTAAATATAGGCAAGTGTGGTCTTATTTTGAAGATCTTGCCATAAAAAAGATAATTGTGCAATTCAAATTTAATCTGAATTATTAATTTAATAGTTATAGCTTTTTTTAGATTGTGATTTTCATGCATGTGGATGACGTCAACATTGTTGTCCACTTTGCATGCATGTATGGACTACTTTTCTAATCTAGCCGGCAACGTACACATCTCTGTGGGCCTAATGTACAGCCCAAAACAATATCACCACAGGAAATTAGATCTCGTCTCTTCAGGTGACGGGTGATTTAATCATCACTTGAAGTGATGCATAGCCGCGCCTAGGGGTGGTAAAGGACCCAACATTTTGAACTAAAAATTTTTATATAATTTTGAACTAAAAAATTTAAGAATTTTGTTGGGTTGTAAAGAGGCCACTAGGGCCATGGCCCATTACCACCCCTAGCCGCGCCCCTTGATTTCCTCATAAATTACTAGAGGGGTAGGTACGATCCACGTACTCTCTCAATAAAAAAAGGTCATTCTGGAATTCTATACAGATTACTAATCAGGAGATAAATACGTGCTAAACACTATCTCATTCTAAGCACAGCTTGTGCTAGCATGTGACCGTGAGTCCGTGACTGACCGCTATAAACGTGTCTGTCCTTAAAAAAAATATATTTGTCCATGGTGTGTGCACGGTGCTCCCCATTATTCTTATGGTAACGGTTGCTTCCTTGGGCGTTTCGTCAAACCAGTCTCCAGTTATTCAACTAGACTAGTAGACTTACAAGTTACAACTAGTAGCATTACAGTTTTTATTTACGCCACGACGCACGAGCCCACTAAGAAAAAAGATTGTGCCGGATATTGGATCAGCCTGCCACATACAGAAAAAAAAAGACCTTTTCCCACATGGCGGCCGGCTTATAAAAAAACACAAAAGCACGCGGCACATGGACCTACCGCCTACCCTGTGTGCCGCCGGCACGCCAGCAGATGACAGGAGCGAGGCCGCGCCCCGGTTTCTTCCCTCCGACGGCTGCACCCTTGTCCGCTATATATCCAGCCCCTGCATGCCAATTGCCACCACCAGAAGTTCTCGGACGACGACGCTCCCGGCAGGGCCAACCCCAGGTCCCCAGCAGCATCCTCGTCGTCCGGCCTCTAGATATCTGCTTGATCGATCCCGTTCCAGGACCAGGAGCTGGCCAGAAGAAAAACAATGGCGATGGGGGGCGCTGTGCGGCGCGGAGAAGGAGCGGGTGGTGGGCACGCACAAGGCGCCCGGGGAGTGCCCGCGCTGCGGCGGGGCCGTGGTGGCCGCCGACGTGGAGAGCGAGCGCCGGATCCTCGGCCTGCCGCTCTGCGTCAAGAGCAAGCGCAAGTACTACTGCACCAGGTGCCTCCGCCGCCTCGTCACCCTCTACAGCTAGAGGCTAGCAGGAGCTGCCGGCCGCGGCCAGGCGGCCGCTGGAGCTCCGATTAACCAGACTAGCTTGTTTGGCTCTTCGCTCTTCTGATGAATTCTTATTGAGGCTGACGTAGCCTGCTTCTCATCAGGCCTCCCTTCATGCCTAGCTAATGTGTTCTTCTAGGACTAGATGCATGATCGGTGAATTTGGACTTGTAGTCACTTGTAAATGGCCGTAATAAATAGCCGTACTGCAGTAGGTCGTGTTTAGCGACCGTCATCACCGGCGGTCAGCAGAGGTGGAAGAGCACGTGATGATTCGTCACCATCTCTGATTGGATGTTAATTGAGAGATGGATGGCGTCTTGTAATTTTGGTAAGTTCGTCCTAAAGGTTGCAGAGTACCTCTTGGTTGTCGATTACTCGAGTTTGATCGGTCCAGAATTTGAGATGATCTATTACGCGCGCGCAATTGATCCAGCAATTCGTCGAATGAAATGCGCATGCAGCATAAATCGGTCGAATCTTCAGTCGAACGGATATCTTCTTTCTTCTTCCTTGTAGATTCAGAGAGATGGTTGGTACAGGCAATGCCCTCTCTTTCTCCTGAAACGGAACAGCCAAGTGCAAAGTGGATCGATGCACCTGCTGTGCGTGTGGCGAATTGGATCGCCAACCAATGCGGAAACTTGTATGCACTGCAAGTAGCTCGTTCTGGGGTCAGATAGCAATGTAGGTGCCCGAGATACATTATGAGATTTCACCTTTTCCTTTAGCTGCAGTATGTGCCCTAACTGGCAACTCAATCAGAGAAGTGCTCCAATCAGGAGTTGAAAAGGGACCGGAGAAACAAAAAAAAAAACGTGTGAGCCAATTGGGGACTGGGGACAGAGTTGGTGCGCCTGCATCAATTGCCACAGCTGCCTTCGTATGAAAGGGCGTCCGTAAGCCATTTAACTGGCTGATCTGATGTGGTAACAAAAAAAATAAAAGAGAGAATAGTCACTAGCGAAGAGCAAATAACTAATCTATTTCACATAGTCTAAGAACATGTTAGAAGATCGTGTGGGTCCAATATTATAAAATAGTCTTTTCTTTTATCTCTCACCTCCACGTCAGCAAATTAGTACATAGTTAATTAGTACTAGCTATTACTATTGCGGACGCTCACTACTGACTGACACGCGTGGCTGAATTAGGGTTATATACCCTGCCTGCTTGGCTTTGTCTAAGCGCGCAACGCTGGCCAGGTTTCATCCTTCATGCGTTTTTTTAAGATAAAGGATCAGCCTTCATGCGTGTGATCGATTCATCCATCACCATGCACCAGTGAGATAAGATTTTTTTTTTCTCTGAAAGATACCGGTGAGATAAGATACGCTCGAACCAAAATCGAGTGCGCATGCTGCTGCTGGCAAACCGTCGAGACTTGGATGCCTAGCCCGTCAGGTTCGCTCGGCGCGTCTCTGAAACGAGAGCGCCAAAGGCAACAGGCTCGTCGACGCACGCCGTGTGCATGACTAGAAACTGCTCCTCCGTTCTACATGGTAGGTTATTTGACTTTTTTTACTTTAAATTTGACCATATGTCTTATTCAAAAATTTGAGCAAAATATCACTTCTTTTATCGTGAGTTACTTAATCAATATAAGATCTTGAAAAATGACTTAAATTTAGTAATATTTACACAATTTTTTGAATAAGACGAGTGATCAAATTTAGGGTCAAAAAACTCAAACAAACTACAATTTAGAACGGATGTAGTAGTAATTTAGTACAACAAGGTACTCTCTCCGTTTCAAATTATACTTCATTTGACTTTTTAACCACAAGTTTGACCATTCATTTTATTCCAAAAAATTGTACAAACATAGTCAAATTTAAGTTATTTTTGAAGAATTTGTATTGATAAAGCAAGCCACAATAAAAAAATGACGTTTTATATAAATTTTTGAATAAAATTAGTGATTAAATTTAGGATAAAAAAGTCAAATGAACTATAATTAGAATCGGAGAGAGTACTTAATAAATGTACTGAAAACGACGCCCTTCTGGCCGGGATAGATGTCCGTGTGCAAGAAGAAACGTGGGCGGCGCCCCTCGTTCGATGTGAACAAGTCACGTAGAAGTTTGTATAATTTTTCTATGTGCGCGGCGGCCGGCGAGCGGGTGGCAGGCGGCGACATGGATGACCGAGGAGCCCAATTGACGACGGGTACCAGAGCAGGATGGATGGTTGACTTAGAGATGCGTAAAATGCACCGCTACTGCAAATTCTCATCAATTCCTCACCGATGCTGACATCGTCAGAGATCGAGATGATAAGGGGAACAACTTATCCTGATCAAAGATACGGATGGCAACCTGCTGCTGCGCTGCTAGCACCTGCACCGCACCGTCCGGTCCCCTCGATCGGCCGCTGATCTCCATGAACGGACGGCGCAGAAAAGACAACCGTCCACAACACAAAACCCAGGCTCCGGCGATCTTGTACGTCTGGTCCTTTCAGCTCAGCGCGAGCCGTGCTCCCGCCCCACGTACAGCCGCCATTAATGATACTGCAAGCTTCGCAAAAGGCCGGTGTGAAACTCGCTTCACCCTGGGATGGTTCAGCATCTTTCTTCCGCTTCGCCTCCTCCTCTGCCTCTCTCCCTGGACGCGGCGCGCAGCCTCGCCGGCCTCGCCGTGGCGGCGGCGGCGGCAGAGCCGGCGGGTCTGGGAGGCATGGTCGACGAGCTGCAAAGGAAAGAGGCGCTGCGGACAAGCCGGCTGCAGCAGCTGCGCCGGGAGCATGGCGGAGGTACAGTCGTACAGATGCTGGAGCACGAGCTGGGACGATGCACGAGAAATTTTACACGGATTTGATACTTGCATTAAGAAGCTAGTTACCCTCAGACTACTTGTTCTGCAGAAAATTCAGTTGTATCCTTCTCATGCTTCAGAAAAAAAGATATAAGAATGGTTGGTAGTACCACTGTAAATATGAAATTAAGTTTTGAACAACAAATTTGGTACTCAACAAAAAAAATAGGTGTGTATTTGGAGTACTTTTGATTTTTTACTAAGCTAGCCTTTAAATCATTAATTAGGTAGTGTTTGGTTCATGGGATGTGGCGGGATGGAATCATCCCATCCTACTTTTTTTATCCCAGCTTGCTCTCCAACCAAACAAAAAAGAAGGCTATGTCCATGCAATGCTAAATCTTAAATATGTCGAGACCTTAATTAATAGGGTTATTTACATTTCTCCCACTAGTCTAGCCACTCTCCTCAGTATTCCCCCTAGCTCACCCTCCTCAGTTTTCCCCCTCCACCTAAAATTTCTCCTCAGAATTGCCATCACGGAAGGTTTCCGTCCCTCCTTCACCCTGACAGGCGGGACCCAGCATCCCATCCGTCACTGCGCCCCGACAGGTGGGACCAAAGCGTGGGGCCCACACATCAGCAGTGCCCCCCAACCCTAAATCGCGGCACCAACCTAGCAGAAATTCCCCAATCCAAGTATCCAACCGAGCGCGCCGCTCGGCCCCGGCCTCCCGCCGCCGGCCTCCGCTCCCGCCGCCGCACTGCACCGTCCCGCGCGCCTGCATCAGGTCCCTGACCGACCGCAGCCGGCCTCCGCTCCCGCCGCCCCCCGGCCCGGTCCCCGCGCGGCGCGCGCCTGCAGCTGGTCGGCCCCGAGCGCCCGCCGCCGGCCTCCGCTCCCGCCGCCGCTCGGCCCCCGTCCCCGCGCGCCTGCAGCAGCTCGGCCCCGAGCGTCCGCTGGCCTCGCTCGGCCCCTTTCCCTGCTGCAGCTCGAGCGCCCGCCGCCGGCCTCCGCTCCCGCCGCCGCTCGGCCCCGTCCCCGCGCGCCTGCAGCAGCTCGGGCCCGAGCGCCCGCTGGCCTGCGGCCGCTCGAGCGCCGGCCTTGCTCGGGCAGCTGCAGCTCGAGCGCCCGCGGGCCTGCTGTAGCTCGAGCGGGTCGAGCAGGCGGCAGCCGTCCCCGTCCCCGCGCGGTCGCGCGCGGTCGCCATCCCCGCGGACTGCTCGGCGTCGTCCCGTCCCCGCGCGCCTGCAGCTCGAGCGCTTGCCTGCGGTCGCTCGAGCGCGGGCCTGCTGCAGCACGAGCGCGGGCTCGGCTCGGCCTCGACCGGCCGCCGCGCTTGCTCTGCTCGAGCGCGGGCGGCTCGAGCGCTGCCGCGCGAGCTCTACTCTACCGCGGGCTCCCCTGCTGCCGACCCGCCTGTTCTCTCGGAGAACCAGAGCCCCGGTGCCGACCATCCTATTTGACAGGAGCACCAGAGCTGCCTCTGCTTGGTGTGAGGTAGTAGTAAGCTCTTCCTACCTTTCCAATTTCACTACTATAGATTTGAGGATTGATTATGTTAATTTTCCTGTAAATTAGGATGGATTCGAATACTTCTTTTGTGCTGAATGTTAGAAGGGAAACTAGCAGAAAATTGGATGACAGTGGTAAGCAAGTATATGTTGGTGGCTTTGATTTTCACATAGCTGCAGATATTACTTGGACTTTCAAGCAATTTAGCAAGGCTATATGTGATCGACATGCTTGGAATGTGGATGATGCTGTGCAATTCAGCTACTCTGACAAGGATGAGAATATATTTGTGAAAGTTGCCAATGACGTAGATTTATCTCTGATGTTTGCTAAGTATATTGAGGAAAGGTCTGTTATTGTTCAAAATGATGTGGTTATTAGAGCAAGGGCTACTTCTGAGTGTCCAGAGACTTCAAATCAGGCAATATGCTCTCAACCATGTAGCAACAAAAGCCGTCAAATTTTAGCACTGGATGATGATGAACATGATGAAATTATTTTATATGATAATGAGGATGAGAGGTTGTATCCAGACTTGGTTCAAAGCTGTCCAATGTTGGCACTAGGTAACAGGCCTGCACAATTTGATGACACTGACGAAGAAGAGGAGGAGAACAATGACATGGGGATGTATGGGCACGAAGATGATGAGGACAGACCGGTCATTGAATATGATAGGGACAATCCATCCCTAGAAGAAGGCGCCATATTTCCATCGATGGTTGATTGTCGGAATGCACTTGCTACTTATTGCATTAAGGGTGAATTTGACTTTGAAATTGACAAGAGTGAGCCAAGCAGGTTGAGAGTGCATTGCACATACGAGAGGTGTAGATGGAGGATGCATGCTTCTTTGATGAGAAATAGCACACTTGTTCAAGTCAAAGTGAACCGTTGGCCTCACACTTGTCCAAGTACGGAAAGAAAAGAGACATTGAAGCTAGCTAAGAGCAGGTGGTGCGCTGAAGTTATGGCGGATTGGGTGAGAGATAACCCATGTATTGGTCCAACTGCATTGATAAAGAAGATACATGAGAAATTTAGAATGAATGTGCCTTACATGAGAGTGTTTTATGGTAAGGAAATGGCTCTTGATAAGATTTATGGTCCGTGGAAGGATAGTTTTAAGTTGATTTACACATTCAAAGCTGAAGTGGAGAAGGCATGTCCAGGAAGTGTTGTAGAGGTTGACAAGCACACGGTGACGTACAAAATGAGAAAGAAGATGATGGAGAAGAAATGTTTTAGAAGGGCTTTTGTTTCATTTAAGGCATGCTGGAAGGGCTTTTTAGATGGTTGCAGACCATATTTGGCAGTGGATGCAACTGCATTGAATGGAAGGTTTAGAGGGCAGTTAGTAGCTGCTTGTGCAATTGATGCACACAACTGGCTTTTTCCAGTAGCTTATGGTGTGCTAGAGATTGAATCAGAAGAGAGCTGGAAATGGTTTCTTGAGAATCTACGTCAGGTTATTGGGTTTCCACAGGGACTGGTTATACACACAGATGCTTGCAAGGGTTTAGAAACTGCAGTAGAGAAGGTGTTCCCTGGAGTGGAGCATAGAGAATGCATGCGTCACCTAGCTGCAAATTTTAGCAAGATCTTTAAAGGCAAGATATATGATGACAACCTATGGCCTGCATCATTGACATGCAGCCTCAAGAAGCATAATTATCACTTGAGGCAATTGCACGCAGCAAATCATCCAAAGGTGAAGGACTGGTTCGAAAAGGGTCATACAAAGTTATGGGCAAGAAGCAAATTCAATGAAGTATGCAAGGTCGACTATGTAAACAATAATCTTGCCGAGTGTTTCAATGCAAAGGTTAGAAAAATCAAGGGGCTTCATTTGGTGGAAATGTTGGACAAGATTAGGCAGATGATTATGGAAAAGTTTGAATTGCGTCAGAGAATTGCAGCGGCAAAGTTTGTTGGCCATAAAATAATTCCATCTGTGATGAAGAAATTACTTGCAAAAACTAGAGGTTTGAAGATGACAATGATAAGGCGCGCGCCATTTGAGGCAGAGGTGACAGCCAAGGACAAGGAAAATAGGGAATGGAGGTACCCAGTAAACTTAGAAAAGAAGACATGTAGTTGTAGGCAATGGCAAATTTCTGGGTTGCCGTGCATCCATGCCCTGTTCTTCATAACTTCATTGCGTTGTCCGGCTGCTGAAATCGACCAATATGTGGATGAGTATTATTCTGTCACCAAGTTTAATGCAACATATGCTGAGAATGTTCCTTCTATTGAGTCACAGTATCAGTGGGACATCATTGATCCAGGATTCATTCTCCACGCTCCATTGCAGACAAGAGCACCAGGAAGGCCAAAGAAGACTAGAATAAGATCAAGTGCAGAGGGCACTGGACTTGGCCCTAGGAAGCGAAAATGTGGAAGATGTGGAGAATTAGGACATTTTGCTAGCAAATGTAAAAATGCAGTTGATCCATCTTTTGGAGAAGATCAGCATTGGGGTGCAGCAAATGCAGTAGAGCCAGAAAATGCAGTAGAGCCCTCCAGGTATTGTAGGTTTGTTTATTTTGTAATATTTAACTGTCGTGAATCAATAATAATTTGATTTGTTGGACAGGAAAAAGAATGCACCTAAGCGGAGGAAAAAGAAGAAAGGAGAAGACACTATTGCTATAGTGCCACTAGCTGAGCCCTCCACTCTTGTGTCACAACAGAGGTATTGTTCATTTATTTGCTGTGCGCTTGTTGCACTACTATCATGAATGAATAATTCATTTTTATTGGTCATTTATTTGTTCTACAGGAAAAGGAAGAGGGGAAAAGAGGTGGTACGCCCAGCTGAAGACGGGAAAAGCAAGCGTCCTGTCCGATCAAAGAAGATGAGGCAGATTCTGGATTTGTAATATTTCCATATTTCTATGTGTGGTTGAACCTAGAACTAATTGTAATATTTCTGTGTGGTTGAACTATTTGTGGTGCAACATTATGTATGCATATTTTGAGCCTAGGACTTGTAATAATTTGTGCTTGGGATTATGTGAACATACTGATGCAGGATCACTACTTTTTTTCATGCTTGTCTATTTTGGCCATTTTGCTGAATCTCCTCTGTGGTGGAAGATGGTTGTAGCTGAAACATGATGGCTAGCTTGTCTTGATGACGCAACAGATTGGTTGCCTGGCGTCAGTTCTTTCTTCGCAAGCATTTTGAGGAAGAATTGATGTAACATAGGTTTGCAGAAAAGAAAAGGAAAAAGGTTTGATAATGTGTCTTTAGTTTGATAATGGGTGTAAAAGACAGACCAAGATCTATGAGCGCTGGTTATTAGCATTTTCCACACGCTAGCAAGTCACCAAGGAGCATTTTCCAGTGTTAGCCCAGCTAATGCGGACGATCCAGCAACGGCAACTGGGCCTCGTAGGTCCACTCGGCCCAAAGTGCCAAATTTCTATTATTAAGTATTTCATAATTCATTTAATTGATAGAAATTGGTTATTGTGTAAGAAAATTATATTTCTAGATCCTAAATGAATAAATACCCTATATGAATGTGTGTACCAAATTTCAAATGAAAATAATAAAAAACGTAACCTATATAGTGCAAAATAGGGAGTTGTAGTTGAATATGTCTGAAAGATATACAAGATGTATTCAATTTGTGAACACTTTAACACAAAATATCGTAAAATCATGTGAAACTTTTTTGTCATGCTTTTACTATGATACTATGTCGCCATGCCAAGTTTCAGAATTTTCGGACCACATTTTCATATTGTTAATTTTTTTTAAAATGGCTTCCAAATACAAGTTCAAAATATAGTACCTAAAATAGTTGATTTTTGGAAATTTATTTTGTATATGATGTAAATTTCTATTTTAGTATCAAAATATAATTTTTGGTGGTTTTTTTGAACTTTGGTTGAGGTACCTATAGTTCAAATTAGCTACTTTTTTCAATTTTCGTAGGATTTACATGGTAGCATAGATCATATAACTTATTGCGCCATCCTTGCACAAAGTCTGTTACGTGCCTTAGTGGCCAGTGCCAGCAACCTTGTCCATCCCTGTCTCGAGAGGGGGTAGGTTCGAGCCCCCCATGCCTCAAAAAAAGAGGCCTTTTTGGCCCTTTTTTTGGCTTCACTATTATCGCAGCGGCAAGGGGTGGAATGGAGCTACGTACTAACTCTATGCCACAACCAAAATCAGGGGTGGAATGGAGCTACTTACTGCACGCAAACATCAACCCAGTATGTTTTAACTCCCAGATTCCGTATCGATGGTCTACCATGTATCATGACTTCATGAGTTCTACCCGGGTTGATATATCATGTATCATGTAAGCAGTACACAAAAGGTTACAGTAATGTGGTAAAAATGTTTGTTATGCGCACATAATCAACAAGCAACTATTAGGCTTTCCTACCAGCTAGATTAGACAGAAACATCACCAATGCTTTGCCAATAGGAAATACAAGGATGGTCATGGAATATGGAAAGGCATGACAAAAGTCTGTGTCAAGCAAGTATAAAGATGGCAGTTGACATAACAGGGAAAAAGGTGTCAAAATTAGCTTCATCAAGATCCAAAACTATGCCAAGGATTGGTTTCAGATGCCATGTTATAGATGGCAGTCTTCACAATTCTTCACGAGACCACATCATCACAAGTTCCCAACCATCAACAGAACTATACACTTCAAGACTCATGTTGTTTACAAGATTATGGACAATTAGATAATATAATGCTGCAGCAACAGCCATACCAGCAAAGTCTCCTTTATATAGCTACAATTTTGGAGAATACATAGTGATTACAATTTTGACCTACAATTCTAGTGCTAACATCCATAGTTCATCATAACAAAAATCAAGCCGATAAAAATCATAAAAGCACAAAATGCCGCCAAAATGTATACATGCAACACTTCTTCTTTTTTCAATTCAATAATTCTGTTGAGATTGCCATTCATCTTCTTCAATTCAACGGCAAGAATGGACAAATCAGCTCTACTTGCATCACCTTCTTCTCCAAAATTGGACACCATCAGTTGTGCAGCAGCTTGTTCTTCCCCAAAATTGGTCCGTGCCTCTTTCATCATACCATTCAAGCGCAACGATTCAATGTACTCGTCGAGCCACATAAAAAAGTTGCATTTCTTAATGATCTAATCCAGCAAAATAACATCAATTAAGCTAAAATCACATGAAATCGACAAAAAGAAATGAATGGTAAACCAAAATCGACAAAACGAGCACAAACCTTCCCTGGTTGTGCCTTGCTTTCGCACTTCACGAAATCCCGACCATAGTTTCCGTTCTCTGTTTTTTTTTGTTCTAAGCCGCACGAGCGGCTCCAAGCGGGAGCAATCAGGGCAGCGGGTGAGCGGCACAGGGCCGTAATTGGGCCAGCCATGTACTCCCTCGGATGAGCTGCTCGCACGCGACATGCTCCCTGAAGCAGTGAGGCCGGCGGGGACGGCGAGCGCGCAACAGGCCGGCGGGGACGGCGAGCGCGCAGCAGACCGCGGGGACGGCAGCCTGGGCTCCTGGACGCGCTCCGGCAGAGCTCAAACGGCGCCTGCGCTCCAGCCCGTGCTCGAGCAGAGGAAGCACGGCGGCCGGTCGAGGCCGAGTCGAGCCCAAGCTAGACCGCGCTCGTGCTGCTGCAGCCCCGCGCTTGAGCTGCACGCGCGAGGATGGGGCCGAGCGGCGGCGGGAGCGGAGGCCGGCGGCGGGCGCTCGGGGCCGACCAGCTGCAGGCGTGCGGCGCGCGGGGACCCGGCCGAGCGGCGGCGGGAGCGGAGGCCGGCCGCGGTCGGTCAGGTGAAAGCCCTTGTTTGGTTTTGGTAATTGAGTGACAACTTAGGTGGACTAATAAGTGTTTATGTTGAGATACACAGGAGATTAGTCCACACAAAGACACTAGTATGAGCAACATGTGCCATGGAGGAGAAATGGCTAAGGGTTGATGCTATGCTCATATAGTATGATCGAGGAGCTCATTGCATATGAGACATGACATGGAGTCATGTGACCAAAGTGGAGAAGACCAAGACAAGGCTTGGCTTGATGGACCGGTTGCAATGGAGAAGGGCAAGTCAAGGCTTTGAAGCAAGGGACCGCAAGGCGGTGAAGCTTGGGCAAGATTTGGCGCCGATGGACCGAGGCAACGGTGAAGAGCGAGCAAGGTCAAGATCGATGGACCAAAGAGGTCATGTGATGATATGGAGTGAATCATATCATTTAAGAAAGATCAAGCCAAGTGTTGACTCATGATGATGATCAAAAGGCTTGATGGAGTTTGGTGCTTGTGTGGCATCAACATTTGGGAAGATGAAATGGAATGCGCAAGGCAAAGGTATGACTTGTAGGGCATTTCATTTCACCGGTCAAAGGTTGTGTAGAGAAGTGCATGACCGGATTTAGGATAGATGGCCGTACTATCAAGAGGGGCAAACTTGTTTGCATATCGGTCATCTAGTGCCACTTGAGCGATCTAACATTGCGATGTTGCTAGGATCGAGTGGCGTGGTGAGATCAAGTGAAAATCCTTTGAAAATGATTGTGAAATGCTAACACACATGCACATGGTGTTGTTCACGTAGTGGTGTTGGCACATTTGCAAAGGAAAAAGAGTTGGAGTTGATGTTGATCAACTTTGGGAAGCAAGAAAGGTTTTTTGGTTTTCTCCGGAAATTAGGTGGTCTCTTGGAGTGGAATACTACTTTGATCCATTGTGTTTTGGATCAAGTATTTAGTTGGGTTGTGTAGCCCTCTGAATTAGCTTTCCATAGAGTCCAAGATCACCTAATTTGGACATCGGAGCTAAGAGTTATGGCCGTTTTACCGAGGTACATTTCCGCTGGATAGTAGACCTGCGGACGGTCCGCGCTAGACCTGCGGACGGTCCGCCCTTGAGGGGCGGACGGTCCGCCGTTATCTCGGTTGAGCTCGAACAGAACCGTTTTTGGCTCTGTGGGTGGTCCAAAATGACCTGCGGACCGTCCGGTCCATGGGGGCGGACGGTCCGCCTTTAAAACCTGAAACGGGCGCAGAAACTTGGTAGTTCTGTCTTGGGTGTCCAAAATGAACTGCGGACCGTCCGGTCCTTGGGGGCGGACGGTCCGCCTCCTACTGAAAATTCTGGGACAGAAACACTGCGGGTTCTGTGTGTGCTCACCTTTTGAACTGCGGACAGTCCGCCCCTGGGGAGCGGACAGTCCGCCGGTAACTTCTAGATTTAGTCAGAGACGTTTGCAAATTGGTTGGTTCGAAGTTTTGAACCGCGGACAGTCCGCCCCATGGGCGCGGACAGTCCGCCCGGGGCTCTAACGGTCGACTCTGACACATAATCATTGCAGTTCTAGCCGTTGGTTTTGAATGGCGGACGGTCCGGTTTTTGTGAGGCGGACAGTCCGCGAAAACTCAGTTTTGACGGGATTTGAGTGTAACGGCTAGTTTGGGGCCTCCCTCTATAAATAGAGGGTGTGGCCGGCCATTTGTGGAGGCTTAGCACCTTGGGGACTTGGTGTCCATGTGTGAGAGTGCTTGAGAGCCCTCTACTCACTCTAACTTGATAGTAATCATCCGATCGAGTGAGAGAGCGATTCTAGTGCGATTGCTTTGAGAGATTGCATCGAGTGGCACTAGGTGATCGTGTTGCAAGCCGGTGTGCTTGTTACTCTTGGAGGTTGCCACCTCCTAGACGGCTTGGTGGCAAGAGGCTCCGTTGAAGCCCGCAAGAAGATTGTGCGGTGCTCCGGAGAAGAGATTGTGAGGGGTATTGTGCTCACCCCGCGGGAGCCGCGAAGAGCAACTCTAGTTGAGCGAGACGTGAAGAGCAACAAGTGGTTCGGCCGGATCATGTGCTAGAGCTCGGTGTGAGCACTCCACGTGGGAGAGTGTGACTTGAGAGTCACCACTAGCAAGAGGATCGGCGGCAACCTTGGAGCTTGTCTCAACGGGGATTAGCTTGGTGGCAATCAAGTGAACCTCGGGATAAAAATCACCGTGTCAACTTTGTCTACTCTTCTCGGTGGTTTTCATTCTCCAAATCACAAGTATTGTATTTACATTCATATATATCTTGTGCTTGTGTAGTTGCTCTCTAGTGATTAGTTAGCTTGTGTAGCTTGCTAATCATCTTCTTGCTTGTGTAGCTAGAAGTAGAGATCCTAGTGTAACTAGTTAACTTGTGTAGCTTAATTAGTTGCTCTTGCTTAGATTGTGTAGCTAAGCAAGTTGGGCTCTTGGATTTGGATTGTGTATCCTTGTCCTTGAGCATCTAGTGAGCTTAGGTTTGGCTTTGTGCTTTTGCTCATTAGAATTGTGTAGGAGCTCCCCGGTTTGTGAAGTACTAGTGGTTAGGCTTGTATGACTTGGCATTAGAATTGTTAGGAGAGCTCTTACTAGCTTGGCACTCCATTTGCTTTGTGTAGGATCTTTTTGGAGGTGCCTTAGAGTTCTAGTTAGAGGGGTGAAGTCTTGGCTAAGCGAATAGTTTCAATTCCGCATAAGTTTCGGTTAGCCGGCGCAATTAGTTTTAGAAAGGACTATTCACCCCCCCTCTAGTCCGCCATCTCGACCCTACATCAGGGAGCTGCAGCAGGCCCGCGCTTGAGCTGTCGGCCGTGGCCGAGCGGCGGCGGCAACGGAGGCCGGCCACGGTCGGTCAGGGAGGAGCGCGCGGGGACGGTGCAGTGCGGCGGTGGGAGCGGAGGCCGGCAGCGGTCCGCCGGGGACGAGCGGCGGCGGGAGCGGAGGCCGGCAGCGGTCCGCCGGGGACGAGCGGCGGCGGGAGCGGAGGCCGGCAGTGGTCCGCCGGGGACGGAGCCTCCTCGAATCGACCAAATGGGATTGGGTGCCTGCGATTTAGTTTGGGTGCCTGCGATCTAGGGTTGGGTGGGCTGACGTGTGGGCCCCGCGCCTTGGTCCCACCTGTCGGGCCGCAGGATGGACGGAAGTCTTCCGTGATGGCAAATCTGAGCACAAATTTGAGGTGGAGGGGGAAAACTGAGGAGGAGGGTGAGCTAGGGGGAATACTGAGGAGAGTGGCTAGACTAGTGGGAGAAATGTAAATAACCCTAATTAATATGTGCGTGGTATCGTTTTTGTACCAACGGCTGCTTCCTTTGGCATTTCTTCAACTAACAATTGGAATTATCATAGACTGTACAGGTTTCACGCCACAAAATAAAAAGGATTGTCCGATTTTGCATGTAGAAAAAACCAGTTACTCTCTTGGAAAAAAAGAGAAACAGCTACACAGGTACAGAAAGACCATTCCTGTGGACGACCACCATAAAAAAAGACAACCAAAACCTACGGCGTTGAGCGCCTACAGCCCTGGCCGTCCGCGGATCCTGTCTGTCTCGGGGACGCCATGCCATGCAGCATCAAGTAGTACAAGGAAACCCCATCGAGCATCACCACCTGACCTGTGTATGTCTGCAGCTTGTCCGCTATATATACGTCCAACCGGCCGGGCACCTTCCAGGAACCAGGAATCCCGAAACGCTCCACGCCGACCCCCCAACCCCATCCTCGTCTTCCTCTGCTCGATCACGTTCCGCTTCCGCTTCTTGGGGTCTGCGATAAGGATAATCGATGGCGATGAGCGCGGTGCGGGCGCTGTGCGGCGCGGCGAAGGAGCGGGTGGTGGGCACGCACAAGGCGTCCGGCGCGTGCCCGCGCTGCGGCGGGGCCGTGGTGGCCACCAGCGAGCGCCGGATCCTCGGCCTGCCGCTGTGCCTCAAGAACAAGCGCAAGTACTCCTGCACCAGGTGCCTCCGCCGCCTCGTCACCCTCTACAGCTAGTAGTAGTAAGGTGGGTAGCAGCTGACCGCTCTCGCCGGCGCCGGCCGCCGGCCACCGAAGCCCTGCTCAAGCTCTGTCAGCTTAATGTTCTGGGGGATTAGGCTCGCTGGGTAACCATCAGGAGCGCTTAGACTTGTAGTTGCCTGTAAATTGTGGTAATTAGCAGAGTGACGTGTTGAGCGGCAGTCAGCAGAGCAATTTCTCGGTTAGGATAAGTAAAATTGCGAGTTTCCGTTGGTGTCCTGTAACTTCTGTAAGTTTCTGGATCAATGGTTGCCGAGTGATTTTTAAATCAAACAGTGACTCAATAATTGCGGTGATTTGTTTCTTTCTTCGTGGTGATCTCAAGCCGGGAGGACTTCTCGTTCTCACTATGGACTGAGATTATCCATGCGATGACTTTGGCTCTCTTCCTGTTGCTGGATGCCGATACTCAACTGTATTCATCAGAGGGTTGGACCCTCATGTTACAACAAGACCTGTTGTGCCAACTGCCAAAGTCATCAAAATGTAACGTGATTATTTTAATTTTATCTTAAGTGACGTTTCTTTAAATTTAACCAAATTTTATAGGAAAATATACACATTATCCACGTGAAGTTGTTAAGAAAGACGTTGCGTCGTGTTCTGCAGCGTGCATGCAGAAAGCAATGCTCGACGAGGGGCACGCTGGAGTTGCCGACCACACGATTCCCGGCGCGCCAAGCCGCCAGGGGACAAGAGGGGCCAAGGCAAAGCAAAAGCAGCAGCCGACCAGTGGTTGCCCGTGTCATTTGCGCGTATCCGATTCAGAAGTTTCCCAGGCCAGAAGCCAGGACCAGGATTCGGCGCCGCTGTCAGCTACTCAGCTGTGCTTGTGACCGCGCTGCCGGCTGCGGCGATGGATTCGTCGGCTCTGCCCAACAGCTGGAACTGGAACCGGAGCCATCGTTTCGACGCTCCACAGCACCACCAGGAACGAGGACACCAGATACTGTTCGCGCTCGGTGATTATCCAATCTGATCACCAAAGGGTCATATGGTTATGCTTGTGGATTATCCTCCGAAGGCCCAAGGTTATTCCTCCAATTCAGAAATGGGCAACCATTGATCAGAGCACGATGAAATTCCATGTGCTTGATTCGTAGCTACTGTAGCTGGATCTAGAACATGTAAGGTTTAGCTGCAGCGACAAGTTCTGCTTGACTTTTCATCAGGAAATGCGCATGACTTTTCATCAGGAAATGCGCATGCTGACGCAGGCATGGGCGCAAAGGTAGGGGAGATGGATCGAGGTTTGGTCGGTCAGAGCCCTCTCTGAAATCTCAATCATGAAAGCGACAGGCTCGTCCACGCACGTGCCGAAAGCCCTAATAAATCACTAATTTTAGCACGCACGTTTGGTAATCAATCTGCCCGTTCCGATCCGATACTGCCGTATTTATATATGTAAATCCGGCGGGCTTAGACTCTCTAAGACGATATCCATCACTAAACTAAAGAAAGTAGCGAAAATCATAAGAGAAGCTTTGTGTTCATAAGGTTGGGAAGGAGTATGCACGGTTTGTCTTGATTTGCTTCATCCATAATTCCCCTTGTGGAGGTGGACTGAAGTGGAATGCTAAAGATACAAAAGTGAACTGTAGGGTCTTGTCTTACCTCATTGACAAAACTTGTCCAATAAACCCTGTATGTATCGACTATGTAAATAAAGCCCTAATGTTTCAATTCCGCATACACCAAGAACAACCAATTAGCTCTAGCCAATCCTTTAACATAAATTTTCATTTATGCCCAAAAGGGATAACTGGTTTTGCCCATTGGTTCAAAGAAGTATTCAAATTTCCTTGGATGTGTACTATTCTTCTGCATTTGGTCGGTTGTATTATATATCGACTTTAAAATATAATATAAATATTGAGCATTCTATGAAGTACATATAAAATTGGGAAATGTTGAGCTCTATTGTTTGGAATAGGCTCGCTCCATCCTTCTTCCCGGCTGTGCTTTTACCTTCTTCTTTTTGGTAGTGGTGTTCTGATATTTTTTTTAAACGCCTGCCTTTTCCAATGACGGTGGAACTAGATCCAACACTTTCGGGATATCTCCCGGCGCCGCGCTGAGCATGTCCCACCATCTAAGTAACCTATCCTTGGCACGGACAACACTCAATATCTCGCAGCGAAAGCGGAATGTCTACTGGAGTACGCTCCGCAAAGCTCCTCACTCGGCACACAATCTAGGCATGAAAAGCACGCCGGTACCACGTATGTCTGTGCCTCAGGTGCTGCGCCACGACCACGGCGTCAAACACCTCCTGCAGGCTGACGACACGGTGGCTCTCACGTCGCGGCGCGCGCGCACAGCCTAGTAGTGCCTCGGCACGGCGTCGAGGCGCAGGCGCGCAGCAGCACGGCCATGAGCGCCTCCGAGAACCGGGTCCGCTCACGCTTGTCACCGCGGACGGGCGTCCATGGTGGTCTCCTCGCTCCAACCGCCGGAGCTGCCGCTCCAGCCGCATCGCCTTGGTGTCGGCCGCAAGACCTTGTTTTTAGCCGCATCGCCTTGGTGTCGGCCGCAAGACCTTGTTTTCAGGAACAAGACCTTTTAGGTGATTTGATTCCAAAAAGGGAGAAATGTAGATCAAAGCAAGGTATTTTCTCAAGGAAAAGAAATATATCCCAAAGGGGGAGAAATACCTAAGTGAATCAAGTCATGAGGGAGAAGTATCAACATAAGGGGAGGTTCAAAGGGGGAATCATGGTTTTAGGGGGAGGCCAAGTTATTATTGGATGATGGTAAACATCCAAAAAAGCGTAAGCGGTTCTCAATTGATTTCAATTGGTATCTAGTGGTTAAATTTGTCAATTTTTGCAAATCTATGCTTGCTTTGATTGTGTTGTCATCAATCACCAAAAAGGGGGAGATAATTGAAAGTGATCGGGTGCTCTAGCCTAAGAGGGGGAGGGGGTGAATTAGGCACTAATAAAAACTTAGACCTATGGCTCCAACTAGTTTGCACAAAACTTAAACTAAAACATGCTATCAATATGTGCAACTAGGTTGTTCTAGTGTAAAACCCCTATCCCAAAAGAGTTTAGCAACCTATAGCCTTTCCTACCAAGAAACTATTCTATGAAAGTAAAGGCGCACAAATTGCTAGTATGAAATGCGGAAGCTTAAAGAGCGGGATAGGAGATAGCAAACTCTTGACGCGGGTGTTTATCCCATGGTTCGGTTAGCCACAAAGGCACACCTACATCCATGTTGTTGTAGCACTCACTAAGAGTATTGCTACTCGGCCACCAAGTCTCTTCCGTGAACACAATCACGGTCACCTTGGCCCCGGGTTCCACTAAGGAGCTTCTCCACAAAGGATGGGGGTCTCCACGTCCCCCGCACAAAGGTGTCGTCGCCGCTCCACACCAAGTCGGAGGGTCGATGACGTTGCCGGCGAGCTCCACGCTCCAAGGTGCCGGCGCACCAAGCTCTTGTTTTGGTTCACTAATGAACCACAGCACAAAGGCTCTAAGCCTTGCAAACTCACTCACTAAGAGCTAATCATTTACACAACACTCTCAAAGTGTGCTAAGGGCTAAGAATATGATCTTGATGCTTTTGTATGGCTTGGAGATGTTCTTGGGTGTGTGTGGGATGTCCAGCAACTCCAGCAATCTTCAAATGGCCGGGGTGAGACGTATATATAGGTCACCAAGTCTTGTAGCCGTTGCTCCAACGGTTAGCTAAAAATCTGCGTACCACCGGAAGAACCGATGCCTCTTGGCGGGGTAGCGTCGGTTCATCCGGTCACTCATAACACGAAGTAGCCGTTGGACTCCTGACGGCCGACGCAGAGACCACCGGTTGAACCGATGCTTTGCACCGATGCCTCACCGGTTCAACCGGTGCTGAAGGAATCTTCTCCTGGACACTGACGTCATTACACCGGTGGTATGCACCGATGCCCCATCGGTTGAACCGGTGCTGAAGACACTTTTTCTGGGCACTGACATCGCCTCTGGTACAAAGGACGGCCAATGCACCGATGCCCCATTTTGACCCGTCGGTTCAACCGGTGCCTATAGGCTGACTTGGCTTCGACTCCCTTCTGCACCAAAGTACCATGGCGTCGGTTCTTCCGACTACCCCGTAGGGGCTGCCCTTCGGGCCTTGCTACGTCTATTTTCTCTTTCTCTTTGTCATCACTTGAACCTAAAAGTCTGAGAATGATCATCTTAACAATCATATTAGTACAAGTGTTGTGTTGTCATTCGATCACCAAAATCACTCGAAATGGCATAAATGGTGCCATATTCGTTACAAATTATAACCACAAAATGAAATGTAATTTTATAGTTTATAAAAAAGCTCCCCCTGCGGTAGGGTGGGGCAGCTGCCCCACCTACCGCCGACGGAGAGCCCCTGCTCCTCTGCTCTTCCTACTCTTCCTCCCCTCTGGCATGGCGGCGCGCTATCGAACTACAAAGCAGAAATTTGTTCTCTGGGAGGGGAATAACCCCGTTGTCTGCCTCGCATCACTGCTGGCCATAGCAGGGCGCCACTGGCCCTAGCTGCAGACCAAAGGGCGCCCGCGCCCCTGCAGCTGCCGCCTGCCACTGCCAGCCCGCTGTGGCTGTGCTGCTGCGCCAGTCTGTAGATGTACATGAGCGCTGCAGGAGGATGGGGTCCAGGTCGGGGTAGGGCCGGGGGATGGTGGCGGGAATGTCTGAATGAGCAGATGAGCGATGCTAACGTTGGCCGCAGGCATGGACGTGAGCGAGGTACATTCTAATCTTTTTCATGTTATATTGTCATATAAATAATCTATTTAGTTAATTTAATGCAAATGTTCATGGTAACTAAATATCGTCTATATTGTGCCCCACCTAAATTTCATGGCGAGCTCCACCATGTCAATGTTGATTACAAGCTAGATAATAACTGGATCATGAGATAGCTTGTGTGGGCGCGGCAATGCAGCATGCATGTATTTTTCTATATTAGGGGAGCGAGAGGCATGCAGTAGGCTTTACCATGCTGCAGTTGCTCATGTCGTAGGTGGTGGGTGTGTTCTTGAAACATTGCATTGATATGCTGCTTCTCGTGAACAAATGTTACAAGCCATTCAGGCTAATAATGTGGTTGGGTAACTCTTCTGCCAAAGTTGAAGGATGCTAGCAAAATTTAGTAATATAGGCCAATTTGCTTGTTCAATGTGATTTACAAAATCTTCACAAAAACTTAAATGTTGAGACTTGAACCATGGACCATGGGTGGAAATAGGTGTTTGGAACTGAGAATCGTATTGCACTTGCTGAAGAAAGCCATCACTGCTTCGAAATGCCAGCTGCAGACTGCAGTGAACTGCCGGCGGAATGTTTGTCCTTCTGATTTTTTGTCAGGGAAACTGCAGGCAGTCTTCGCCAATGCTGATACGAGCAATCATCCATGGAGACGATCGGGTGCCCAACTTATCCTGACTGACAAAGGGCATGAAAGTGATCGGTTGCTCTAACCTAATAGGGGAAAGGGGTGAATTAGGTATTTTAAAACTTTAATCTATGTCTCCAACTAATTTGCACAAAAACTTAATCTAAAACTTGCTATCTAAAACTTGCTATCTATACGTGCAACTATGGTTTTTCTAGAGTAAAACCCTCATCCCAAAAAAGTTTAGCAACTTATAGCCAATCCTATCAAAATACTACTATATGAAACTAAAGGCACAAAGATTGCAATATGAAATGCGGAAGCTTAAAGGAGGGATGAGAGAAAGCAAACTCTCGACACGAAGATTTATCCCGTGATTCAAATTGCCACAAAGGCGCTCCTACATCCACGTTGTTAAAGCACTCACGAAGAATATCGCTTCCCGACAATCAAGTCTCTTCCGTGAACACAATCACGATCACCTTGATTCCGCTTTCCACTAAGGAGCTTGCCCACAAAAGAGAGGGGGTCTCCACATCCCCTGTATAAGGTTGTCGTCATCGCTCCACAGTCCACACCAAGACAGAGGGTCAATGACGTGCCGGTGAGCCACCAAATGCTCCAAGGGGCCGGCGTACCGAAATACTTGTTGGTTTACTTTAGAACCGGCCACAAGGCACAACACCTTACTCTCACACTCTCTAAAGAGCTAATCCTAGCACTAACACTCATAAAGCTTGTGCTATGCCTAAGAATTTGATCAATATGCACTTGGGTTGGCTTGAAGGTGTTCTTGAATGTGTATGAGGCTTCTAGGAACTCCAGCGACTCCAAAATGGCCGGGGAATGCCATATATATAGCCCACAAACTCGAAGTTGCCGTTTGTAGCCGTTGGGGGCATTTCCGTGTAAGCATCGATCTAACTGGTGCCTAGTCATCGGTTTAACCGGTCACTAATAGCTTGAACTAGCCGTTGGCCCTTTCCGACGAGTTTCTGTAGCTGAAATATGGTACTATCGGAATATCCGGTGCTAGCAACAGTTTATTCGGTGCTAAAGGAATTTTTTGGGATAAAAAACATGCTCTATGGATAATAGTACGGTGCATTGCACCGATGCCTTTTTTAGTAGCATCAGAATTTCTGGTGGTTATAGGAATCAGATTCAAGGTGCTTCATATTTTGGCCATAATTTTTTACTCCGAACTCCGATTTGGATGATCTTATACTCTTTGAAAAGCTTGTGAAATTCTCTACAAGATTCTGCTAAAGTCCAACTCATTTGACTAAATTTTGAGCATCGGAATAATCGGTGATAGGCATCGGTTTAACCGGTGCCACATAGAAATCAGCTTCTTCGTGTTTTGACCATAACTTTTTACTCCGAACTCCGATTTTGATGATCTTGTACTCTTTGGAAATCTTATGAAATTCTGTACAAGATTCTGCTGAAGTCCATCTCATTTGAACAAGTTTTAGACATCGGTTAAACCGATGCTTGTCGGAAAGACCGGTGCAGGGTCATAGAAAGAACAAGTGCTACTGATTTTTTGCATAACCGTCCAATTCAACATACACTTGAGTTCTTTCTTCATATTTTGCTTTGCTAAGACTTTTTACTTTATCTTTGGGATCTAAATATGTTCACTCAACAAACTCATTAGTCCCATTGAATATGTTATCAATCGATCACAAAATTTATTTGAAATAGTCTTAATAGGGCCATGTTCGTTACAGGGTGCCGCGGCTGGTAGCACTACTCTATTTGGCTTGCTCAACTCTCAGAGGCTGAAAGCGACCAAAAATGTAACATCGTGCACTGCAGCGGCCGGCCGAATTACCAAACTGCACAAACCGACATTAGAGGTCGCCGTCGCCGACATGCTTCAAGCTCAACACATTGGCTGTGTTTAGATTCGTAAAACAGTGGTAAAAGGGTCACATCGGACACTGTAGCACATTGTAGCACTTTTTGTTTGTTTGTGATAATTGTTGTCCTATCGTGACCTAACTAGGCTCAAAAGATTCGTCTCGTCGTGTACATCAAAACTATACAATTAGTTTTTTATTTATCTACATTTAACGCTCCATGCATGAGGCAAAAAATTTAATGTGATAGGTGAATAGTGAAGTTTGGAGAGAGAAATTTTGAATCTAAACACTAAACACAGCCATTCTAGCGATCTCATGTCGGGCAGGAAAGGTCTTGTTTCCTGCGGTGGTCAACGTCGAGAAACAAGGCAGGCAAGCTGTATCCGCCGGTGTATTCACATGGTAACCATAGCTGACACAACAGAAGATGGAAGGAAAAAATGGCTGTTTTCAGATCTCTATCACATCGAAACATTAAATATAACAAATAACACATGCATGGAATACTAAATGTAGGTAAATAAAAAATTAATTGTATAGTTTTGATGTACGTTGCGAGACGAATCTTTTGAGCCTAGTTAGGTCATGGTAGGACAATATTTACCACAAACAAACGAAAAATGCTACAGTGTACTACAGTGTCCGATGTGACATTTTCTCCTAAAATTTCGTGGATCTAAACACACCCTGTACCGAGCGTGAAACTCGTGATGGTACTGCACCCAGCGATTGGCGAAAGACTAGTACTCCTTCTCTGGCTACACTGGCCCTGCCGCATCACCTCCGAGTTCTCACGGTGTGAATGAGCATAGGGCACGTTCACACATTTTATTGCAGGTTAGTTCCTGATGTTTTTTTAACGAACAACACTCAAGGCTATATCCCTAGGAATGTCATAACCAAGCAAAAAGAAAAAAGAAAAATACAAGAACAACACCGACAGGTCGTATTGGGGCATCAACACACGCCAAACTACTCAGCAACTCAGATCGGTCGGATTGGAACATCAAATTTAGTCTGTGATGCGAGAGTTTGGCATGTACGTGGCCCGAGATAGCATCAACACGGTAACGGAGCAGAAAGGGGTCCGACTCAAACCCAAACGGAATGGCTAGTATGGGCCGGCAGATACATCCGCCATGTGCCTTCGAGGCTTCAGCTTCCCAAGAACAAGAGATGAATCATGGCGCAGAAAACCCCAACAAGTTACTCCCTCCATCCTGAAATGAAGCATGGTACTTTATTCTAAGTTAAAATGTTAAATAGTCTAATTTTGACTGCATTTATAGAGCTGCATGTCTTTTTGTTGCGCCGTCAGTTTCAGAACTTTGATTGGTTGATCTGCATCGACAATCACTGCTCTACATGTATCCAAATTAATTTTCAGTTCTACATTCTGCTGTGAAGGTGGGACAAAGGAGATGGGAGGAAGGAGCTGCCGGTGCCCGTTGGCGCTCTAGCGAGACTCGGCATGAAGTCCAAGAGGCGCGAACCCTGTGCGAGCACCCCTTGGTGACACTACCATGCGTACTCTATGCAAGCTGAAGGGTGGTTGCACGGCTGCTAGGAGAACGGGAGGGACGCAGGGGAGGGCTCGACGCGCAGCGGCGCCCCGATGAGGGACGCCATGAAGCGGAGGCGGCGCATCTCGAATACTATCCTGGTGGACGGTATTTCAAATACCGTCCTCCCCTAGGTACTAGAGGCTGTCCGATCGGACCTCTGCGGTCCAGATTAGGCGCACCGAGGTCGTCTTCCTTGTCAAACTACCAAACTGAGGGCCTTGGTGCTCCGCAATCGGCTGGCTCAAGGTTCTAAATAGCTAACTATAGCCACCGCTATAGGCCGCTATAGTCTTTGGTAGATGAAAAGTTAGGATATCCATCTCTTAGCTCTAAAAGACTAAATCGGCTAATAGCCAGCTAAATCCCACTATAATTGCTAAATTAAGGGTTATTTAGTCAGCTAAACCATATAACTAGTGTTTCGTATTTATTATTAGTTTAGTATTGAATTTCATCTTTTACAAAATTTAGTGTTTCATCAACGATGTAACAAGGAAATGAAATTCAAGACGTATTTCAGTAAATGAATTTTTCTTGATTTCATGTTTATATACAAAAATACTCATAGTTTATGCACGGTGCTGAAGTAGAAATGTATAATTGTGAGAAATTTCTAGAAGATTGGAGAGTATGCATGAACCATGGTTACCCTATTTCATGATGAAATATGGAATATTCAAGAAATTAGATATTTGTATGGTTAGATAAGTATGAGGAAAATTATAGAGTTAGATATTTTGTAAAAAATTGTGTAGAACATGGACACTGAGAAAATCTTATGAACCATGGAGTCATATAAATAGAGATGTAAATAGAGGTGTTCCACCCCCCTCTTACCACATCATGGTATAAGGATCTCAAGTAGGAGATGCAATGTTTCCATGTAGTATAGTAGTGTCATGATTGGGTGGCCACACAAAGAGTGTAAGTATAGTAAATAAAGAGTTGAATTCCTATATAGATTTGGTATCTTATATTACTGTCTAAGTGAAAATTTGTTTTCGTGTAATGTGCTCATGTAGTGTGGGTATAGGGTTCAATTTATCAACATTTGTAATGTGTTCATGTAATGTTCTCACAGTATTTTGGTATAGCTGCTCAGAAGCCGTTGTAAAGCTTAAGGGTGCCAATCTATTTAGAGAACCGGTAAATGGATTAATTAGGCTATAACTCGCTATAGCATTTATTAAGCTTTACAAACACCAACCGCTAAATGGTTTAGCCCGCTATTTTAAATATTGCTACTAACCGCATCGAGTTAGCAAACTTTTATAAAACTACAAGAACCTTTATTGCTAGAACTAAATGAGTCTGTGCAGGACTACTAGAACCTTTATAAAGTGATAGCATAACGGCTTAGTGAGATAGACTACTCAGGAATAAAGTAAAAAATTGGCTTTTATCTTTAATGTTTTTAAATATATGAATGGAGTTTAATAGGTTAAAGTGGTGATTATATAAGTTTTTCAATTATTTGATTTGAATGTCACGGAGTATGTCGTAAGAAGATAATAGAATGGTTATAATACAACATGGCTGTATCAGTGTTACATCGAGGAAATTAAATTGCTAGAAAGGACATATAAAGTAATAGCATAAAAACTACACGATAAAGGAGTATCATCTAGTGAGAAAAATGTGATAGAGGAGATAAATGCTACAAAAGACTGTACACCATTTATAAAAACCAAGTGGAGCCAGATAAAAGTATACACAACAAGAAGTGAGACCAAATGATAAAGATATTTTTTCTTTTAAATCTTTAATTTAATATCTAATATTTGTTTAATATAAATAATAATAATATTTGTTTAAGAAAAAATATGCAAACATGCATGATGTCTCTTCGTTGTCATGCCACATTCGAGGGGAACAAGTTCTAAGTAGCTAGCACTGCAAATAATGTGAATGGTTGTTTTGCTTCTCGAAAGCTCATGATGGTAGAGCATTTAGCATTGGCGCAATTGAGTTGTGATTTTTAATGATATCCTGAATTCGTGATTCAGGACTTAATCTAATACTAACTAATACATGCTAGGTGATTCCATGGAGACAATCACTCAAACGACTGTACATCTCAACAGAGCATCGATGCGTGGCTGTGCGCTATGCATGTGTGCGAACTGCCATGGCCACCACTCACCAGGTCCCGGTCTTCCGCCCCCTGCTTCACGACCCAAGGGTGAGCTGCTCTTGCTCAATGAAAGATAGGGCGGCTTCGGGCCTCTAGAAAGAAGAAGACAGGATCAAGCAAGTGGCGGCGGGTAGCTCTCTGGCATCGTGAAGAAGACCAACCCTAATCAATGCATGCTTGGGCGGCTGCAAGGCTTCAAGGAGAGCTGGGAGAGGATGCCAAGATTTGCGAGGTTGTCGTTATTTGATATACTGGCTAGGGTGGACGGTTATTCAAATATTGTCCGCCCTTTGATCGGTCATTCTCCAACTGACTAGCTGAGTGGAGTAGTCAGCAAGAGCAAGCGGCGCAGGCCTGGGGGGATGAAATGTGGCTGCGCTACGGCGAATCAGGCTATGCTTGAACTGGAGGCGAGCAGAAGCTACACGGAGGAACCTCCGCGGATGCCATGGCTGCTGTACGTGACCACCTGTCGACTGGCGATCCAGGGTCGGCGGCCGTTGGCCGGCTGCCGAGAGAGATGGGTCATCGCACGTAAAGCCAGTCTCAGTGGGAGTTTTACGGACATAGTTATTTAGACTGAGAACTAGGTAACTATGCCAGATGAGTTTCATGGCAATGAAACTCTCTTCACACCCTATGAAACCCTATCCTTCTCTCTCTTTGCCATGTCAGCAAAATTATTGATATTCGATGTCATGAAATTTGGCCTAACCGGTGGTGGGTGTAGACTTGCAGAGGTGGTTGGCCCTGGTGGATAGGTGACCGAGATCTCCTTGTGGAGGTCGGGTCGGCCGGGCCATGCTGGGCTATGTTTTTGCGTAAGGTAGTCGGCGTACATGGACACGTTCAACTAGCTATTCCACTTGCAAACTCGAAATTCAGAAACACTTCTGACATTTTCCACATTGATGTCTTATCTCCAGCTCGAACTCCTTGAGGAGGTCGGGTCGGCCGGGCCGTGCTGGGCTATGTTTTGCGTAAGGTAGTCGGCGTACATGGACACGTTCAACTAGCTATTCCAATTGCAAACAAGCTCAAAATTCAGAAACACTTTTGATATTTTCCACATTGATGTCTTGATCTCAAGCTCGATTGCAGATACCCATAAATTTGAGCTCCGCCAAGCATGATTGTTTGGATCAAGCCCTGGCAGGCAGCTCGCTGGCTAGGCAGCGACCTCAGCCCCAGGCGCTCAAAATCAAACGCATGGGAGCGCTGCCTACACCTGCAAAGCAGGAAAGCAGTTCATTTTTCGGCTTCACGGATGCAACAAATCATGGCAAGATTGATGAAATGTTTAAGTAATACAGACGCAAGTTGGCTTCAACGCTAGCAGGTCCGCACAAACGGCAATTGTACACGTAATGCAATTTACAATAAAATAATTTGGGATGGTTTCAGAATCACAACCAGCAGTGGCTATATTGAATAGCTTAATACCTCCACTTGAAAAGAATCAGAGCAGAACGAGCATTTCCACAGAAATAAGCTAAGCCAGTTTGCAGATAATTTTTCAAACTGGCCACTCGAGCAATATTCACACCTCAGGATGCGAAAGACATTAAATAAAATTCCAAACCTCCCAATTAAAAGGTCAGATTTCTTCCATACACACCTAGTTCCAAACATCAAAATTGCATGCATATTCATCCACAATCCATCTTCCTAATGTAAAATAGGATAGCACAGAATGTCTCCTTCCAAAGGGCCCACTACAATATGCTCGTGAACCTAGTTCATCCTTTTGATGAGCTCATTGATGTAGTTCTCACGGTTACCGGCGTCACCACCCTCAACATAGTGGTTTCTCTTCTTCTTCAGACCTCCCAGTGGTGCCTTCAACTTGAAGGGCCAAAGGAAGTTGTTCGCCTCCTTGAAGTGCGGGCCAACAGTCATGATCTCATGAACAAGATCCTCAATGCAGATGATGTTGTGCTTACCCAAGCCCTGTAAAAAATGGTGATGATCATCATTAGGTTGTAAGATAAAATCAAATTTCATAAAACAAGAACCAGAGGCTGAGTGCTTAAGATAGTATACTTCCTCAATGACTTGGTTGTTTGACAGAGGAATCCTCTGCTTGTTGAGTTTTCCATAGCCCCGCTTGTAGATCAGCTCCCTGACGCTCTTCAAGTTCGGGTACCTAAACAAATCAAGTTTTATCTGGTTAGGTCATCAAAAACTCTTGTAAGGTCACCAAGCTAATCTGCTCAAACTACTCAAGGTCCTGGATGCCTGAACTTGTTTGCTAGCATGCTATGTTATTTTTTGAATGCAAAGCATCTGTATCACAATACTACCAACATACATTACAAGCAATTGTTCCAAGTGCCTATCTGGAATATTCTAACAAAAGAACCTACTGAAGCAACATACACAACCTTGATGAAGCATGGGGTCTGAGGTACAATTTAGTATTGTTACATAGACCGCACGTCCGCGCCATTGTAAATTCACCCAAGCAACAAATAACAGTATGAGATTTTTAAACTGTGCACTTTCCCAGAGAACAACCATAATAAGCAGCAAGAGCTACACGTGTATTAACTCAAAGAAACCTTACCCATATGCAACATAAGGCTCAACCCTGCGCAGCATGTTAATGGTAGCCTTGTTGACCTTCAGGAACACACCATTGAAGATCTACAAAATTAAATGTTCAGTTTTATATGAACCAAAAATATATCAAAAAGCAGATGCAATTGCAAAACCAGCTTGTCAGCAAACCCACCTGCCTCAAACGCAAAAGCTGCAAGATCTTCCTGGTCTTCGGGTGCATGGCATTGATACTGCAGTTTAACAAAATTACTATCAAACAAGAGCATAAAATTCATAAATGATACATCATCAACATCAATATAGTTATCACATAGACGTGAATAGGTGTCGTACCCACGGATGCGGATCACAAACAGCAGCTTTGCCTCAGGACTGACATAGAAACCACCCTTCAACCGGGCCTCACGCTTAAGCTGCACCAGCTCCTTCTCCTGCTCCCAAAACCCACATAAGTAAATATATGACACATTATCTATTTCATCATTGAATAGAAAGCATCTTAATGGCATTGGTTGTACATTCTAGAAGAAACAAGAGAGCAATCCACTTATAAAATCAAATTAGACCATAGTAATTAAATGATAAAACCAACTGTACTAGATTGCTCCAGAAGTGGATAACCGTGATGTTTCGTCAATGTATTCCAAATTGCTTGGGCTTGAGCATGTCTCACAACATAACCATATCAAACTCGCGTCGTAAATTAGTTCAGCGCATGCATTACTGGCTAGAAAATTAGCAAAGCAAGCAATTCCACCTACGTAAGAGTCACATTCGCTTCGCTCTCACCCTAGATCGGTTTATACAAAGTCACCAACCAGCCAGACCAAAACTAAATTTCAACAATGCAACAGGATACCATGCCGCACGAACGAATGTCCATTCAGTTGCAATGTATAAGATAGAGCGGATCAGCGATCTGACCTGCGCCTCGTACTCCTCGGCGTACTGCTTGGCGCGGGTGAAGATGAGCTTGCGGGTCTCGACGGACTTCTTCTTCTCGACCAGGGCCTTCTCCTTCTTGTCGGCCGCCCACTGCTCCTCGCGCTTCTGCTTGCGGAGCACCGACTCCGGCACAGCCACCTTCGCCGCCTCGGACGACATCTGCACGGCCACAGACCAACCGAAACACGGCTCAGCCAAAGATCGAAACGCGCGGCGAATGGCGAGGGCGGCAACGGCGTGCGGCGCGGCGGCTTACCTTACCTCGACGAGCTGTGCCTGTGCGCGAGAGGGAGGACGCGGGGTGAGTGGAGGTCGGAGGTGGGCGCAGGCGGCGGCGGGCGAGGGGAGGGGGAAGGGCGGGTTATGTAGGTGGGGATTGGTGGCTAGGGTTTGGGGAGGTGTGATCCGACGGCTGAGGCTCTCGTGGGCCGGGAGAACTTTGAGGGCCTCTTTTTTTTTTTACTGGAACTTTGAGGGCCTCAGTTTCGAGAAATTCCGCACAGATTCGGATGTTGGACTTGGGCCGTGGTGATCCACATTCTTCTTCCCACAAAGAGCCCCCTGAAACCCACGGAGGCCCGTTGCCGAACTGAAATCCACCAAAGAAAAATAGTATGGTGTTCTGTAATGTGTGTGCTGTCAGGATCGAACTTCACCAAAGAAAGAGCTTTTAAGCTCAAGTTGGTAAACCTTAGGTTGACTAAACTGTCAAGTTCATCCTGAAGTACGGAAGTATAGTCCCACAGAACATATAATTTTCTCCTTTTGATATGTCAATTGATTCAGCATTCCAGCATGACGCCCATTATAACCAAAGACTTTCACGTATCATGCCATCTCAGACTGTATCGGCAGGTATACATCCAAGGTGCTCCTAACATCTTTGTGAACACAAATGCATCTGACATCAAATTCTCTATTAGGTTTGTGGTCGTGCGGATGTGTGGGGCGATGGTGGTGTTCCTGAAGTAGCTGCGCATCTGGAGGGTGCACTGAACATCTGGAGGGTGCACGTGGTATGGCCTCTCGCCTCTCCGGCAATACTGAAGCAGCGGGTGCGTCACCTTTTCAGCTGAGCTGACTTGCGAGATAGCAAGCCGTCCAGAAACTGGAAGTGTTATCAACGTTGATATACCATCAGGCACCCAGGAGGGAGCTTTTTCTCGGCCTGAAATTGGAGTGTCATGGCATCTTGTGTAGTGTCGTTCATTAGCATTTTGGCATGATAGTAACACGATCCTGGGCAATACTCCCTCCGTCCCATAATATTTGCACATCTAAGACCGGACAAACAAATCAATATATGATGTGAAATTACAAAAATACCTCTTGTTTTTTTGTGAGAAGAATCCGGATAGTATCTTGTCTCTTGTGAGAAGAATATGGATATTGTCTTGTTTTTTTAAAGACTCCGGATACTCTTGTCTTTTATCTCTTGTTTTTTTGTGAGAAGAATCCGGATAGTATCTTGTCTCTTGTGAGAAGAATGTGGATATTGTCTTGTTTTTTTAAAGACTCCGAATACTCTTGTCTTTTATGATAGTGGAGTCAAAATAGCTATATTTTATAGAACAAATTTTAAATTATAGATATGCAATTATTTTGGGACGGCCGACACCTATCCCATGGCTCCACTGCGGCGAGAGCGCCCCGCCCCAGCGAGCCGCGTAGGCCTCTCGGTCGTCGTTTTGTCCTATTTCTGTGCAAGTGAAGTTTTGAGGGTATTTGGCCAATCAAAATGTTTCAGTTCTTTAAACCAGCATAATGAACAAATGTTCTCGAAGATAGAAAAATTGTAACAAGGCTCTCAGCTGATACAGAACAAGCACCATATTACTGCAGGGTCATAAGGTTATGATACAGTACATGTGCAGACGAAGCTGCTATTCTGTACAGTACATATATAAGTCTAGTATGAAATAGGAAGTTACTCTAACCCCTTCCCCGCCGGCGGCGACGACTACGGCGGAAGGGGGCGCGGCCTCCGCGATGGGCGTGTCCTAACTGGTAAGCGCCTCCTCCTCTACTCTGTTGGATGCACCCCACTAGCATTCCCTTTCCTCTCGTGCTATGCGTATGCTCCAGCGTTCGCGCGTAGTGAATTGGATTGGGGACCGGGTGGGGCGTTTAGATGCAAGAGTCAGTGAAGCTAGAGCCGGGTGATTTGGGGGAAATAGGTATCACCTTTTTCGCGGGGGGATTTGGAGGATTCTGGTAAGGCCGTAAGGGGTGCTCGCGGGTCGAGCCGCATAAATTTGGCCAAGGTGTAGTATTTCGAGGAGAAGTGTCGTAGGAGGGGATTATGGGTTCTGAAAGGTATATGAAAGATGATGCTGGGTGTTATTGACCTAAGCATCCAGACTCTAGAGTCATTCCCGGAGTAACGCTTGATGTGCAAAACAGAAAAAAAAAATCTTAGGCAAGGTCACCACCTTTTTAAGAGATATAAGTGTTCAAAGTAGAGGATACTCGATTGGATGTGTGGGTGGCGTTTACTTTGTTGCAATTTCGTAATGCTACAGAGGCCTCTAGATTTGATGTGCTGAGTGCTACTTTTGGATCTCTTGTAGTCTGGCTTGTAAAATGAGTTAAAGCAATTCCACATTCAATAACAAGCTTAGCGATATCTAGAAATACTTTTCATTTCATCACTAGAATTGAACTTCTTGATTATGTTATGAATACCTTGATGTGGATCAATTGACTCAATCTAATCCTATAACTTCAGATCATCAGATGTCCAGACTTCAAATGTTACTCCCGGTCACTGCAAAAATTATTTGATTAATTTTTAATCCAAGTCTGTTACCATTTTCCATACACTAATCTCTGTGATGATTCTACTAGGAACTATGAATTGATATCCTTGCATATACAGGTACAGGTGTGATGCGGTTCACCTAAGCCAAAGGATAACCATTTTGCGTGTTGATTCGAAGTACACATCTCTCGCAAATTGTCACTGGGTCTCCGCTTCAATCTGCTGAGGAACAACATACAGAGCAGCTGTCCAGTTAGGTTTCTCAAGCAACATGCTGGATTTTCATATGAGAAATTGCTTCAGCCTGGAAGCTATGAGAAGCGACATTTCACAACGAAGCTTACAGAGACAGCTAGTTGGCATAAAACTGACTCAGCTTCATGTATTCCTGCAATTTCGCCACTGGCTTCAACCAACTTCTGAACATGACCAACCTGCAACTATTCTCTTCTTCGGTATTGAGACTACTGGTCTTCTCCACGCGGATCATAGAATCATTGAGTTTGCACTCCTAGACCTTTCTGGAGGAAAGACTTGCACATTTGAGACTCTCATTCGTCCTGAATGGAATGTTCCCAGATATGCTGCAGAAGCCAACAAGATTACCACTGAATTGGTCTGCAGGCCTGATGTCCCAAGGTGTGTTGCTCTTCCCTATACCTATGCTATTCTTGAACCCCCCCCAACCCCCGGCCTGTGTGTATAGACACTGATATTTGAAGATAAATGTAAAATGACTAGTGAACATCAATTCCGGTGTTGTTCTCTGAACTTCACAGCTCGTTCAGATCATTGTGAAATCACAAAAGGCTGTTTGTTTCAGAAAATAATTCCAATAGAGTTATCAATTATTCACTTTCTTTCAGTGAGATGTCATATGTAGTTTTGGTGTGGTTTAGTTTATAGGATGTACTATTCTTTCAGCATCATTATTTTTTATTAGGTAAAGTCATCATCCTCTACTAAATAGCATAACTGCCCAGTATCTTGATTGCATCCTGTTAAAGAAACTGTATCTTGTTATTTACAACTAATGCAAATTGTTGTTACCACATGGAGGCAAGTTTAATTATTAACTATTATGTGGCTTGTGTTCTTGGTAGCTCTATTGTGTTCATGATGGTGTCATGACCTAGATTTGTTTCAAAGATTTGGTAGATTTTTGTAAAGCATTCATCTTTTGTAAGTTTCCTTGATATATTTTTGTTAGCGAAGTGTTGTTAGCTCATCAGAAGCATGTCTTGTGCACTGAAATCCAATTGTTAAGATATCACCATGCATCAGCCTTAGGAGATATACTCTCAAGTTCCAATTTCTTCATTCCTAAACATGAACAGAAAGTAAGTTTGATCATTCATTTTTTTTTCTTTTGGCAGCTAGTAAAGGTTTTTATTATAAGAGGTTATTTGCTGACTCTCTGTGCAAATGAAGGTTTAAAGCCTTTGTAATGAAAATTTATTAAATGTGTTTTCTGTTCGTTAACAGGTAACTCAATATTTTGCTCACCCATATATGTTTTTTAATTTGATTACCATAGGTTCAGCGATGTACTTCCTGTTAAGGGTATTAGAGTCATTTCCTATAGTCTAGGGTTCCCTCATGTACTCTCTATATATGCACCCCTATGGGCCTCAATACAACTGATCCATTCTCCCTTTTCTCTTTCGTAACATGGTATCACAGCCTTAGTTCGATCCGGTCCTCCACTCTCCGTCTCCGCTGCGCTGCCCCTGGGAGCATCGATCTGCTCCTAGGGGCAGCATCTCCTTCGACCCCCAAACCCAAATCGTAGATCGAGTCGAAGCAGCAGCAGACGTACCCATTTTTTTTTCCCATGACGGGATCCGTCCGCTCCCGTTGCCGTCGGCATCGTCTTCCATCCGCGCCGGATCAGCAGGTCGCGGATCCGGCTGCCGCACCGTCGTCCCGTCGCCGCTCCGCCTCCTTCGCCGGCGCATCGTCTCCGCCCCGTTGCGGCCCGTCCTGTCGCCGCTCCGTCTCCTCCGCCGGCCGTCCGTCTCAGATCCGCGGCGGCCCGTCGTCACCGTCTTCGCCGACTCCTCTCCGTCCCCGGCAACGGCGCGGCCCGTCGCGGCCATCGTCCGCTCTGTCCGCTCCGTACCTCCTCCTCGTCCGCCCGTCGCGGATCCGCGGCCACACCTTCTTCAGCAGTAGCAGCACATCGCCGTCCGTCCGCTCCCGCCCGTCCGCCGTCGCGCCGCCCGTCACGGTGTCCTGCTCTGCCCGTTGCAGAGCAGCAGGCCCCGCTTCGGCTCATCCCCGACCCACTCATCCTCGCGCACTGGAAGGGGGGTGAGCGGCTGTCCGCCTCTGCTCTGCCATGCTGCTCTTCGCCGTTCGTCCGTTGCAGGGGGAGGAGCTCAGCCTGTACTCTGTTTCAGTAGCCAGAGGGAGCCGCCCGTGCCTGGTTCCTTTATTGCTGCTGAGGTCTGCTCATCTTCAGCGCCTTCGCATGGCCTCTGCACTTGCCCATCGCTGTCCACTTGCATCTCAGTCCACCTGAAATTCATCTTTTGCTTGTTGCTTGCTGCTGCTGGTACCTTCTATTCAAGTTTCATGTTTCGCTTGTTCATCCAAGTTCATCCATATGTTTTTCAGTTTGCCGTGTTGTGCCAGTATGTCATCTCCATATTTTGTCGCTGCTGCTATCTGTCTGCTGCTACTAGTATCTACTGCTATATCAAGTGTTCTTGTCTCGTGTCCAGTTACCATCTCAGTCATGCCAGTTCTAGTACTATCAATCCAAGTCCAATTTCATGCTCAAAATTCATAGAAGCTGTGCCAGTCCACATAATCTTTGTCAATCGACCAATTATCCTTCATATTATGGTTGGCTAAGTCACGTCGATTTAGCTAATCTTATCGTTCTTGATGCGACCTTGCCTCTTGGTCTCTTTCGTAGCCGTCTTGCTACACGTCATGACCAAAGGCCATATTTGTTGTCATCATGACATTGTCTCACTGCCTGCCGTTTTGCAGCAGTGCACTGCTTGCCGTCTTGCAGCAGTGGCTTATCCATCATCCATTTGGTTTGATTTGACACATCTCACACATTGTCAAGTTTAAAGTCTCCAAAGCAAGCTTCCCGTCGAAGAGTCGATGTACTGGTTTGTGAAGACTTGGTTGTTCACCACTTGTGGAGGAGATCGTTCTACAAGACATGTTCAGGAGCTGCACCCTTCAACGACATCTTTGTTGTTTTAGGACTTTGGATGTATTAGTCATGTATTAGTGTTTCTTTCAACTCATGTACTTAGTACCACTCTTCAAATGCAACGACATTGTATTCACGTTGCATTTGAGGGGGGGTGTTAAGGGTATTAGAGTCATTTCCTATAGTCTAGGGTTCCCTCATGTACTCTCTATATATGCCCAAAGGGCCTCCTTCAATACGATTGGACAGTTCACTCTCTTCTTCCCTTCTCCAATCGTAACACTTCCAATAGTGCATATGTTCAAAGTTGCCAAGCTCCTGGCAAGCCAATTCTATGGGTTGCTCACAATGCAAAACAATTCGATATCCCTTTTGTTATGCAAGAGTTTGAACGTTGTTCAGCCCAAGTTCCTGCAGACTGGCTGTTTGTTGACAGTCTTTGTTTAGCAAGGAAGTTGAAGAAATCAGATGGTATGTTGTTGGTCACTCTAACGTACCTCTTGGACCATATAATATTTGCTAGCACCTGTTAAGACAATTGCAGCAGTTCTTTTTTTTTTGGCACTGTTTGGGTCTTTTAAAGACTACAACCTCTTTCTATCTGCACATAGTATTAGATTGAAAGTATTTCTGTTGTGATGTTGTGTATGAATTCAGTGCCACAACTCAGTTGATCACATTTGGTGCTATTATTTGAACAGTGCACGTGGAATGTTGATCGCATATTTTTGTTTTAATTGCCTTTTATCGTTTATCTAAAGCATTTAAGAAGATTTTTCTTTTCTCTTGCAGGAAATATAGGTCTAGTAAACTTGAAAGCACTGGGAGAACACTATGGTGTCAGTTCCGAAGGTCCTTCTCATAGAGCAATGCCAGATGTGCAAGCATTATGCGGCATTCTCCCGAAAATCACTATGGGTTTAAAATTAACATGCGATGGTCTCATGAGCGAGGTCAGCAAATTTTACTATTTCAGGAAGGTTTCTTTGAATGCGAATCTTCGACCTCGTCATTCTTAGTTATAGACTATTTGACTTTTCCCCTACAGGATAACCATATCCATTACATATCTGAGTGTTGTTTCCTATGGTTTAGCATATCAAATTCTTGATGATCATAGCTTTCTTGTACCAAACATCTGGTATTTCCCTTTGATGAATGGAAAATGGGTTTGAGCCTCGGTCTCGAAAAGCTACCAAATTATCCCGAGGAGAAAACAACGCAATGGTGTGATGTTTGGCGTTTGCCGGCTTACCATGGCTGGTGCAGCCGGGTTTCTTGGATACAGCCTTTGCTCTGTGCCACTGCTACGAGCAGCAGCAGCAGCATCCAATGAAACTTTTGCTGATCCGTGTGGTGCCATGTAATGAGAATGGTGCACTGCTAGTGTTGCAACGCACTGTGATATGT